>NC_138778.1:48406606-48591606 GCF_965119305.1 Pelophylax lessonae | reverse complement strand
AGGTGTGAATGGATCCTTAAGGAGCCAGTCCACCCAAAAACTAATATTCTAGTATTTGATAAATGCTGGAGAGTTAAACCGCTGGGCAGTGTTTCAGATATCCCATAGACTGTACAGGTGAGATCTTTTCTCTGACTTCCTAGGTCTGCACACCTGTTGTGTCCATTATGAGGGGCCCCCACTCTCCTCTGAGGATCTGAATGTGAGGGGCCCCCACTCTCCTCTGAGGAGGATCTGAATGCGAGGGGCCTCCACTCTCCCCGGAGGATCTGAATGCGAGGGCCCTCCACTCTCCTCCTCGGAGGATCTGAATGCGAGGGGCCTCCACTCTCCCCGGAGGATCTGAATGCGAGGGGCCTCCACTCTCCCCGGAGGATCTGAATGCGAGGGGCCTCCACTCTCCTCCTCGGAGGATCTGAATGCGAGGGGCCTCCACTCTCCTCCTCGGAGGATCTGAATTCGAGGGGCCTCCACTCTCCCCGGAGGATCTGAATGTGAGGGGCCCCCACTCTCCTCGGAGGATCTGAATGCGAGGGGCCTCCACTCTCCCCGGAGGATCTGAATGCGAGGGGCCTCCACTCTCCCCGGAGGATCTGAATGCGAGGGGCCCCCACTCTCCCCGGAGGATCTGAATGCGAGGGGCCTCCACTCTCCCCGGAGGATCTGAATGCGAGGGGCCTCCACTCTCCCCGGAGGATCTGAATGCGAGGGGCCTCCACTCTCCCCGGAGGATCTGAATGTGAGGGGCCCCCACTCTCCTCGGAGGATCTGAATGTGAGGGGCCCCCACTCTCCTCGGAGGATCTGAATGTGAGGGGCCCCCACTCTCCTCGGAGGATCTGAATGTGAGGGGCCCCCACTCTCCCCGGAGGATCTGAATGTGAGGGGCCCCCAATCTCCCCTGAGGATCTGAATGCGAGGGGCCTCCACTCTCCCCGGAGGATCTGAATGCGAGGGGCCCCCACTCTCCTCGGAGGATCTGAATGTGAGGGGCCCCCACTCTCCCCGGAGGATCTGAATGTGAGGGGCCCCCAATCTCCCCTGAGGATCTGAATGCGAGGGGCCTCCACTCTCCCCGGAGGATCTGAATGCGAGGGGCCCCCACTCTCCCCGGAGGATCTGAATGCGAGGGGCCTCCACTCTCCCCGGAGGATCTGAATGCGAGGGGCCTCCACTCTCCCCGGAGGATCTGAATGTGAGGGGCCCCCACTCTCCCCGGAGGATATGAAAAGCGGTGCAATTGAGTTTTGACACCCCTGCCTGATCTACACCAAAATAACGCTTCACGTTTGAAACTTGGATCCAAGTTAAAGCTAACCTCTGTGTGTATGGCCAGCTTCATCCACCAATCACATCTGTAGCTTGAAGCTCCAAGCATCAAAACACTCTACAACCAATCCCAGGTTTGGAAATCATCTCTTTCCTCATTGGAGCTTTAAGGTCCTCGGAGATTGGGAGATACTTTTGATGCATAGAGTATTGGGTGTATTGGGCTCCATTAGGGGTGTATTGGGCTCCATTTGGGGTGTATTGGGCTCCATTGGGGAGTATTGGGCTCCACTGGGGAGTATTGGGCTCCATTGGGCTCCATTTGGGGTGCATCGGGCTCCATTTGGGGTGTATTGGGCTCCATTGGGGAGTATCGGGCTCCACTGGGGAGTATTGGGCTCCACTGGGGAGTATTGGGGTGTATTGGGCTCCACTGGGGAGTATTGGGCTCCACTGGGGAGTATTGGGCTCCACTGGGGAGTATCGGGCTCCATTGGGGTGTATTGGGCTCCACTGGGGAGTATTGGGCTCCACTGGGGAGTATTGGGCTCCACTGGGGAGTATTGGGCTCCACTGGGGTGTATTGGGCTCCACTGGGGTGTATTGGGCTCCACTGGGGAGTATTGGGCTCCGTTGGGGAGTATTGGGCTCCATTGGGGTGTATTGGGCTCCATTGATTTCAAAGGGAGTGTGAAGGAAATGTATAAAATGCTCTGATGTGCGTTATGCATTTTATGTTCTTCAAGATCTCATTATAGAAGTCTATGAGGCCAATATGAGCCATCCTGCCCCATAGAAGGTCCTGTACGGCACTTCACTGCTAAAGACATGGACACACCCATGAGCAACAATTCCTCAAAATCACTTTCATATGTTACACTCATGACTGGAGGTCATACCCCCAAAAAATAATGGCACAGACCTGATCAAATACAAATCCAGAGACAAACCTGGCCCATATCTCCCAGTCAACCCAACCTGGCAACAGTAGTACCTATATAGACATGTCACATGAGATCAGGGACATCTTCAGGAACATTTCCGCAGACATCTCCATGGACATTTTCTGGAATATTTCCAGGGACATATCCAAGGAGATCCCCAGGGACTTCTCCAGGAACATATTTTAAAACATTTCCACAGAAATCATCAGGAACATTTCTAGGGACATCGTCAGGAATGTTCCCATGGACAGATAAAGGGACTACTGTGGGAACATTTCAGGGACACCTCCAGAGACATTCCCATTACCAGGGGCATCTCCAGGCACATTACCAGGAAGATTCCCATGGACAGATTAAGGGACATCTTCAGGGACATTTCCAGGGATATCTCCAGGGATGTATTTAAGGACATCTCCGGAAATATTCATATGGACACCTCCAGGAATGTTTACATGGACAGATCCAGGGACATTCCCATAGACAGATCCAGGGACATTCCCATAGACAGATCCAGGGACATTCCCATAGACAGATCCAGGGACATTCCCATAGACAGATCCAGGGACATTCCCATAGACAGATCCAGGGACATTCCCATAGACAGATCCAGGGACATTCCCATAGACAGATCCAGGGACATTCCCATGGACAGATCCAGGGACATTACCATGGACACCTCCAGGGACATTACCATGGACACCTCCAGGGACATTACCATGGACACCTCCAGGGACATTACCATGGACACCTCCAGGGACATTACCATGGACACCTCCAGGGACATTACCATGGACAGATCTAGGGACATTACCATGGACAGATCCAGGGACACCTCCATGGACATTTCCATAGACAGATCCAGGGACACCTCCAGGGACATTACTGTTAGCAGATCTAGGGGCACCTCCAGGGATATTCCCATGGGCAGATCCAAGGACATCAATAGGAACATTCCTATGGACAGATCCAGGGGTATCTCCAGGAATATATTTAGGGACATCTCTGGAAACATTCACATGGACAGATCCAGGGACATATTTCAGAGGCATTTCCAGGGACATCTCCGAAATCATTCCCATACCCACCTCCAGGGACATTGCCATGGACAAATCCAGGGACACCTCCAGGGATAATTGTAGGGACTTTTCTAGGGACAGATCCAGGGACACCTCCAGGGATAATTTTAGGGACAGATCCAGGGACACCTCCAGGGACATTTCTAGGGACAGATACAGGGATATTTTCAGGGACACCTCCAGAGACATTTCTAGGAACAGATTTGGGGACACCTCCAGAGACATTTCTAGGGACACCTCCAGAGACATTTCTAGGGACAGATCCAGGGACACCTCCAGAGACATTTCCAGGGATACCTCCAGAGACATTTCTAGGGACAGATCCAGGGACATTTCTAGGGACACCTCCAGGGACATTTCTAGGGACAGATACAGGGATATTTTCAGGGACACCTCCAGAGACATTTCTATGAACAGATTTGGGGACACCCCCAGGGACAGATCCAGGGACACCTCCAGAGACATTTCCAGGGATACCTCCAGAGACATTTCCAGGGATACCTCCAGAGACATTTCTAGGGACAGATCCAGGGGCACCTCCAGGGACAGATCCAGGGACACCTCCAGGGACATTTCTAGGGACACCTCCAGGGACAGATCCAGGGACATTTCTAGGGACACCTCCAGGGACATTTCTAGGGACAGATCCAGGGACATTTCTAGGGACAGATTCAGGGACACCTCCAGGGACATTTCTAGGGACACCTCCAGGGACATTTCTAGGGACAGATCCAGGGACACCTCCAGGGACATTTCCAGGGACACCTCCAGGGACATTTCTAGGGACACCTCCAGGGACATTTCTAGGGACAGATCCAGGGACACCTCCAGGGACAGATCCAGGGACATTTCTAGGGACAGATCCAGGGACACCTCCAGGGACATTTCTAGGGACACCTCCAGGGACATTTCTAGGGACACCTCCAGGGACATTTCTAGGGACAGATCCAGGGACACCTCCAGGGACATTTCTAGGGACAGATCCAGGGACATTTCTAGGGACAGATCCAGGGACATTTCTAGGGACACCTCCAGGGACATTTCTAGGGACAGATCCAGGGACACCTCCAGGGACATTTCTAGGGACAGATCCAGGGACATTTCTAGGGACATTTCTAGGGACACCTCCAGGGACATTTCTAGGGACAGATCCAGGGACATTTCTAGGGACAGATCCAGGGACACCTCCAGGGACATTTCTAGGGACACCTACAGGGACATGCACAGCCCGGTGACACCTTACCCTTGATGCTGACCCCCAGTCCTCCAGCCTCTTGCTTCACCACCCGGACAGTCCTCCGCAGGTTGACGATGGAGTCCGGGACCCCTCCAGGCGGCTCCCCCCCATTCACCGCCTTCTCCTCGGTGGCTCCGCTCTCTGGCTCCGGGGTGAAGCTCAGGGTCTCCTCGCCCAGCAGTAGGAGAATTCGGCTCCAGCGCTCCCCGGGACTCCTGAGCTCCAGCAAGCCGCTCCTGGCAGTCCGGACCGGGGAAGCCATGGTCGGTGAGCCCGGAGAGGGATTGATGGAAGGAGGAGGACAGAAGGGAAACCTCTCCGGGAGGGGAGCTGGGAACGCCCATCCCCAAATCCTGCCACCCCCACTGGCAGCCTGCTGATCACACCCCGCCCCCCTCCCCGGGTCACCCGATCCCCAACTACTACTCACCATGTGCTGCGCTACGGCACAGCTCAGCCGCACAGACAGACTGGAGACACCGGGGGGGATCCAATGTAACCAATCACATCTGTCATAGAGGAACCGAGATCGTACGGAGACATCATTGTCCCTCTATGGGACCCACACCTCTCTGTCCCTCTATGGGACCCACACCTCTCTGTCCCTCTATGGGACCCACACCTCTCTGTCCCTCTATGGGACCCACACCTCTCTGTCCCTCTATGGGACCCACATCTCTCTGTCCCTCTATGGGACCCACAAATGTCTGTCCCTCTATGGGACCCACACCTCTCTGTCCCTCTATGGGACCCACACCTCTCTGTCCCTCTATGGGACCCACACCTCTCTGTCCCTCTATGGGACCCACACCTCTCTGTCCCTCTATGGGACCCACACCTCTCTGTCCCTCTATGGGACCCACATCTCTCTGTCCCTCTATGGGACCCACAAATGTCTGTCCCTCTATGGGACTCACATCTCTCTGTCCCTCTATGGGACAAAACAACTCTCTGTCCCTCTCTATGGGACCCACAAATGTCTGTCCCCTATGGGATCTGTCTGTCCCTCAATAGGACCCACACCTCTCTGTCCCTCTATGGGACCCACAAATGTCTGTCCCCTATGGGATCTGTCTGTCCCTCAATAGGACCCACACCTCTCTGTCCCTCTATGGGACCCACATCTGTCTGTTCTTCTAAGGGACCCACATCTGGCAGCACAGCAGGTGCTGTGCTATGGCACAGGTCAGCCGCACAGGGGTCACTGGGGGGACAGGAAAGGATCGCCCTTACCAGGATACAATGTAACTGATCACATCTGACATAGAGGAGAGAGGAAGCAGGATCATCCAGAGACATCCCCTCTGTCCCTCTATGGGACCCACATCTGTCTGTCCCTCTATGAGACCAACACCTCTCTGTCCCTATATTGGACCCACACCTCTCTGTCCCTCTATGTGATCCACATCTGTCTGTCCCTCTTTGTGACCCAAATCTGTCTGTGCCTCTATGGGACCCACACTTCTCTGCCCCTCTATGGGGCCCACACCTGTTTGTCCTTCTATGGGACCCACACCTCTCTATCCCTCTATTGAACCTACATCTGTCTGTCCCGCTATGGGACCTACATCTGTCTGTCCCTTTATGGGACCCACATCTTGACAAATGAGAAATCTAAAAAATGTTTTACTAATGATGGCCATAAATGGTGTGTTTTAAGTCGAGCCGGGACACAGGGATATTCTTATCAGAATCGCTTGGATTTAGCAATGCATATGGTTGATCACATAATTTATATGAACTTTTTTCAACTTTTGGTCCTTTATGTTTCACATTATTTTATAAACACAAAGTTTTAGCGCAACATGTGGTTTACTATGTGTAGGAGTATAAAGTGCCCCAACATCGGTGGTCTGCAGAGTATAAGATGCCATTGTGTCTGTGGTCTGTTACTCATCAGTGATCTGTAGAGTTTAAAATTTCACAAGTTATAGGAATATAAAGTTCCCCAGCATTGGTAGCCCATAGAGTATAAAATGTCCCAGCATTGGTGGTCTGTACAGAATAAAATGCCCAAGCATTGGTGGCCTGTAGAGTATAAAATCCCCCCAAATTGGTGGCTTGTAGAGTAAAAAGTGCCCCAGCCTTGGTGGCCTGTAGAGTATAAAGTGCCCCAGCAGTGGTGGCATGTAGAGTATAAAGTGCCCCAGCAGTGGTGGCATGTAGAGTATAAAGTGCCCCAGCAGTGGTGGCATGTAGAGTATAAAGTGCCCCAGCAGTGGTGGCATGTAGAGTATAAAATCCCCCCAAATTGGTGGCTTGTAGAGTAAAAAGTGCCCCAGCCTTGGTGGCCTGTAGAGTATAAAGTGCCCCAGCAGTGGTGGCATGTAGAGTATAAAGTGCCCCAGCAGTGGTGGCCTGTAGAGTATAAAGTGCCCCAGCAGTGGTGGCATGTAGAGTATAAAGTGCCCCAGCATTGGTCGCCTGTAGAGAATAAAGCGCCCTAGCATTGGTGGCCAGTAAAGTATAAAGCACCCCAGCATTGGTGGCCTGTAGAGTATAAAGTTTCCCAGCCTTGGTGGCCTGTAGAGTATAAAGCACCCCAGCATTGGTGGCCAGTAGAGTATAAAGCACCCCAGCATTGGTGGCCAGTAGAGTATAAAGCACCCCAGCATTGGTGGCCAGTAGAGTATAAAGCACCCCAGCATTGGTGGCCTGTAGAGTATAAAGTTTCCCAGCCTTGGTGGCCTGTAGAGTATAAAGTGCCCCAGCATTGGTTGCCTGTAGAGAATAAAGCGCCCTAGCATTGGTGGCCAGTAAAGTATAAAGCACCCCAGCATTGGTGGCCAGTAGAGTATAAAGCGCCCCAGCATTGGTGACCTGTAGAGTATAAAATGCTCCAGTATTGGTGGGATTGTGAACCTCGCGCTTATGGAGATTATATCATGTGTGTAGTGTTTAAATTAGCTGCCTGCTGCAGAAAAAAAGTGCTAGTGCTTTTTTGATGATTGAGGTCAGTGTTTGCAGCGCTGCTATAAAGTAATCAAATTCACTGTGTCCTTATGGACACACCTGTGCTCCTAGTGTTCTTAATAACTTAATCAATAAAGTGCAAATGATGTGCAATTGTTGTGCAAATGAACAATAAAATATGTGCAATTCGTGCAATAAAAAACTCATATAATAAAGTGCAATCTTAGTGCATAATAATAAAGTCCATATAACAGTCCTTCAGTGGAAAACATAAGCTTGATGCTTGCTCCGTGCTCCTTTGGGGTCTCCCCCTTTGGGTATCTACTTACCACAATGTGGTTTGATTGAAGCAGAGTATGCTGACACTGTATTCCTTAGACTCCTGAAGGGCTGTTGTGCTGTTGTTGGAATCGATCCTGTCTCAAGGTGGAGTAATCCCGAATGTCCTCATAAAAATAAAAGGCTCATCATAGTGAGGACCGTTTTAAAATATATTTATTGCAGTAAAAAACAAATGGGATACTCACAAACATAGTTAAAATCAAAGCCTGTGTCACAATTCCTATACACGGTGCGGTGGTATGCTACTCCCGCAGCGTGCGCTTCACCGACCGGAAGTCACGTGGCTGCCTCTCGGCCAATGGCTAGACGCGTTTCGCTGTAAACACAGCGTCATCTGTAGCTAATACAGTGCCCCAGCATTGGCGGCCTGTCGAGTATAAAGTACCCTGGCATTGGCGGCCTGTAGAGTATAAAATTCCCCAGTGTTGGTGGCCTGGAGAGTATAAAGTGCCCCAGCATTGTTGGCCTGTAGAGTATAAAGTGCCCCAGCATTGTTGGCCTGTAGAGTATAAAGTGCCCCAGCATTGGTTGTCTGTAGAGTATAGAGCACCCCAGCATTTGTGACCTGTAGAGTATAAAGTGCCCTTGCATTGGTGGCCTGTAGGAGTATAAAGTGCTCCAGCATCAGTAATCTGTAGAAGTATAAAATGCTCCAGCATTGGTGGCCTGTAGAGTATAAAGTGTCCCAGCATTGGTGGCCTGTAGAGTATAAAGCGCCCCAGCATTCGTGGCCTGTAGAGTATAAAGTGCCCTTGCATTGGTGGCCAGTAGAGTGTAAAGCGCCCCAGCATTAGTGGTCTGTAGAGTATAAAATGACCCAGCATTAGTGGCCTGTGGGGTATAAATACTCCTGCGTTGGTGGCCTAGAGGGTATAAAATGCCCCAGCATTGGTGGCCTGAAGAATATTAAGTTCCCAAGCAATGGTGACCTGTAGAGTATAAAGTTTCCCAGCACTGGTGGCCCGTAGAGTATAAAAATCCCCCAGCATCGGTGGCCTGTAGAGTATAAAATGCCCCAGCATTAGTGGCCTGTAGAGTATAAAATTCCCCAGCGTTGGTGGCCTGGAGAGTATAAAGTGCCCTAGCATTGGTGGCCTGTAGAATACAGCATTGGTGGCCTATAGACTATAAAGTGGCTCATCATTGGTGGCCTATAGAGTGTAAAGTGCCCCAGCATTGGTGGCCTGTAGAATATAAGGTGCCCCAGCATTGGTGGCCTATAAAGTATAAAGTGGCCCAGCATTGGTGTTCTGTAGGAGTATAAAGTGCCCCAGTGTCAGTGGTGGTTAGAAGTAATAAATGCCCCAACTTCAGTGGGCGTAATAAAAGACACCCTTTCATACTACGTCCCTCTATTGAACCCACACCTCTCTGTCTCTCTATGGGACTGACATCTCTTTGTCCATCTATGGGACCCACATATGTCTGTCCCTCTATGCGATCCACATTTGTCTGTCCCTTTATGGGACCCACACCCCTCTGTCCCTCTATGGGACCCACACCTCTCTCTGTCCCTCTACGGAACCAACATCTGTCTGTCCCTCTATGGAACCCACATCTGTCTGTCACTCTATGGGATCTGTCTGTCCCCGTATGGGACCCACATCTTTCTGTCCCTGTATGGGACCCACATCTTGACAAATGAGAAATCTAAAAAAAAATTCACTGTCTAATGATGGCCATAAATGCTGTGTTTTAAGTCGAGCCAGGACACAGGGATATTCTAATCAGAATCATTTGGATTTAGCATATGGTTATGGACTGATCACATAATTTATATGAACTTTTTTCAACTTTTGGTCCTTTATGTTTCACAATATTTTATAAACACAAAGTTTTAGCGCAACTTGTGGTTTACTATGTGTAGGAGTATAAAGTGCCCCAACATCGGTGGTCTGCAGAGGATTAAATGCCCTTGTGTCTGTGGACTGTAGAATTATAAAATGTTACTCAGTGATCTGTAGAGTATAAAATTTCACAAGTTGTAGGAATATAAAGTGCCCCACCATTGGTAGCATATAGAGTATAAAATGCCCCAGCATTGGTGGTCTGTACAGTATAAAATGCCCCAGCATTTGGTGGCCTGTAGAGTATAACATGCCCCAGCATTGGTGACCTGTAGAGTATAAGGTTCCCCAGGACTGGTGGCCTGTAGAGTATAAAATGCACCCAAATAGGTGGCCTGTAGAGTAAAAAGTGCCCCAGTATTGGTGCTATGTAGAGTATAAAGAGCCCCAACATTGGTGGCCTGTGGAGTATAAAGTGCCCCAGCATTGGTGGCCTGGAGAGTATAAAGCGCCCCAGCATTGGTTGCCTGTAGAGTATAAAGTGCCCCAGCATTGGTTGTCTGTAGAGTATAGAGCACCCCAGCATTTGTGACCTGTAGAGTATAAAGTGCCCTTGCATTGGTGGCCTGTAGGAGTATAAAGTACTCCAGCATCAGTAATCTGTAGAAGTATAAAATGCTCCAGCATTGGTGGCCTGTAGAGTATAAAGTGTCCCAGCATTGGTGGCCTGTAGAGTATAAAGCGCCCCAGCATTCATGGCCTGTAGAGTATAAAGTGCCCTTGTATTGGTGGCCAGTAGAGTGTAAAGCGCCCCAGCATTAGTGGTCTGTAGAGTATAAAATGACCCAGCATTAGTGGCCTGTGGGGTATAAATACTCCTGCGCTGGTGGCCTAGAGGGTATAAAATGCCCCAGCATTGGTGGCCTGAAGAATATTAAGTTCCCAAGCAATGGTGACCTGTAGAGTATAAAGTTTCCCAGCACTGGTGGCCCGTAGAGTATAAAAATCCCCCAGCATCGGTGGCCTGTAGAGTATAAAATTCCCCAGCGTTGGTGGCCTGGAGAGTATAAAGTGCCCTAGCATTGGTGGCCTGTAGAATACAGCATTGGTGGCCTATAGAGTATAAAGTGGCCCATCATTGGTGGCCTATAGAGTGTAAAGTGCCCCAGCATTGGTGGCCTGTAGAATATAAGGTGCCCCAGCATTGGTGGCCTATAAAGTATAAAGTGCCCCAGCATTGGTGTTCTGTAGGAGTATAAAGTGCCCCAGTGTCAGTGGTGGTTAGAAGTAATAAATACCCCAACTTCAGTGGGCGTAATAAAAGACACCCTTTCATACTACGTCCCTCTATTGAACCCACACCTCTCTGTCTCTCTATGGGACTGACATCTCTTTGTCCATCTATGGGACCCACATATGTCTGTCCCTCTATGCGATCCACATTTGTCTGTCCCTTTATGGGACCCACACCCCTCTGTCCCTCTATGGGACCCACACCTCTCTGTCCCTCTACGGAACCAACATCTGTCTGTCCCTCTATGGAACCCACATCTGTCTGTCACTCTATGGGATCTGTCTGTCCCCGTATGGGACCCACATCTTTCTGTCCCTGTATGGGACCCACATCTTGACAAATGAGAAATCTAAAAAAAAATTCACTGTCTAATGATGGCCATAAATGCTGTGTTTTAAGTCGAGCCAGGACACAGGGATATTCTAATCAGAATCATTTGGATTTAGCATATGGTTATGGACTGATCACATAATTTATATGAACTTTTTTCAACTTTTGGTCCTTTATGTTTCACAATATTTTATAAACACAAAGTTTTAGCGCAACTTGTGGTTTACTATGTGTAGGAGTATAAAGTGCCCCAACATCGGTGGTCTGCAGAGGATTAAATGCCCTTGTGTCTGTGGACTGTAGAATTATAAAATGTTACTCAGTGATCTGTAGAGTATAAAATTTCACAAGTTGTAGGAATATAAAGTGCCCCACCATTGGTAGCATATAGAGTATAAAATGCCCCAGCATTGGTGGTCTGTACAGTATAAAATGCCCCAGCATTGGTGACCTGTAGAGTATAAGGTTCCCCAGGACTGGTGGCCTGTAGAGTATAAAATGCACCCAAATAGGTGGCCTGTAGAGTAAAAAGTGCCCCAGTATTGGTGCCCTGTAGAGTATAAAGAGCCCCAACATTGGTGGCCTGTGGAGTATAAAGTGCCCCAGCATTGGTGGCCTGGAGAGTATAAAGCGCCCCAGCATTGGTTGCCTGTAGAGTATAAAGTTCCCCAGCATTGGTGGCCTGTAAAGTATAAAGTGCCCCAGCATTGGTGGTCTGTAGAGTATAAAGTGCCCCAGCATTGGTGGTCTGTAGAGTATAAAGCACCCCAGTATTGGTGGCCTGTAGAGTATAAGGTGCCCCAGCATTGGTGACCTGTAGAGTATTAGGTGCCCCAGTATTGGTGGCCTGTAGAATATAAAATGCGCCCAAATAGGTGGCCTGTAGAGTAAAAGGTGCCCCAGCAGTGGTGGTCTGTAGAGTATAAAATGCCCCAGCATTGGTGGCCTGTAGAGTATAAAGCGCCCTAGCATTGGTGGTCTGTAGAGTATAAAGTGCCCCAGCATTGGTGCCCAGTAGAGTATAAAGCGCCCCAGCATTGGTGGCCTGTAGAGTATAAAATGCCCCAGCATTGGTGGCCTGTAGAGTATAAAGCGCCCCAGCATTGGTGGCCTGTAGAGTATAAAGTCCCCCAGCATTGGTGGCCTGTAGAGTATAAAGTGCCCTAGCATTGGTGGTCTGTAGAGTATAAAGTCCCCGGGATTTGTGTTCTGTAGGAATATAAAGTACTCCAGTATTAGTGCTCTGTAGGAGTATAAAGTGCCCCAGTGTCAGTGGTGGTTAGGAGTAATAAATGCCCCAACTTCAGCGGGCGTAATAAAAGACACCCTTTCCCCCGGGCATTAGTATTAGTCATAAAAGAACAATCCCTAGTTTTGATTGGGAAGTATTTCTTTAGGGCGCTAGTGACTAATTTATATTGCAGTGCAATCTTCTGTACACTCTTCTATGGTTTTCTAATTTTGTGTTACTGAGGATTGTTCTTTATGGGCTATTTTTACCCATTCCTATTGTCTTATCATGTTGTGTCATTTTGATGCAAACCAATAAATAAATAAAAAAAAAAAGACCATTTCCTGGTTGGGTGCTGTTGTGTTTAAGGTTTAGTAGTGATAATTTTGCTAATAAGGTAAGTCCAGTATTTGAAGTGAATGCATACTTTGCCCATATAGGTAAAAGCAGCAGGTTCATGAAATCCAGCCTCAAATGAAAAAATATTTTGTTCAGCAGGTTTGAACAAAAAAATAAAAAATAAAGAATCTTTCCACGCAATACTCATCCTCTCCTCGTCACCATCGCCCGCACACTGCTCTGGGGCCAGTGTAGCTCCTTTTGCAGGTTAAATGACACCCGGCATCATCATATTATGGTTGTTGTCACCATAAGAGGGGGTGAGGGAAAATTTTCTAGTAGTAACACCTGTTACAGTGACAACTGCGTAAGACAGTAATTTTCCATTATCACAAAGTGATTTCCTCTCACTTGTTTTGTTTCCTGAATGAGGAGTGAAGGGAAACATCCCCAGTGAGACCGTCAGAGAAAATCCTCACAGGGGTTGAAGTTCTTTTTCGCACTATCCAAAAGTAAACGGAGAAAAGTTTGGATATAGAAATCACTGCTTGCCGACCGCCCTATAGCAGTTTTACTGCTGCAAGGCGGCTGAGCTGTGCAGGAACACACTATATATATATATATATGTATATATATATATACACACACACACACTATATTGTCAAAAGTATTGGGTTGCCTGCTTTCACTCGCACATTGCTTTAATGGCATCCCAGTCTTAGTACGTAGGGTTCAATATTGAGTTGGCCCACCCTTTGCAGCTATAACAGCTTCAACTCTTCTGGGAAGGCTGTCCACAAGGCGTAGGAGTGTGTCTATGGGAATGTTTGACCATACTTCCAGAAGCGCATTTGAGAGGTCCATACAACGTGGATGAGCGAGTTTGGGGTGGAGGAACTTGACTGGCCTGCACAGAGTCCTGACCTCAACCCGATAGAACACCTTTGGGATGAATTAGAGCAGAGACTGCGAGCGAGGCCACATCTCGCCCACATCAGTGCCTGACCTCACAAATGCGCTTCTGGAAGAATGGTCAAACATTCCCATAGACACACTCCTAAACCTTGTGGACAGCTTTCCCAGAAGAGTTGAAGCTGTTATAGCTGCACAGGGTGGGCCAACTCAATATTGAACCCTACGGACTAAGACTGGGATGCCATTAAACCCGATGTCTGCTGGCACCCGCTGATCGTTCTGTACACAGGCAGAACGGCGATCTATGTAGACAAGGCAGATTGCCGTTCTGTTAGTTGTTATATTCTCCGTGTTGTGAGAGACACAGGACTCTGGTCTGGAACAACGGATGTTTATTCAGTACTCACTGTACACTCCAACATGCATTACAGGACAGCTCTGTATATCAATGCATCTCTTACATGTCTCTAAGGTGGCCACTCTGCCCCTTGACCCTTGTCATCACTCCTGGGTGGAGCCAGCCTTAAAGAAACAGTACATGTGAAACCCTTCAGGTATAACACCTTCCATCCATCCCTAAAAAAAACAACAACAACAAAAATAAAAAAAACACAACAAAACGAGAACAGGCATAAAACAGTAACTAATAATTGTCCCATGCAGTCCTCCAACTCAGGAGATTTACATGGCTTCTTCTGTGTCCGGATGTGAGAACAACTTCCAGGGACGCTACGGGGAGAACATGGCAGCGGATCACTTTTGGCGGGCCCGTCGAAAGTCTCGTAACCGCTCTTGCAGCTGAAACCGGTCAGGAGGGCGACAGCTTAGTTGAGGACCGGCACCCAGCGACTCGGGGCCGGAGGAAGCAGGGCTGGCCGGAATGGACACCGGCGGGGCCAAGAGGGGATCCCCTAGCTCAGAGGGTGAACAGACTTCTGGACCAGGGCTGGAGGGCTCTGTTGGAGCTGAGTTCAAAAGTTCAGAGTCCCCCCAAGCATCAGTCTCAATGCCTCCTGATCCGGTAGGAGCAGATCCTTGAGACACTGTAGGCATAGGCGTGCGCACAGGGTGTGCCGGCTGTGCCCGGGCACACCCTAATCACCTAGGGCACATTAGCATTATTGCTCTGTTTGCCAGTGAGGAGATGGGAAAGATCTCCCTCGGACCTGCTCTGCCATAGAGAAGTGCCACACACTTCTATTTCACTTCGCCAGCAGGGAGAGTAATGTATCGGGGCCATGTACATGTAGGCAAACACATGCATGTGTATTTAAACTTTGGGGTGCACACCCTAATGCAATAGGCTGCGCACACCTATGACTGTAGGTGCAGCCGATGTCAGCGATTCGGGCAGCTGAGAACGAGGACGCAATTGGTCCGCATGTCGTTTGCAAATGGAACCATCTTCCAGACAGACCCTATACATTTTGGGTCCAAAAGTCTCTGCGACGAAAGCCAACGAGTGTTGGAAGTGCCATAAGATCGAGCCCATACCTTTTGCTGGGCTGTAAACCGGGGAATCTCGTCGTGTTCGACCCTCTTGTCTTGGGACTGCCGTACATGTTCCTGGACCGTTTGAGGGCGGAGCATGTCCAAAACAGTCCATGGCTTCCGACCCAACAGAAGTTCAGCTGGAGTTTTCCCAGTGGTTGCATGTGGTGTGATTCTGTAAGCAGAAAGGAAGGAGTCCAGCTGCTGGGGTGACAGGGACTGTTGTTTACTTGTAGCCACAGTAGCTTTGAAATAGCGTTTGAAGGTCTGTACAAACCTTTCTGCTTGACCATTTGTAGCCGGGTGGTAAGGTGCGGTCAACTTGTGTTTGATGTTGTGGGCAGTCAGGAAACTCTGAAACTCCTGGCTTGTGAATTGTGCACCGTTGTCTGTGACAATTTCTCTGGGGTATCCAAACGTAGCAGCGAGATGTAACAGTATGGAAATCGTCGCCTTAGTCGTCGGCTGGGTAACAGGAATGACCTCAGGCCACTTTGAATGGCCATCAATAATGATCAAAAAGGTGTGTCCTCTGATCAGGCCTGCAAAGTCCAAGTGTAGGGGAAACCAGGGAACCGTGGGCCAAGTCCAGGGCTGGACGCACCCTCGAGGAGGGTCTCTTGCAGTTTATGCACAGCCAGCACACGCATTCACATATGTCGTGATATCTGAGTCTAGGTTCGGCCACCACACATAGCCTCGGGCCTTTTGTTTCATACGTGTGCCCCCGGGATGACCAGTATGTAGCAAGTCCAGAATGTGTCTCCGGAGGGTCTGTGGGACGATCACTCGGTCTCCCCATAAAACACAGTTGCCAGCCACAGTTAATTCCAGATGCCTACGGAAGTAAGGTTCAGTGGCGGCTGGTGCTCAAAATTTTTGGGGGGGCGCAAAAAGAAAAATGTAATAGGTATTGCTTCGCGGCAAAAAACGCGGTAAAAAAAATTGCATGACTTTGAGGTCATGGTACAGGCATGGCACAGGTGATGGTATAGGCATGGCACAGGTGATGGTATAGGCATGGCACAGGTGATGGCACAGGTGATGGTATAGGCATGGCACAGGTGATGGTATAGGCATGGCACAGGTGATGGCACAGGTGATGGTATAGGCATGGCACAGGTGATGGCATAGGCATGGCACAGGTGATGGCATAGGCATGGCACAGGTAATGGCATAGGCATGGCACAGGTGATGGCATAGGCATGGCACAGGTGATGGCACAGGTGATGGCATAGGCATGGCACAGGTGATGGCATAGGCATGGCACAGGTGATGGCACAGGTGATGGCATAGGCATGGCACAGGTGATGGCATAGGCATGGCACAGGTGATGGCACAGGTGATGGTACAGGTGAGGGCACAGGTCGGCTTCAATCACTTACCTTCTGACGGCGGCGGGATGGCGGGATTCCGGGAACCGAGACGAGCAGCGCCGTGGACGTCCTCTTCTTCAGTCTTCTGTCATCCGGTCCGGGCGGCGGGAAGGAGATCGGGCGGTGACGATGCGTGACTGATGCACGCACCGGCACCGCCCCATAGCGAGTCAGCGATGTCCTGGATGATGATTGGTCCAGGCTGGAGACTGGACCAATCACAGCCAGGATATCACGAAGGTGGGGGTGGCTCAGCGCTTTTTCCTGTGCCCAGGTTACGCCTCCAGAAGGCAGCCAATCGGCGCCTCTTCTGGGTCGTAACCCCCCCCCCCCCCATAGCCACCAGGCCCAGCGCATAGGCCTGCGAACACGATTTTTTTTCAAAACTTTATTTGTTCTTTTTGTCATTTTTTTTTTCTATTTTTTTTTTCTTTTTTTTTAGGGGGGGCGGCACTCTGGAGCCCCCTATGCACGGGCCGCCACTGGTAAGGTTCATAATCCTGTGTGACAGTTGCAGGCCAACCGTACCGTACCCAGGAGAGTATTGTCTTAAGGAAGGTATCCTTGGCTGAATCGGCTGCTACTTCCCCAGAAGAAAGAAAGGACAGGCTGGTGTAACGAGAACTCTTGACTGGTGGAGAAGAGTCTGTTAATGTCCTTTCAGACGGGACATGGCGGCCGCATTAGCATTGGCATCATGGCTGCGATACTGGATTTTGTAGCTATATGCTCCCAAGAATAGGGCATAGCGTTGAAGACGGGCTGCGGTTGCCTGGGAGATGCCTTTGTCAGGGCTAAAGATCTGAAGTTAGGAGTGGTTTATGATCAGTTAGTATGGTGAATTCCCTACCATACAGGTAAAGATGAAACTTCTTAATTGCCCATATGAGCGCTAGAGACACTTTGTCAATGTGAGAGTAATTGCTTTCTGCTTTTGTCAAGGACCTGGAGGCGAATGCCACAGGTTTCTCTGACCCATCTGGTAAACGTGAGATAGCACAGCCCCTAGACCATAGGGTGAGGCATCACAAGCCAAGGTGAGAGGCCTTTGGAGGTCATAGTGCACGAGCATGCGTGACGCCAACAGCTTTCGCTTAGAAACTTCAAAAGCACGTTGGCATGCAGCAGACCAGTTCCATCTGGAGTGTTTCTCCAAAAGCTTGTTCAACGGAAACAAAGTGTGTGCTAGATCTGGCAGGAATTTGTGGTAATAGTTCAGCAAGCCCAGGTATGATCACAGCTGTTGGACGTTGGTTGGGGCTGGAGCTTTTACTAAAGCATCAACTTTGGCTTCCGTGGTGTGTATACCCTCTACATCCACAAGGTGGCCACAAAACTCCAATTTAGGTACCATGAATTGGCATTTCGCTAAGTTCACTTTTAGACCCTGCTCTTGGAGTCTCGCCAACACAAGTTCCACGTTACACTTGTGTTTCTGGTCCGTCAGGCCTGTGATGAGCATGTCATCTAACAAGCACTGTGTGAAAGGAATGTCCGCCAAAATCTCATCCATTTTGCGTTGCCAAATGGCGGGGGCGGAGGCTACACCAAACACCATCTAATTGTATAGTCCCTACAGTCATACAATCATACAGTCCCTTGTGAGTGTTGATGGTTAGAAACTTGTGGGACGAAGGGTGGACCTCAAACTGTAAATAAGCTTGCCTGAGATCAAGCTTGGTGAACTTTTGACCTCCTGCAAGAGAGGCAAAAATGTCATCTACTCTGGGTAGGGGATACTGGTCTATCTCCAGTAGAGAATTTAGTGCCATGCGGAAATCTCCACAAATACGTAAGTCCCCATTCGCTTTCTTTACAGGTACAACTGGTGATGCCCACTCGCTGTGCTCTACCTTTGAGATGACACCTTGTTCCTCCAGCCGGCTTCGTTCAGGTTCCACACCTGCTCGGAGTGCGAAAGGTACCGTCCGAGCTTTGAAGAACCTAGGCTGGGCGTTGGGTTTCAGCCTGAGTCTCACACAGTCATGCTTTATTTTCCCCAAATGGTTATCAAAGACTTGTGGGAATCGCTGTTTCAGGGATTCCACCCATCCCTCTTCATCCCCTGATGGGATGGTCATGGTGTTGCAGGGGTTAATTGCGATGTCTGGCATGCCAAAGTGAGCAATCCAGTCTCTCCCAAAGAGAGGGGGTCCCCCATGTTCTAGGATATATAATGGCATTCTGTTCGTCTGACCCTTGTAGGATACCTGTACTTTCACGTACCCCAGTGGGTGGAGTATCTGCTTTGAGTATGTCTGCAGTTTGATTGGTGTTGGACAGACAGTTGTTCGGATCAGAAGTTTTCTCCATTGTTTCTGGGTGATAACTGAAACTGCTGCTCCTGTGTCTACATCCATCTTGAGTTTCTTTCCTTCCACGGTTACCTCTACAGTCATTGCTGAGGGTGCTGAATGCATATGATGTATGTCTAATCTGTGGAGCACTTCCTCATCCTCTGATTCAGATGACGATGTATATCTTCCCACCATATATGCCTTTGTCCTGGTGTTCAGAGGTTGTTTAATTCGCACCATCTTACTACGGCAGACTCGTTTCAGATGGCCTGCCTTACCACAATTATGACAGAGCTGATCCTTAAACCGGCAGACTTGTTGATCATGGTCTGTATTCCCACAATGGTAGCAAGCTGACTCTATATTTACAGTTAGCTGCAGTTGGCTTGACTGCTGTTCTGAAAACTTCCTCTTTAACCTCTTCCCTTCTGCTCTGGGGGTTCAATGCCTCTGTATCTTTCACAGCCATTTCCATCACTGAAGCTATCTCAATTGCCTTTGTAAGGGTAAGATCTTTCTCTGTTAACAGTCTCTTTTGGCTAGACTCACTATTTAGTCCCATGACAAACTTATCCCTCAGTGCAGTCGGTAAGTACTCCCCAAAAGAACAGGTTGAGGCTAGTCTGCGAAGGGCGAGCACATAAGCCTTAATATCTTCACCCGGCTGCTGCTGCCGCTGATAGAACCGGAATCTTTCTGCAATCTCTAGTGGTTTAGGCTGGAAGTGATTCCCTAACAGTGTCAGGAGCTCTGCCAAAGTCTTAGTTGCTGGTTTTTCAGGGAAAAGGAGATCCCTAAGAGTGTCATATGTCCTAGCACCAACCACTGTCAGAAATACTGCTACTTGCCTGCCGCCTGGGATGGCATTTGCACAGAAATACTGTTCCAGTCTCTCAATCCAGGAACTCCAGGATGTCTGCTCTCCATCAAATTCACTTAATGTCCCGATCAATGACATTTTCCTGCTGGGCTCTGTGGGTGTTTGTATCCAGCTGACAATCCAGAGTTTTTTTTTTTTTTTTTTTTTTCTTTTCTCACACGGATAGTAACCTTGTAAATCCCATCCTCGTCGCCACTGTTATATTCTCCGTGTTGTGAGAGACACAGGACTCTGGTCTGGAACAACGGTTGTTTATTCAGGACTCACTGTACACTCCAACATGCATTACAGGACAGCTCTGTATATCAATGCATCTCTTACATGTCTCTAAGATGGCCACTCTGCCCCTTGACCCTTGTCATCACTCCTGGGTTGAGCCAGCCTTAAAGAAACAGTAAATGTGAAACCCTTCAGGTATAACAGCACCTCACATTTTTTGATAAGGAGGCCTTCCGTGTTCCTCAAAAGTTTTACTGTCTTGTGACGTCTTTGGGCTTCTAACAAATCCAATCTTCATGCAAGAATAAGGGGGTCTGGTAAGTTAAAAGCAAAATTGTACGTCAGGTTGCTCCAAATCCTACTGGCAATGTCTAGCCCACTTAAAATTATTTAGGCCAATTGATTTCTTTCATGGGGTTTCCTACCCCAACATAAGCTCGTGTTATGCAGGACCAATATATACTTTTTACGAGGAAAGCTTGACTCCGAGTGTGTCCAGTACGCCATCCAGTTTTGCCTTTTCTAAACCCAAAAAGCGAGCATGTACTTTTCTCCATGTTCTTCTTTATATGATGTTTTCTGTTGGATTCGCTGACATCTTTAAACAAAACCTTTATTACAGCAATAACATATATGTCTATTGTTCTGCGTAAATGGTACACAGCAGGAAAAAAGGTCAAGAGGGCCGGGCTGTCAACTGCTAAGTTACAGCAGTTGTATCTTTTTTTTTTATTAACATACTTTCACGGTTACCAAGGATATTTCCTATCATGGAAAGAGCACTAAACCTCAATCATTATATTGTATGAAGGAGCCCCGACAAACTATTTTTCGAAATATTTTCATAAAAGTACACAGAAATGGATATGTTTGGTATTTTTGTGGCATTTTCTGTGCATTTATGTTGACCCTCCTCCTTGAAAAGGTCTTCTTTCCGACAGTTCCCCAACCTTTCCAAATACAAATAGATTTAAAAAAAACCCAGAGCTTTAATAGTCTTGAAATGGAGGTACCCAGCTGAGCCTTCCAAATCCAATCTTCATAAATGCCTTTACAGCATCCAAAACACAGAATACTTTACGGCACAGCCAAACGACTCTGTACATTTTATTTATTTCTTACAGGTACTTATGTAGTGCCGTCAATTTACGCAGCGCTTTATGAATATACACTCACTGGCCACTTTATTAGGTACACCTTGCTGATATGGGGTTGGAACCCCTTTTGCTTTCAGAACTGCCCTAATTCTTCATGGCATAGATTCAACAAGGTGTTGGAAACATTCCTCTGAGATTTTGGTCCATAGTGACATGATAGCATCACGCAGTTTCTGCAGATTTGTCGGCTGCACATCCATGATGCGAATCTCCTGTGCTACATTATCCCAAAGGTGCTCTATTGGTTTGAGATCTGGTGACTGTGGAGGCCATTGGAGTACAGTGACCTCATTGTCATGTTGAAGAAACCAGTGGTAAGATGATTTAAACTTTGTGACATGGTGCATTATCCTGCTGGAAGGAGCCATCAGAAGATGGGGACACTGTAGTCATAAAGGAATGGACATGGTTAGCAACAATACTCAGGTAGGCCGTGGAATTTAAACGATGCTCAAATAAGACTAGGGGACCCAAAGTGTGCCAAGAAAATATCCCTCACATCATTACACCATCCGCACCATCCTGAACCGTTGATACAAGGCAGGATGGATCCATGCTTTCACGTTGTTTAGGCTAAATTCTGACCCTAACGTCTGAATGTCGCAGCTGAAATCGAGACTCAACATTTTTCCAATCTTCTATTGTCAAATTTTGGTGAGCCTGTGGGAATTGTAGCCTCAGTTTCCTGTTCTTAGCTGACAAGAGTTGCACCTGTGTGGTCTTCTGACCGCTGTAGCCCATTAACTTCAAGGTTCGATGTGTTGTGCGTTCAGAGATGGTGTTTTGCATACCTTGGTTGTAACAAGCGGTTATTTGAGTTACTATTGCCTTTCTATAATCTGCCCATTTTCCTCTGACATCAACAAGGCATTTTTGTCCTTACAACTGCTGCTCACTGGATAGTTTCTCTTTTTTGCACGATTCTCTGTAAACCCTAGAGATGGTTGTGTGTGAAAATCCCAGTAGATCAGCAGTTTTTGAAATACTCAGACCAGCCCGTCTGGCACCAACAACCATGCTATATTAAAAGTCTTCCCCATTCTGATGCTCGGTTTCAAATTCAGCAAGTCGTCGTCACCATATCTAGATGCCTAAATGCATTGAGTTGCTGCCATGTGATTGGCTGATTAGCAATGTGTGTTACCAAGCAATTTAACAGGTGTACCTAATAACCACTTAAGGATTAAGGCCTATTTCTGACACTTGTCGTTTATAAGCTAAAATCAGTTTTTTTTTTTTTTGCTAGAAAACTACTTAGAACCCCCAAATATTGTATATTTTTTTTAGCAGAGACCCTAGAGAATAAAATGGAGATATTTTTTATTACACCGTATTTGCAAAGCGGTCTTCCAAACGCAATTTTTTTGGAAAAAAAATCACTTTTTTTAATTAAAAAATAAGAAAACATAAGCGACAATTTAAAAATTTCTACAGGTTACCAGCTTAGAGTTACAGAGAAGGTCTAGAGCTCAAATTATTTCTCTCGCTCTAACAATTGTGGCAATACCTCACATGTGTGGTTTGAACACCGTTTCCATATGTGGGCGGGACTTGCATATGCGTTCGCTTCTGCGTGCGAGCTAATGGGGACAGGGCTCTTTAATTTATTTTTTCCTATTTATTTTTTATTTTTACACAGTTTTAAAAAAAAAAAAAAGTATAATTTTTATTCCTATTACAAGGAATGTAAACATCCCTTGTAATATAAAAAAGATGAAGGACAGGTCATAAAATGTACCTGTCATTCATTTGTGGGGACGTAGCATGACAGTTGGTATTAAAAAAAAAAAAAAAAATTAATTATATGTTATTAAAGACTAGTCTATTGGTTGATAAGATAGAATATATGATTGGTCATTTAACTCTATTATTGATTGGGCAATGACAATGTAATATTACTGGTTACTTTTATTACCTGTTGTTGATTGGTCCAAAAGTTACATAATTTTCACCTTGAGCCGTTTGGACTCCCCTATATAAAGAGGAAATCTAACGGTTAAAATTCATTCAGCAGCGGGAGCAACAGACAATAGCTTCAGGACTTTTTGTTGTTGTTACTGACCTGCTATGGAATCCCTTCTCCAGCAGATCTTGAACCGGGCCGGGGAAGCCGACGGTGTCGAATGGATGCGGCGTTGCCTGTCCTTTTCTACGATCCCGGAGCCGGTGGAGCCTTGCCGGTCTTCTTCGGCTGTTCCTGATGTCGTTTTTCCTGTGTCTGTGGCGCTCCCTGCTGACGCGGGTCATGTTGGCCGAGGTCGTCCTATCAGAATGGCTGCCCGTGACCCTGGTGACACAATTCCTGCCTGTCGGGACCGTGACCCCAGTGACGCATTTCCGGATCGTCAGGTCTGTGACCCCGATGGCGCAGTTCCGGATCGTCATTTCCGGGCGACGATCGCAAGGAGGCAAGATGGACGCCCGCTCCGCTCGGTGAAGCGACCGGGTCATTTTAGAGAAGATGTAATATAAATAAGCATGATAGGACCTCTTTATTGTGAGATCTGGGGTCAAAAGACCTCACACCTCACAACTACACTAAAAAAGAAAAAAAAAAATTGCTGAAAAAAAAATTGGCTCTTTCACACGGTTGCTAGGCAACAACGTTTGACGTCGCTCCGGTCCTCCAAGGCCACAGAGTCAAGTGGGGGCCATCTTGATCTCACTCGACTTCCTGTCTGTGAGGAGCGGGGACCGGATCATTTTCCCCGCTGCCGGCGTGTCTGGTAAGCTGGGGCTATCTGCTGCCATAACCCCGGTATTTAGCGTCAAAATACCAACGTAAATCTACGGCGGGCGGTCGGTAAGTGGATAAAGTGGGCAGTGAGTATATATTGTACATTCACATCCTTTCCTGCCCTCAAGGAGCTTTTAATCTAAGGTTCCTAAAGGCCCATACACACAATCAGAAAACCGTCAGGAAAATGCGGCTTTTCGAAGCGATCGTACGATAATCTGATTGTTAGTATACAGCTTTTGTCCGAAAATATCCGAAGGGACAAACATGAAAAGTTTTCTAATATGATAATAGATCATACAATTTTCATTTAATCAGTACAGTTTTCATCCGATACAATACAAATACAATACTATATATTATATCAGCAGTGGAACGCCCGGACTTCCCAACGGATTATGTATACATGAAAATAACCAAACGGTGCAAACATAGCGTAAAACTGTTTCCCAAAATGTATTAAAAAAAGAGAAATACACTTACAAAGTTATCATGTAAGGTAACGCATGTAGTGAGGAGATGGCAGAATAAGGTTTCTGATGCGTTTCATCCAATAGGATATAATCATAGGAGAATTGCCATGAATTGCCATGCAATTCTCCTATGATTATATCCTATTGGATGAAACGCGTCAGATTCTTATTCTGCCATCTCCTCATTACATGCGTATACATCATCCGTTGGGAAGTCCGGGCGTTCCACTGCTGACTACCCTGTCCATACTGGCATGCACATTGGGCAACTGTATGCTGAGAGAGAGGACGTATTACCATAATCTGCTTTGAATGACCCATATTCTATATGGAATTTTGGGTCCATTACTTCTGGTGAGCGCATTTATATTATCTTGCTGGTGTTGGATTCTATCACTATTATCACCATTATTTGTTTCAAAGTCACCTTTTCACTTGGGACTCTGTTTCTACATTTTTATATGGACATTTTTATATGGACATTTTTATATGGACATTTTCTAACAAAGATTTCAACTCTTTTTATGAGGATTATAGTTTACTATTTGCAACATTATTATTTAATTTTCACTTCATTCATTTGAAGGTGATTTATGATTTTACGTATATACCTTTTTAGCGCTGCACTTATTTTATCTATATGCAAACTGATTGTCGCAGCAGCTGTCCGGGTGGCTGGTCTCAGACAATCTTGGAGGTGAAGATGCTGCATGTGGAGGTCCTGGGCTGGTGTGGTTACACATGGCCTGCGGTTGTGAGGCCAGTTGGATGTACTGCCAAATTCTCTGAAACGCCTTTGGAGACGGTTTATGGTAGAGAAATGAACATTCAATTCACGGGCAACAGCTCTGGTGGACATTCCTGCAGTCAGCATGCCAATTGCACGCTCCCTCAAAACTTGCGACATCTGTGGCATTGTGCTGTGTGATAAAACTGCATATTTTAGAGTGGCCTTTTATTGTGGCCAGCCTAAAGGCTCTTTCACACGGTCCGCCTCCGTAGGCGGATCCGTGCTGCTCAGCGGGGATCGATCCGCCGATCCCAGCTGAGCCGGCGGATGACAGCTCCGTCTCCGCTTGCAGTGCGGAGAGGGAGGTGTCACAGCTGCCACTGCTCTCTATGGGGGATCGGATGAGAGCGGACCGCCTGTCCGCTCTCATCCGATCCGATCCCTGAACAGATGGAAAAATAGGGTTTCCATCCGTCCAGGTTTCGGATACGGATGGCAGCGGGTGTCAGCGGAGGTGTCTCCGCTGACATCCGCTGCCCCATAGAGCTGCATGGAGGATCCGATCAGATCTGCCTAAAAAACTGACAGGCGGATCTGATCGGATCACTCGTGTGAAAGAGCCCTTTGGCACAACTCTGAAATAATCATGCTGTCCAATCAGCATCTTGATATGCCACACCTGTGAGGTGGATGGATTATCTCGGCAAAGGAGAAGTGCTCACTAACATAGATTTAGCCAGATTTGTGAACAATATTTGAGAGAAATAAAAAAGTCTTAGATCTTTGAGTTCAGCTCATGAAAAATGGGGGCATAAACAAGTGTTGCATTTATAATTTTGTTCAGTATATCTTACCAAACTATCCAGAACCAAAATATAGTGAAAACAAAAGTAGAAAAAACTCCATGTTGGGTAACTGCAAAGATGTGCCTCTCATACCAGATAAAAGTCCACATTGAGCTACCATTCATCAATTTCCATGGTAAAACAATGCAGCATTATATCATCTA
This sequence comes from Pelophylax lessonae, assembly GCF_965119305.1. NCBI lineage: Eukaryota > Metazoa > Chordata > Amphibia > Anura > Ranidae > Pelophylax > Pelophylax lessonae. The sequence continues at coordinate 48,565,561 of NC_138778.1, read as the reverse complement.
ACTCTTTACAAATATAACGCCCTGTGTCCTCCATCTAGTAACACTCCGAGGTTTACCAGAGAATATGTGACTCTCATGTGAGAAGTCAGGCAGCACTTGATTGGGATAATAGCCAAAAGACACTCTGCAGGTCACATCACCATCTCTCCTCCAGAAATGAAGCAGCATAGAGGGAAGTAAAAAAAAAAAAAAAAAAAAAAAAAAAAAAAAAAAAAAAAAGCAAACACGTTCCACATAGTATAAAATCAAGATCCAAATGCTTTAATAAAATAGTTACAAACACTTACATACAGTACATTGGTATTGTATACAACATCCTACAAAGAAACCACAAATTACAGAATTCTGAATATGCGCGGTAACAGTACACCCTCCGGCTCCGCCCAATGCATTTCGTCAAGGGGCCCTTTTTTTCACCTTCCTCACCTCTCAACATTTTTGGTTAATTGTTTGGTCTCACATATTGCCTCTGCTCACTGTTGGTATATACTATATATTAGGCCTCTTTCACTATTGTGCGACTTGTCCTGTGACTCAGGACTGCTCAGCCATATGACAAGTCGTACCCCATGATTTCCAATGAGTACCATTCTTATCTGTGCAACTTCAATTCACAATGACTTTAAAGTAGTCCCTCACTACTTTGGTCCGTCTTTGATGTGACTTGACCTCAAGATTACACAGACTTTGCTTTAAGTCACGTGACAGTGGTATCAAAGTCACGTGACTTTCAGGTCGTACATGTGTGAAAGGGGCCTTAAAGTGATTGTAAAGTCTCGTTTTTTGTGCTATAAAAATAACAAGCATATTTACTTATCTCCTCTGTGTAATGGTTTTGCACAGAACCGCCCCAATTCTCCTCTTCTTGGGTCCCTGGCTGGAGCTCCCTCCTGTTAAGTGCCCCCACAGCAAGCAGCTTGCTATGGGGGCATCCGAGCTGAGCTGCAGCTCTGTGTATCCATTCAGACACTGAGCTGGCATTTGGCCCCACCCCCTCTCTTTCCTGATTGGCTAACTGAGTTTGATTGACAGCAGCGGGAGCCAATGGCGCCACTGCTGTGTCTCAGCCAATCAGGAGAGAGAGCCCCAGATTGCTGAGGCACTCGTGGACATTGCTTCTTGAGGGGGCTCAAGAAAGTATTAGGGGGGCTGCTCCAAACAGAAGGCTTTTTGAATGCATTAAGATAAAAAAACATACTGACTTTTTAACCCCTTTAATAAAATTTTCCGGTGTTTGTATAACAGGATACATTAGACATTTCACTTTTTTCGACAATTTTATTGTAAGCATTACATGCTATCATACCCATTGTCTACTGTCTTGCATTGTAAATAGTGATAATCTAAGGGTCAGGCTAAAGCCAGTTCGGTCAGATATATGGTCATGTGACAGTTTCCCCTTAACTTAGCCAATCACTGATTGTGAACATTCAAAAAGCTGTATGTTATTATTATCATATCTGCTTGGCAATTACATTGTATGGTATTCATTTCAGAAAAATAGTTAAAGAAGCAATTCCAAAAACCTTTTCCTTATAAAACATACCTTGGCGCCGACTTCCTATGCTTGATGTCACCGTGCCTCACAGCTGACTTCTGTGAAAGCTGGATGCTCAAAATCTGCTCCTGCGCTGAGGGTTGAGGGCAGAGGCCCAGCTAGGGAACGGGCTGCTGAAATAGAGATAGCAAACTAGTATTTGCCTGCTTTGAGGAGACATTTGTCTGATTGAAACTTAAAGAGGTTGTACACCAAGAAATTTTTTTTTTCTCTTCTTTACAACCTGAAAGAGAAACCCATAATGAGCTAGTATGCATCGCATACTAGCTCATTATGAAATACTTACCTTAGAACGAGCCCCCGCCGTGCCGTCCGCTTACCTGTATGACGGGCGACATGTATAGTCGCCCGTCTTCCGGGATCGCGGCATCCGGCCATCTGATTGGCCGGAGACGCGGTGACGTCACTCCCGCGCACGCGCGCGGGAGCCGACGGTCACGGCACGGGGCTCTGAAGGAACGGCACGATCTGCCGTTCCTTCAGAGCGCATGCGCCAGTGATGTCACTGGCTGCATTAAAGGTAAATATCTCCTAAACGGTACATGTTTAGGAGATATTTACAGTACCTATAGGTAAGCCTTAATATAGGCTTACCTATAGGTACAACTTCCTGAGGAGGGTTTACTTCCTCTTTAAGACTGAGCCATTCTATAAGAGATGCTGTTACCATAAGGTGTCCAGATTTTTTAAATGAAATGGGGGGACGTATTTTTTTTCTTACTAGTAATGGCAGCACTCAGCGACTGATAGCGAGGCTGCGATATTGCGGCAGACAAATTTAGAGACAGGGTGACACTTAGTGGAACCAGTGACACATACAATGATCTGTGCTAAAAATGTGCACTGTCACTGTACTAATGACACTGGCTGGGAAGGGGTTAACATCTAGGGAAATCAAATGGTTAAATGTGTACCTAACTAGTGTTTCTTCACTGTGGGGGAGGGACTTTTACTAAGGGAAGGCATAGATCAGTGTCCCTGCTTTGCAGGAACACAGGATCAATGTCTTCCATGCGGACAGAATGGTGATCTGCCTTGTTTACATAGGCAGAGCGCCGTTCTGCCTGTGTACAGAGCGATCAGCATTGAGTCCGCCAGACCCCCCTGATCAACTCCGATACCCAAAAATGCAGGATTACGTATATATACATGATCCTGCACAGCTCAACCGCCCTGTCAGGGAAAAAGTCCAAGAAGTACTGGCAAATATGCCAATGCCCAATATGGTCACGCTAATTCGCACATGTGCATTAGTGAAAGGCACGCAATGGCGCACTGTCGTATGCAAAGCGTGCTAATTGCCAATGTTCACTGGCCTATATAAGGACATCAGTGGCTATCATAAATTGCTGGATTATCTTCAGCTTTGTATCCTGTGTTCCTGTGCCTTGTGCTTCTGTTTTATTACCAGTTACCGACCCGGCTTACCCCTGACCTGCACTGGCTTCTCTCCTAGCTCTGCTTCTCGGACTTGCTCCTGTCTATTCCAGATTGATATCCTGTGTTTTACCCTGGCTTGAACTTGACTACGCTGCCTGCCTCTGCTCCTGGCTGTGTTTGACCCCTGGCCTGGCTTCTACCTTGCTCCTACTTACTCTTCTGTCAAGATCCGCCAGCACCTCCAGAGAACCATTGGCTGTGACCACCTTCTCTACCCGTGGGTGTCCTCGCATCTGGTTTCATCAGGCAGCTTTACCTGGAGGCAACCCATGCATCTTTGGGCATAGTACCCTCTGTCACCACCTTCAGGGGTACTCTGCACTCAGCCACAAGGGGAGCCCTCTCGTCGCCTCCAGTCAGGCACATGACACGCCATGTAGCAGTAAATCTGCTATGGGGAGGTCAGCAACTGGTTAAGATCAACAACATTATGATAACTCACATGCTATCATGGCTATGGCACAGTGTGTCACATGACATGGCTGCTGGGTGCTGATATTGGTACCTTATGGCCAATAAGTTAACAAAATCAGGACCCAGCAGCCATGGTATGTGACACATTGTGACAGTGCACTGCCAGCCAGAGACATGATAGAGTGCCTCCTGCCTGTGAGTTATGATACCATCTATTATGCCAGAGAGACAGACATAGTGCAATGTAGTCTATTCACAGACACCCCCAAAAGATACCTGTGTTAAAGCCTTGAAGTCACTGGCAGCCCCAGGATGGGATCCACTCCCCCTCTGTTCCTAATGCACACTGTCAGCTGAGCTCTGCTGCCTCTCCCTGCCTGTCGCCGCCGCCCGCCTCAGAGCCTCTCAAGTCTCACTTTCCGGGCACCCGGCTACCACTGGGTGGGGATGAAAAAAATACACCCCCTAAGCTAGTAGGAGTGGAGGAGCAGAAGGGAGTAATTCAGAATTTACCCCTTCTTGGTCTACATCTGTGGACTACCCTGGTTATTGTAGAAACCCAGTTCCTGAGTTCTTGATTGTGCCATCCATCCATCCATCCATCCATCCATCCCAGTGGGATTTTGCCCAAATAAAGTGCAGCCAGGCCCCCATCCTTGAGGTCTCTCCTGTTGGTAAGCGGCTTGTGAGTTGGGTGCACACTCAGAATTGGAGTGGTGTATAATTATACACAAGATTACTGGATTTATTTGACACCTGCATTCCTTTATGGACTGTTTGCACTAAGTATTTATTGATGAAATGCTTTTTTCTATATAAGGAACTTTTCTTGGATGTTTATGGATCAATTTATTTGCACATGTTTATGTTAAACATGCCTGTTTAAGCACTGTATTTGTTGTATCACTCAATTGATTTATATGTTCCGAATTATCGATGCATTAGAACTTTATTTTAATAGCGCAACACGTTTGTATTAATACTACCCAAGTTCACCAATGGCTGTGCCCTCCCCTCCCCTCCTGTGCTTGACCTCACAATTAATTAAGAGGTCTAATATCACTTTAAAAGACCAGACTCAATAGATTTCCTCAATTATGAGCACATTGCATCAGAGGTATGGTATCCAGTATCTAGGTTCCACAGATTTCCTCCTGCAAATACTTTACTCCTTTTCCAGACTCGGGTATACACATAGGAACACAGAAAAGACTTCATAGTGCACACCGCCATCTTTATTGAAAAAAAACACAACTTAAAAGCAGATCCACTCACATTAAAATAAATAGATCCAGGCATATATACATCAGTCACAGTCTGCAATCTTTAACGGCTAGGGAGATTCCAAAATGCTGACACGGGCCTGCCAAGCATGATTACATCAGTGCAACCACGCCCACCTGGCGCTTTCGTCCCTCTGGACTTTTTTCAAGTATTATCACTTATTGACAGCAGTCTTGGTGTGATTCGTGTGGAAAATAAAAGTACTATTCACTGGACTTTTATACTATTTATTGAGAGGACATTTATTCACAATAAATGTTTTCAATATTATATTAACAGTTGCATATATTGATTTTGTTGCTAAAAAGATATTTATATCTACCAGATAGGAAGTAGAGCGCTTCACTATTTTTCCCTTTTGTGTTTGAGATTTTTGTGGTGTGACTGCACATTTTTAGTGGGAGTTTCTCCTGTTAGTAGGTTTTCATTTATATTATAAATCAGGGTAGCGCGGGAATATTTAGGCTACGTTCACATGTGGGCGTAGCGGAACACGGGCGCGATCCGGAATCATTGCAAATCGCGGGACGCCTGTGCGATGCCCATAATTTCCAATGGCACCCCAAACGCTGTGCGATGTTGCCGTGATTTCCACCTGCCAAATCGCGGTAACATCGCGCAAACAGAATCGCGGGATGCATGACGCACAAAAGAAGCTCCTGTACCTTTTTGGGCGTCATGCGTCCCGCGATTCTGTTACCGTGATTCGGCAGGCGGAAATCGCGGCAACATCGCACAGCATTTGGGGTGCCATTGCAAATTAAGAGCATCGCACAGGCGTCCCGCAATTTGCAATGATTCCGGATCGCGGGCAGAATCGAGGTGATTCTGCCCGTGATCCGCTATGCCAACATGTGAACGTAGCCTTATTGATGCACTAGTAAAATACATCATTAAAAAAACAATAGGTGGTAATCACCTCTGACACATCTTGTAAAAGTTGTCGTATTGCAATATACGGCTGTCGTGTGCCAGCAACGGGTTAGAATCAATAATGATTCTATAAAGCTGCGTTGCAATTCTTCAGCGTGTTTCACAATAGGCTTCATCAGGAAATATTTCTTCAAGATAATAGATCTTTACTGTATAGAAAAAGACCTCAAAATGATCCTAATTTTACAGACATGTTGGTATTAACAGAATTTATACCGCAATATGTGATTGTAAAAGTACAATATACTAAGTATATCTCCCACGCCAGTGGATAAACCTATAAACTACACGTTGACCAAATAAATATATAAATGGAGTGCATAAATAAATTAATAGAGGATTGCAGCTGCTATAGTAAAGTGCGAGTGCTTGTATGTGAAGTAATCTTGATAGAGGATTACCTATAGCGCTTGCTTAAAGTTGAATAATAATCAATCCTATATTGTTAAAAATTATCCACAAATTGTTAAGGTGCGTATATAGTGTAAAAACCCCCGTGATTAAATAATAATCAATCCTGTATTGTTAAAAATTATCCAGAAATTGTTAAGGTGCACATATAGTGTAAAACCCCTGTGATCAATAATAAGTGATATACAAAGAAGATGATTCAAATAATACACTTAAAAAATATATATAATATAAATTCATAAAAAAGTAACGGAAAGACACAAGTTCATAAGAGGTGCATGAGGAATATATAAATACTCTCATAGATTCTCCATACAGTTCATGTGCAAAAAAGTGACTTCTTTGATGAAAGTTCAATTAAATAAATACAGTGCACGGTGAAAAGTGCTTAGTGATAGGTTTTCCAATCAGTCCCTGGTGTCACTCCTTATGTTCCACCGTGACTAATAGAAGAATTTCTCACTCACCGGATCTATTGGGTCCTATATGCCTTACGGCACTAAGACCATATGAGCTTTGGTGACCCCCAGGGCCGGGATACGTTCCCTCCAAATGGATACCTTCTCCTGTGGCAACACTCCTCCTGCTATCCTCCTCTGACCAGGGATGTATATAAAAGAAGGGGAAGGTCCAGATAGTGCAGTAACGTTTTTTAAATAAAATACTTTTATTGCACAACATCCAAAAAAGCCATTTACAGGGTCCAATATTGCAGGAACAAGTAAAAAGAAGATAAAACGCCGTCACATATGTGAGCTACGGTGTGGAGAGCGGGACTTACGTTCCACCCAGCTCATGTGACGTCACGACGTGCGTTTCCACTAACGCGTTTCGTCATTGGCTAGACGTTACGGGGGTTTTACACTATATAAGCACCTTAACAGTTTCTGGATAATCTTTAACAATACGGGATTGATTATTATTTAATCACGGGGGTTTTCACACTATATATGCACTTTAACAATATGTGAGTGTGGTATAAATTAAAAAATCATCATAAAACACGTTAAAAATTACTTCTCACTATTGCTATTTAAGACTGTTTTTTAGACTATTTATGTAGCACTGCCCCCTAGAGAGCTGCTGAAGATTACACTTTAAAGCAGAGTTCCACCCAAAAGTGGAACTTCTGCTCATTTACTTCCTCCCCTCCTCCGGTGCCACATTTGGCACCTTTCAGGGGGGGAGGGGGGAATGGTTACGTGTTTTTGACAGGTACCCTTCCCCACTTCCGGGAGACGGCACCGCGGCGCTGTCCCTCTGAAGTTTGGCCCCCTCCTTCTTCCCCTGCCGCCGAGCCAATCCGAATGTGCAGCGCGCATCGCACTTGTGCATTAGGGACCCGCCTGTGAAGCCGGTCAGGACTGCAGACTGACAGCGGTGCGGAGGACGGTCTATGTGGAAAGCTTTACCCTGGATGACTGCATACTTAGATGTGCCTCTTTTATCATCAACCATGTGAGTTGCTAAATGTTGAACCTTTATTAAATGTAACCATATTGCTACACGTCGAGGCTCCTCTCTTCTCTTTTATACTCTGTAGCTCCTCCTGGATTTTGCTTCTAATCCCCTTGTGGAGGCGCCATTTGTGGATGGACATTTTATGATTGCACAACCTATCATATTGCTATGATTTTTTTTATTTAGACTATAAACTGAGGGACTTTTAAATAAATCGCTGTGGAATGAATCATTATTTTTTATGGGGAAATTCACTTTGATTCAAGAGTGCTTTGGATTACAAGCATGTTTCCAGAACAAATTATTCTTGCAATCGAAGGTTTTACTGTACTTACATATTCTTAACAAGCAGAAAATAAGCTTTAAAAAAGAACTGAGCTCTGGAGGCTGTGTCCAGAAAAGCAGGCAGAGGGCAAAGGACTGGCTCCCAGTATTTCCTGTGGTCTCCCTGCAGCTGATCTTTACCATTACTGATTACCATGCCTTGTTCTGTACTGTGTTTGTACATAGAGGTGGCCATCTTGGTAGAGGGAAGGCTTAGCTTCCTCATGTCAGTCCTTCCAGTATGGAGATCAATGAGAGGCACTGCACTGACATCACCATTTTTTACTTCAGATCTCCTGAGACTGGAAGTCCAAGGCGGCAGTGTCTTAGATCTCACGCTGCAGATTAACAGCTATTATGGTTGCCAACATTTAAAAAAACAATTTCCAGGAACATCTTTTTAGCTGTGCATCCAGCCAGCTACTGAAGGAGGAGTATGAACTTAATCTGGTGGTAGGGTATTCATTTAACAATTTAATGCTAAGTGACGTAAAGGCATGTCGCCTAGCTTTGACTGGTTATACCTGAATGATGCCTGCATCTGCAAGCATAGACTCTGTATAGGTCTTTCAGCCAGTAGTCGGCTTTCTTGTAAAAGCAACCTTAGCGTCTAATTAGCCATTGTACAAAAGATGCTCCCGGATTACCCAATCTGTTAGCTTCCTTCCACCCTATGCAGAGCCAGAAAATGTGGTTTTGGACACTTTGCTTCTTTGAATAGCACAAGGATTTGCACACTTTGTAGAGGATTTAATGACTTTTTGTTGCTTTGCTTATGTACAGGAGTCACAGATGTTTTTTTATTATTACAGAAATGTTTGCACAGTGCTGTTTTTAACTAGAAATTGTTATTCTTGGCTATTAACCACTTGCCGACCGCCGCACGGCTATTTACGTCGGCGGTCAGCCCCTCACAGGCAGAGTAACGTAGGGCTACGTCGCTAGCCTGTGAGGGTCTAGGGAGCGAGTGCGCGCCGCCGGAGGCGCGCTCCCGCGAGGTCACGGACCCCCCCCCGCGCATGTGACCGGCGGACCCGATGTCCGCCGGTCACTCGCGATCGTCGGGTGGAGAGGGAGAAAGGCAGGCGGCTGATGTCAGAGATGTATAGTAACGAAGTAGAACTACTTAAGTACTGTACTTAAGTACCGAAATGCGGTATCTGTACTTTCCTAGAGTAGAATTTTTTTCTCCTACTTCTACTTTTACTTCACTACATTTTTTCGATGATTTCGATACTTCTACTCAAGTATTTTTTTTTTGTGCTGCATAGTTACTCGTTACTATTAAAAAAATGACCACTGCCAGAACAGTAGATGGCAGGTTGCATAAAGCTCCAGAAAATGTGTATAATGTCATTTGTAAATCAGCGCATACGAAAATAAAGGCTGTGTATAATAAAAGCTGCTATACCAAATCTTTCCAATAAAAAGAAAATATGAAACAAACAAATAAATAGTGCTACAGCGCTTAAAGTGCATCAAGAAACTGCTAAAAAACACAGGTTAATCATTTGAATAAATCATTTGAAATAATAAAAAACAATATGATGTTCAAACTTTTGACTTCTTTCTTTAATAACTACATAACACAGTACTTGTACTTCTACTTTCAGTACTTGAGTAGAATTTTTTTTTCAAAACTACTGGTACTTTTTACTTTTAGTACTTAAGTAGCAAATTTTTTGAAAAAACTACTTGCAATACTTAAGTAAAAAAAAATGTTGAATACTTTAGTACTTCTACTTAAGTAACTTTTTCTGCGAGCACTTCCACTTCTACTCAAGTCACTTTTTGATCGAGCACTTGTACTTTTACTCAAGTAGAAATTTCGAGTACTTTATACAAGTCTGGCTGATGTAAACAAGCCGCCTGTCACTCTCCCCTGTGTATGAATAGTGATCATACGGTTCTACTATGTAGGACTGTTGATCACTGTTCCTACACCTCAAGCCACAGCCAATCACAGTTAGAATCACGCCCCTAGGGACACACATAACCGCTCCCTCTCAAAAAAAAGTTAACCCCTTCACTGCCAGTGTAATTTTACAGTAACAGTGCATATGTATAGCACTGATTACTGTAGAAATGTCCCTGTCCCACAAAAAAAAAATGCAGATCGCCGCCATTACGCGTTAAAAAAAAAACAACAAAAATGACAAAAATCTTTCCCTTTGTTAGTAAACGCAATAACTTTTGCGCAAACCAATCAAAATACGCTTTTTGCAATTTTTTTTTACCAAACATATGGTAAAAAAAAAAAATTGGCCCAAAATGTTAAAAAATTTTGATTTTTACTTTTTTTTTGGGGGGAATTTCATATAAAAAAATTTGAAAAATATTGTTATTTTTGCAAAATTGACGCTGTTTTTTTGTTTATAGCGCAAAAAGTAAAAATCGCACAGGTGATCAAATACCACCAAAAGAAAGCTCTGTTTGTGGGAAAAAAAGGACGTCAAATTCGTTTAGGTGCAGCGTCGCACGACCGCGCAATTGTCTGTTAAAGTCACGCAGTTCCGTATCACAAAATAGGCCCTGGTCAGGAAGGGGGTAAAATCTTCCGGGGCTTAAGTGGTTAAATATGTCTTCTACCAAAAAGTCTTTATGTCAGCAATTTTTTTCTTTGAATACATTGATCTGCACATGCACAACTAGGTATACAATCTCAGCATCCAATGGCTGTGTCTGCACAGGAGTTACCATAGCTCCCAACTGTCCCTGCTTTTGAGGGACTGTCCCTGATTTGCCACAAAGTCCCTCTGTCCCTCTTTCCTCCTTATTTGTCACTCATTTTGGTCTAATCTATATAGTTATATATAAAATGCACTATTTATCTTTCAAAAAGTGTTTCACCTCTGCTAAACCCATCTTAATTCTAAATTCTTGCATTTATAAATTTCAGAAGCCAGTATAGAGGAATAGTAGTGGTAAAAAAAATGAATCACTTGTTATTTTAGCTAATGTATGCTTTGGTACAATTCTCCTTTGCAAATGTGTGCAGACTTAACCACTGTTTTTTAGCGCATATTGTTAGACAGGTCAATTTGGTTGGTCACTAGCTGGTTGTCAAGTTGAGCTCGAAAGTCTCTTTGTATTTGTATGACATATGTTGCCCTTCCAGTGCTCCTTGCTGCAAAGACCAGTTATAGGTGGCCACTTTTTTTATTTTGAATATTTTGGTCAGGCAACGCAGACACCTTTGCTGCTATAGTGCCAAAATGCTATGTGCTGGGTGTTCAGTTTGCCCCTGTACCCTTAAGGAGTGGTGGGTTTCCAAGCTTACCTGCAATCTGCCTATCCATTAAAGTTCATGTGCTTCCATTGTGGAAACTCTCAGAAGTTAGAATTAGGACTACAGAAAATGGGGTGCCTTGATGGAGTCTGTAGGTAGCTTATGCATGTATTTGCAAATGTGTGCAGACTAATCCCCTGTTATTAACGCATATTGTAAGACAGATCAATTTGGTTGGTCGCAGGTTGGTTGGTAAGTTTAGCTTGGAATTTTCTGGTTTTGTTTGACATAATTCTTCTTTAAGGGGCATGTCAGGGGGTGTGTCCAATGCCTACATACTTTTGCCTATAGGTGTCCCTCCTCCCCTTCCTTGCCCAAGGAAGCTAGAAGGCTGAAAACTTCAGATCTATGTAGCGCTACCACCGCAAGAGCCATTTAAGTATGATTGGTTCTGAACATCGGACCACAGAAAGCCATGGTTGTATGCATGCACACGTACGTATGCCTGAGACAGTTAAACATCAAAGGCATAGCCTTTATGGGAATAAAACCAGCAACCTTGGCGTTATTAGCACCACGTTCTAACCAACCGAGCTAAAAAGCTAACATGCTCTACTTCTGCTGAGGCTGTGTCTTGCTCAGACTTCCCAGGCTCTCATTTCGGACAAGCTAGGCGTGCCTTAAATGTCCATGGCCTCATCAACCCATGGAATGCAGAATATGTCCCTCCGCCCTTTAATCGCTAGCGACTGCTCTTTTGACAGGTAGCATAGCCGAGCAGTCTAAGGTGCTGGATTAAGTCTCCAGTCTTTTCGGTTGCGTGGGTTTGAATCTCACTGCTGCCAAGCTCTTTTAACAAATGCCTATCCTCAAGGGCTCAAGCATCTCTGAAGTTTCTTCTGCACTTTTCTGGAGTTCCTTGCCCAACACACTGGAATCTCAAAGAACACAGGAAACAAGAAATGTAAAAACGAAAACCGGGATGGCTAAAAATTACTTTGAGAGACACATAGCAGAGGAGAGTAAAAAAAAAAACCTAAGAAATTCTTTAAATATAATAATAGCAAAAAAACGAGGTCATAGCACGTTGCACACATAATTAATGATGATGGGAGGATGGTTACAGAGGACACAGAGAAGGCAGCTGTACTAAATACTTTCTTCACCTCGGTTTTTACACAGGAAAAGGAGGGATATACCGACCATGACTGTATGGTTTTCAATACATCACAGGACTTGCCGCAGTGGCTAACAGAGGGTGAAATCTAGGAAAGACTTGATAACATTAACACAAATAAATCATGAGGACCGGATGGCTTGCACCCGAGAGTACTCAAGGAACTCAGCAGGGTTATATCTAGACCTAGTTGTTCCTAATCTGTGCAGACAGTATACTGACAGGGACTGTACCAGGTGATTGGAGCAAAGCCAATGTGATACCAATATTCAAAAAAGGGCGGAGGCATATTCCAGGAAACTATAGGCTGGTTAGCCTGACATCAATTGTATGTATATTATTGGAAGGGATGATAAGGGACTATATCCAAGAATTTGCTAAGGACAACAGCATCATCAGCAGTAATCAGCACGGGTTTACAAAAGGATGTTCTTGCCAAACCAATCTGTTAACATTTTACGAGGAGGTGAGCTGTGAGCTAGATAGGGGGAGACCTGTGGATGTGGTGTATCTGGATTTTGCTAAGGCATTCGACATAGTTCCCCACAAACGCTTAATCTACAAACTAAGGTCTGCAGGCATCGACCACAAGGTTTGTTCTTGGATAAAAAACTGGTTACATGGGTGTGTCCAAAGGGTGGTGATAAATAAAGCGTACTCGGACTGGTCTGGAGTGGTAAGTGGGGTCCCCCAAGGCTCAGTCCTGGGACCAATTTTGTTCAATTTATTCATTAATAACATAGAGGATGGGATCATTAGCTCAATCTCAGTTTTCGCAGATGACACGCAGGGCAATAACTTCTCATCAAGATATAGAAATCTTACAGAATGACAAGAACAAAATAACAGACTGGACAACTACATGGCAAATGAGGTTTAACGTAGAGAAATGTAAGGTATTGCACTTGGGGACTAAAAACATAAACTCAAATTATGCTCTAGGGGGGGAACCTCTGGGAGAATCCAGGATGGAGAAAGATCTGGGGATTCTAGTAAAAGATAGACTAAGCAATAGCATGTAATTTCAAGCTGCAGCTGCCAAAGCCGGAAGAATATTAGCATGCATGAGGAAGGGGATATATTCCAGAGATAAAGCTATAATCCTGCCACTTTATAAAACCCTGGTGTGCCCACATCTGGAGTATTCTGTCCAGTTCTGGTTCTTCCAATCCTCAGAAGGGATGTGCTGGAACTGGAGAGAGTCCAAAGAAGGGCAACAAAACTAATTAGGGGATTGGAGGGCCTTAATAATGAGGAGTCATTACAAGTGCCTAATTTATTCTCCCTGGAGAGGAGATGCATGAGAGGGGACATGATAGTTATTTACAAATACCTCAATGGTGATCCCAGCATAGGAAAAAAACAATTTAGTCTCAAGGAGTGTAAGAGGACAGGTGGCCACACAATAACATTAGAGGAGAGGCGGTTTAACCTTAAGCTGCGTAAGGGGTTTTTCACTGTAAGGAACTCTCTTCCACAAATGGTGGTAGCTGTGGGCAGTATGGCTACTTTTAAAAGGCTCTTGGACATGCATCTCACAGATCACAACATTCAGGGTTATGGGAAATGATCACGTCACTGACACACACACACCTACACAGGTTGAACTGGATGGACTGTTATCTTTATTCAACCTCAACTACTATGTAACTATGTAACACTTAGCTGTCTGCTTTAGCAGCATTAGGAAACTACATTCATTGCATGTTTTGGTTGAGAAAAATAAAGTGGTGAATACTTAGAGTTGAGAGTTTTAAGACCTCCAGCACAAGTAATAAATGCAGAACATCGGACTGCAGAAAGCCATGGTTGTATGCGTATGTATGCCTGAGACAATAGAAAGTTAAACACCAAGCGCATGGCCTGTACGGGAATCAAACCTGTGGTGTTTTGGAAATTTTATTAGGACTAGTGTGGACATTTTTCAGGATGTGTTTTATTTAGGTTGTCATTACAGCTCCTGTTGTTGGTTTGCTTGCAATACGCTCATTAAAACCGTGTACAGGTGAACAGGCATTGAGGAAAGACTACTAGCAGTGAAAACCTTCACTTAGATGTGTAGATGCGTTCGCTCTATATAGACATCTATGCTCTATATAGACATCAAAAGGATACAACAAAAATGTAAAGAATATAGAGTCCAAATATAGAGTGGGTAAATGGTATACAAGATATAGAGAGAGTCAATGAGCGATAATGAAAAGTTAATAAGTATAATAAATAATATAGAAGTGGAAGTCAATGGGGTTGCAATAATAGGAATAGTGTGTCCATGTCCTCCGTATGGGTCACCCCTAATGGGTTATGACCCAGAAGGAGAACAGATAATGGGAACCTTCCACAAATAAAGGATCTTCGAAAAAGTTACATATCTTGACTAATAAAAGTATCTCATAGAACATATGAAGAACAGCCTAATATAGCATGGCACATAGTCATCCAATTGTTCAAAATAAATGAGGACTCAAATCTAGTCGAGAAAGTAAATTGTTGTATTGAAAGATTACTAGAAACCGAATAATAATAAAAAAATAAAAAGAAATAGAGGGGAGGAGAAGAAAACAGAAGGCAAGAACGCCAGAAAGGAAAAAGAGTGGAAGATAGGGAAAAGAAGTGGGAACAATTATCGGGAATAAGGCAAGGCAGAAGGAAACAATATAATAGGACATGTAGGAATGTTACCAAGAAAGTAAAACAGCTTCATTGAAGTCTGGGGGAAGCATCCTGGAAATCCAAGGTGTCCAAAGAATGTCAAATTTATTCAAAGTGCCATTATCCAATGCCGACATCTTGGCGTGTATCATCAAAATGTTCACTCGTTCACAAAATAGGCTCGATGTTGGCAGCGGGATCAACCCCCAGACCTCACTCTCACACTCTTCCTCGTATATCTCTACCGAATGGTACGAGAACCTACAACCCCCAGAAAATTATGGGCACATTTCATGACTTCTATAATGGTGTTTTTCCACTGCATGGAACCGAACGGTTCGGCTCGCTTTTGTGCTTTTCCACTGCTGGTACCGCATGGTACGGTGAAGGAACGGTTCGGTATGGTACGGCGGCGCTTTTCCACTACATGGAACCGAACGGTACGGCTCTCTAAAACAATACCACCTCGATTGTGGTTCCAAGAGATACCATACCGGTACCATATCCCACAATCCTTTGCATGCAGCTGACTGTTTGTCACTACTAGCCACTGATTGGTCAGAGAATCGTTGTTATCCCACCCACTATCCCACCCACTTACTTTAGTACTACTTTAGTGGAAAAGCAAACCATACCAAACCATACCAAACCGTACCGAACCGTACCATGCGGTACCATGCAGTGGAAAACCAAACAGGGCCAAGCAGGGCCAAGTAGAGCCGAGTCGGTACTTGCAGTGGAAAAGTGCCATAAAAAAGCTTTATAGCAGCGAGTCAGCAGAAACCCATATCAACTCGAATTCTTTTCTAGAATCCCTGCCTTTCCCAAAATTAGAAGACCGTCACTTACACAAAATGGAAGCCCCAATAACAGAAGAAGTAACCTCTGTCATTAAAACCCTAAAGAATGGTTCCACTCCTGGTTCAAACGGCTTTTTGAACTCATACTATAAAGCTTTTGCACCCACTCTGTCCCTATACCTAACCCATTTCTTTAATTCATTACAAAAGGGAGCTTCTTTAGATAGATTGCTCAATTCAGCATTTATCACAGTTATCCCAAAACCAGGGAAAGACCCATCTCGTTGATAAATAATGACCTTAAAATCTTAGCCAAGATCCTGGCTGATAGGTTGGCTTCTTTTATAAGTTTATACTTATAAAAAAATAAACGTATAAAATATATAAGTTTATACGTCCTCAAAGACCAAGTAGGCTTTATCCCTGGCAGACAAGGCCCAGCCAGATCAAATCAGGAGAGCATAACATATTATATCATTGCTGCAATTGGGATGGGGTTTCCCACAAAAAGGACTTCTTTTGTCCATAGACCTTCAGAAGGCATTCGATTCAGTTTCTTGGCCTTACCTCTTCACCATATTACAGCACTGGAGGTTCAGCTAGAACTTCACTAATGTCCTACGGGCACTTTATGCAATCCCCAAGGCCAGGGTGCACTTACAGGGATACTACTCGGAGCCCATCTTAATCGCTAAAGGTACGAGACAGGGATGTCCACTCTCGCCCCTGATTTTCGCAATAGCGATCGAAACTCTAGCACCATCCAGACATTCATGGTGTCAGATGTGGTCCCCACACACACAAATGTGCACTCTTTGCAGATGATCTGCTCCTCTTTATTACATCTCCTCTCATTTCCCTTCCAAATGTCTGCCTACTGCTAGACTAGTTTGGTGATATTTCAGGACTTCTTGTCAATATGTCTAAATCACAAACCCTTAACATTAATGTCCAGGAATCTCTGGTTTCCAGATTGAAGGAACACTTCTCCTTTTTGTGGAATACAAATTCTATACCCTACTTGGGAGTACACCTTCCTTCCAGGATAGACAGACTTTATACACTTAATTTCCCTCCTATTTACCAAAAACTAGACGAGGACCTACAGTCTTGGACTCGGCTTAATCTTTCATGGCTAGGAAAAATTCACTAGTTTAAAATGACGCTACTGCCATAAATTCTCTATCTCTTTCGTTCTTTACCCCTACCTATTAACAAAGACCATTTGCAACGTTTCCAAGGAAAGATTGTAGCATTCGTTTGGGGTTCTAAGGGACACAGACTGGCAAAAGGAGTTTTTTTCCAAGCCCGTAACAGGGGTGGACTGGGACTGCCGAACCTACTCCTATATTATCAGGCCGCATAGTTAGCCCAGATTTCAGTTATCTACTCGAAGAATACTAAATCTGATTGGGTGCATATGGAAAGACAAGCAGTTCCACAATTCACACTGGATTACCTGATGTGGTGCAACTCTAAACATCATCCAACAAACCTTGCCCCAACACTCTCTCACTCTTTGACCCTATGGGAGGGAATTAAGAATCATGAGAACTTGATTTCTCCCATTTGACCCCTTGCACGCCTCTTCCATAACACCCAATTCCCTCCAGGAATGAACATTAAGGCCTTTCAATGGTGGTTGGACAAGGGGATGTACAGAATCTGACACTTTTTAACTCGAAAGGGCCGCTATCCCCAAATCATTGCATCAATAAACTTGGGGTGTCAATTACGAAAAAATTTAGGCTTCAACAAATATCATACTTTTTGCATTCTATCTGTCAGGGTCCGGACTGGCGGCAGGTGACGGCACTGGAGGTGGATCCTCTGTGTCAGTGAGGGATTGGCATGGACCGTACCAGGGGACCGGTTCTAAGTTACTACCGGTTTTCACCAGAGCCCGCCGCAAGGCGGGATGGACTTGCTGCGGCGGTAGCAACCAGGTCGTATCCACCGGTAACGGCTCAACCTCAAAGACAGCTGATTCAGACGCGGTACAGAAGGACAAGGCAAAGGCAAGGTCAGACGGAGCAAAAGGTCAAGGCAGGCGGCAAGGTTCGTAGTCAGGGGCAACAGCAGAAGGTCAGATACACAGGCAGGGAACGATACACCAAAAGCTTTCTCAAGGTACCAAAGGCAACAAGATCCAGCAAGGACAGGAAGGGGAAGTGGTTTTTTATAGCATTTGGAGTGATTGGACCAGGCACCAATTAGTGGTGCACTGGCCCTTTAAATTTCAGACCAGCGGCGCGCGCGCGCCCTAGAGAGCGGGGCCGCGCGCGCCGGGAGGAAACCGAACGGGAGGTGAGTGGAGTCCGCGGGCGGGAACGTCCCGCCGCGCGGACCGACTGAGTGAGGAGTGCGGGGGAGCGGTGCTCACGGTCGGGGAAGGTGACCGGAGCGCTGCTACCCGCAGCATGCCTCGAGTGCTCCGGGGACGCTGCAGGACCCGGAGCGCTCGGCATGACAGTACCCCCCCCCTTTGGTCTCCCCCTCTTCTTGGAGCCCAGGAACCTGTGGATGAGCTCTTTGTCGAGGATATTGGACTCAGGTTCCCACGACCTCTCTTCGGGACCACAATTCTCCCAGTCAACAAGAAAAATTTTTTTACCTCTGACAACTTTGGAGGCGAGGATGTCTTTCACCAAGAAGACGTCAGAGAACCCAGAGACAGGAGCAGGAACGATGACCTTGGGGGAGAATCGGTTAAGAATGAGGGGTTTGAGGAGGGATACATGAAAGGAGTTGTGAATACGGAGTGAAGGAGGAAGATGGAGTTTGTAAGAGACAGCATTAATTTGGCTTTTGATTTTAAAAGGCCCAAGATAACGTGGACCCAGTTTGTAGCTGGGGACCCGAAACCGGATGTATTTGGCAGAGAGCCACACTCTGTCCCCAGGAGAAAAGACAGGAGGAGTTCTTCTTTTCCTATCTGCATGTCTCTTCATGCGAGAAGAGGCCAGGGTGAGCGACTTTTGAGTCTCTTTCCAGATGGAGGAGAAGTCCAGGGTCAAGTCATCAACAGCAGGAACTCCAGAAGAAGTGGGGATGGGGAGGGGGGGAAGCGGGTGACGGCCGTACACCACAAAAAACGGAGATTTGGTGGATGACTCAGAGTCTCTAAAGTTGTAAGAAAATTCGGCCCAGGGCAACAAGTCGACCCAATCATCCTGACGGGAGGAGACGAAATGTCGCAGGTAGTCATCAAGGATCTGGTTAACCCTCTCCACTTGTCCATTGGACTGAGGGTGGTAGGCAGAGGAGAAGTTTAATTTGATCTTCAATTGGGTGCAGAGAGCTCTCCAAAACTTTGAGATAAACTGAACGCCTCTATCGGAGACGATGTGTGTAGGAAGACCATGGAGACGAAAAATGTGTAAAAAGAATTGCTTCGCCAGCTGTGGCGCAGAAGGGAGACCAGGAAGCGGGATAAAATGTGCCATTTTAGAGAACCTGTCGACAACCACCCATATGACTGTGTTGCCATGGGATACAGGAAGATCCGTGACGAAGTCCATTGCTATGTGGGACCAAGGCTGTTCAGGCACTGGCAGAGGGAGAAGAAGACCTGCAGGCTTCTGGCGGGGAGTTTTATCACGTGCGCAGACAGTACAGGCCCGAACGAACTCCGTTACATCTTTCTCAAAGGAAGGCCACCAATAGTGTCTGGCAATTAGTTGAGTCGTCTTTTTAATTCCAGCATGACCCGCCAGGTGAGAGGAGTGACCCCATTTGAGAGTCCGCAGGCGAAGTTGTGGAGGAACAAATGTCTTCCCTGGAGGAACTGGTACCAGTGAAGCAGGAGCAGTTGAAATTAGACACTCAGGAGGAATGATGTGTTGAGGAACGGTCTCATCCTCGGAGGCATCGGTGGAGCGTGATAGGGCATCCGCCCTAATGTTCTTATCAGCAGGACGAAAATGGATTTGGAAGGTGAATCGGGCAAAGAACAATGACCACCTGGCCTGGCGTGGATTAAGGCGCTGGGCAGACTGAAGGTACGAGAGATTTTTGTGGTCAGTATAGATGGTGATCGGATGAGGGGATCCTTCCAGAAGGTGTCTCCATTCTTCCAGTGCCAACTTAATGGCTAGTAGTTCACGATCTCCGATGGCGTAGTTCTTTTCAGGAGGAGAAAAAGTTTTTGAGAAGAAACCGCAGGTGACGTTTCTCCCTTTAGCAGATTTTTGAAGAAGAACCGCTCCGGCTCCAACAGAGGAGGCATCTACCTCCAGGAAGAATGGTTTCAACGGATCAGGCCTATTCAAGACTGGAGCAGAGGCGAAGGCGGCTTTAAGACGAGTAAAGGCTTCTTCAGCTTGGGGAGGCCAGGATTTCGGATTCGCTTCTTTCTTGGTTAGGGCCACAATAGGCGACACGATAGTGGAGAAATGGGGAACAAACTGACGGTAATAATTGGCGAATCCAAGGAAGAGCTGAATAGAGCGAAGGCCTGAGGGGCGTGGCCAATCCAAGACTGCAGAGAGTTTGTCAGGGTCCATTTGAAGACCCTGTCCAGAAACTAGGTATCCCAGAAACGGCAGACAGCTACGTTCAAAAAGACATTTTTCCATTTTGGCGTACAGATGGTTGACACGAAGGCGCTGAAGCACTTGACGAACATGGCGACGGTGTTCCTCCAGGGTGGAGGAGAAGATTAGAATGTCGTCGAGATAGACCACTACACAAGTATACAACATGTCCCGGAAGATCTCGTTGACAAAGTCTTGAAAGACTGCAGGAGCGTTGCACAGGCCGAACGGCATGACGAGATACTCAAAGTGGCCATCTCTGGTATTAAAAGCGGTTTTCCACTCATCTCCATCACGGATTCTGATGAGATTATAAGCGCCCCTGAGGTCAAGCTTGGTGAAGACCTTTGCTCCGCGCAGACGGTCAAAGAGTTCCGAGATGAGTGGCAAAGGGTAGCGATAGTCAATACATGGGCGTAGTGACCCATCCTTTTTGGCAACAAAGAAAAATCCTGCTCCGGCAGGAGAAGAGGATTTCCTGATAAAACCTTTCTTAAGGTTCTCCTGAACGTATTCAGACATGGCCTTGGTTTCAGGGATGGAAAGAGGGTAAATCCTGCCACGTGGTGGCGTGGTACCAGGAAGCAAATCAATGGGACAATCATAGGGTCTATGTGGTGGTAAGACCTCCGCCTGCTTCTTGCAAAAGACGTCAGAGAAGTCCAGATAAGCCTTAGAAAGGCCGAGCAGGGGTGAGGAAACGGAGACTTGTCTAGTCGGTACCGACTTGAGGCAATGAGTGTGGCAGGTAGGCCCCCATGATTTAATGTCCCCAGAGGTCCAGTCGAGGGTAGGAGAGTGGCATTGGAGCCAGGGCAGACCAAGAAGGACGTCAGAGGTGCAGTTCGGTAGAACAAAAAATTCAATGGTCTCTTGGTGGAGGACTCCTATGGTCATGAGCACAGGTTCTGTGCGATAACGCACGGTACAGTTTAGATTCTCACCGTTAACTGTGGAAATGAAGAAAGGCTTGACGAGACGAATCACAGGAATTTTAAAGCGGTTTATGAAGGAGGCTCTAATGAAGTTTCCTGCAGAACCAGAGTCCAAGAAGGCCTGTGCAGGGAAGGAGACTTTAGCGGCAGAAGAAATCCGTACTGGAACCAACAAGCGTGGAGAGGAAGACTCTACACCTAGTGACGCCTCTCCTACGTTCACTAGGTGCGAGCGTTTCCCTGACGCTGTGGATGAACTGGACAGTCCTTTAAGAAATGTTCGGAACTCCCACAATATAAACATAAATTCTCATTCCTCCGACGAGACCTTTCTTGCTTGGTCAGGAGAGCCCGATCCACTTGCATGGCCTCCTCAGCGGGAGGCGCAGCAACCGGTTGCAAAGGTTGCTGGAAGAGAGGTGCCAGGCATGGATAATGCCTGTTGCGAACCAGATTCTTTTCTTGGCGAAGTTCCTGGCGTCTTTCAAGGAAGCGCATATCTATGCGAGTAGCCAAGTGGATGAGTTCCGTCAGGGAGTCAGGTATCTCTCGTGCGGCTAGAGCATCCTTGATATGACTGGATAGACCTTTTTTAAAAGTTACGCAGAGGGCGTCGTTGTTCCAAGTCAATTCGGAGGACAGTGTGCGAAATTGTATAGCATATTCGCCTACTGTAGCGTCTCCTTGGACGAGGTTTAGCAAGGCCGTTTCTGCTGACGAGGCACGGGCAGGTTCCTCGAAGACACTGCGGACTTCAGAGACGAAAGACTGGACGGAGGCAGTGGCAGGATCATTGCGGTCCCAGAGTGGCGTGGCCCAGGCCAAGGCCTTCCCAGACAATAAGCTGACCATGAAGGCCACCTTAGATCGTTCCGTAGGAAACTGGTCGGCCAACATCTCCAGGTGCAGGGAACATTGGGACAAGAATCCCCGGCACATCTTAGAATCCCCATCAAACTTGTCCGGGAGAGACAAACGGATTCTAGCGGAGGTGGCGGCCACCGGCTGCGGAGGTGGAGCGGAAGCAGAAGCAGAAGCAGGCGGCTGCTGCAGAGCGGGAAGAAGCTGTTGCAGCATGGCGGTCAACTGTGCCAGTTGTTGTCCTTGTTGGGCAATCTGCTGGGACTGCTGGGCAACCACGGTAGTGAGGTCAGCGAGACTAGGCAGCGGCACATCAGCGGGATCCATGGCTGGATCTACTGTCAGGGTCCGGACTGGCGGCAGGTGACGGCACTGGAGGTGGATCCTCTGTGTCAGTGAGGGATTGGCATGGACCGTACCAGGGGACCGGTTCTAAGTTACTACCGGTTTTCACCAGAGCCCGCCGCAAGGCGGGATGGACTTGCTGCGGCGGTAGCAACCAGGTCGTATCCACCGGTAACGGCTCAACCTCAAAGACAGCTGATTCAGACGCGGTACAGAAGGACAAGGCAAAGGCAAGGTCAGACGGAGCAAAAGGTCAAGGCAGGCGGCAAGGTTCGTAGTCAGGGGCAACAGCAGAAGGTCAGATACACAGGCAGGGAACGATACACCAAAAGCTTTCTCAAGGTACCAAAGGCAACAAGATCCAGCAAGGACAGGAAGGGGAAGTGGTTTTTTATAGCATTTGGAGTGATTGGACCAGGCACCAATTAGTGGTGCACTGGCCCTTTAAATTTCAGACCAGCGGCGCGCGCGCGCCCTAGAGAGCGGGGCCGCGCGCGCCGGGAGGAAACCGAACGGGAGGTGAGTGGAGTCCGCGGGCGGGAACGTCCCGCCGCGCGGACCGACTGAGTGAGGAGTGCGGGGGAGCGGTGCTCATGGTCGGGGAAGGTGACCGGAGCGCTGCTACCCGCAGCATGCCTCGAGTGCTCCGGGGACGCTGCAGGACCCGGAGCGCTCGGCATGACACTATCTGGATATCCAAACCCTTACCACCTAGTATTTCGCCATACGAACTATGGTGTAATCAAAGCCCGGAGCAAAGCGGGGGGATCTCTGTGATCTACAAGTCACTGTCTACAGATAGCACTAAAACTAACTAAATGTTGACTTGGGAGAGGGATCTTTCACAGGTTTGGGATCTAGATGAACGGCATAAAGCAGTTCACAGTGCTTACAGTGGAATCATCAACATATCCTTAATAGAAGCAGATCTAAAAGTATTGGCACACTGGTATCTGATTCCCTCCAGGCTAGCGAAATTATACCCCTCATCCTCTCCCTTCTGCTTCAGAGGGTGCTCCCATTTAGGAACAATGCTACATATATGGTGGGAATGCCCCAAAATAAGAGGGTTCTGGAACAGGATTTTTGCAACCATAAAAAAAGACAACAGGGTTGGTCGTCCCCAGAACTGCCCACTGTCCAATGTTTGTGAATCTACTTAACTTACGATGTTGACTTTTTACCTCTTCCATACCTTTGTCAGATTGTTATACAGTGCACCTACTTTCTGGTTTTAATTGAAATGTACTGTACCTGCTAAACTTCAATAAAAATGATTGAAAGAAAAATTGTGAGGTATCTGGAGAATGTTGAGGTCGTCCCCGAGGTGGTGTGGTGCGGTTGGGGACTGTGTAAGTAGTTACGCAGATACAAAGTGGATAATTGATACTTGTTACCTTGAAAGATCAGCAAACTTATGTTTCTTGTTATTGTATTATTATTTTGGTTCCTGTTTTAAGGAATGTTTGTTATATTTTGTTAATGGTTTAATAAATTGCCGTTACGGCCAATTTTACTCCAACAATTGTGTTTAGGTATTTTTTCTGCAGGAAGTTTGGGTAAAAGGGGTTGGGTTGGTTAGAGTTTATGATGAGTTTGAGGATTACATCTGGGGTGCCTTAGTCATGTACAGTGGAGGGGTCCTCAATGGACATCAGAACCGATGCATGGTCAGACCATGTGATGCTATTGATGGTTATGGAGCTGATCCTGGATAAGAGTCATTTGTCCACCGGGAAAAGGTCAATGTGTGAGTATGATCTATGCGTAAAAAAAAATGTATAGTCTTTCTCACTTGCGTGGTAGCATCTCCATGCCTCGTATAGATCCTGTTTGTGTATGAAGTGCTGGAATGATGGAGATTTGTGTATGGGAGTGTAGGTAGAAATTGAACCTATAGCTGGATCAGGGGTTACATTAAAATCCCCGCATAGTAGTAAAGAGCCTAATTGGTGTTTACGAATCTTGCGAGTTTGACCATGGAAGAAGTGTAGTTGGTGTTTATTGGGACCATAAACATTTACTATACTTTATATGTACCGTACTTTATAGAATTGATATCAGGATCAAGTATCTGCCTTGTGGATTGCGGATTTCTCTATGTAGGGTGAAGGAGACAGTGTCTTTGATTGCTGTTAAGACTCCTCTTTTCTTTGTGTTCGCATTTGCAGTGAAGATGAAGGGGAAATTTTTGTGTGTACACTTTGGAGGAGCTAGGTTGCTGAAATGGGTTTCTTGTGCGCATAGAATGTCGCATTTGTTTTGCAGCGCCTCCTGCCACATGGATTTCCATTTTACTGGGTGATTCAGACCCTTGGTATTAAATATCAGAAAGGACACTCCCATCTTGTCAAGTGAAATATGCTGGAAAAGTGGTTATAGATGTGATTAATCACGATTGTGAAGTGACTCCCTCTTGTGGACTTATTGCGTATTGCCCGTTCCATGGCTACGAAATGCTCCAGAGACTGAAGAGCTAGCACAGGAAAAAGGAGAGTTATCAAAATGGATGACTGTATTGAAGAAACAAGAGCAAAAAACATAAAGAAAATAAAAATCAGGTATATTTCAACCAGTAGACCAGTAACAGTAACTACTATAAGACAGTAGGAAGAATAGAAAAAAGAAATAGGTTAGTAAACCCGGGTGCAGCACAACGCCGATTAGGCTATTCAAGGGGGGGGAGGGGGGGTAACTTAAGCCTGAAGAAAATCTCCATTTCCCAGGGGATCTGGTCGTTTGCTGCAGCAATTAACCAGGTTCAATGATGTTTTTTAGAATTTTTTTGCAGTTATCACCTGCCATTCCGGTTCAACCCTTTTGGTGTTAGGGGTTGAGTTTGCAGAGTCGGTGGGTCCATGAGTATCTTCCAGGATCTGAGTAGAGCAATTACCCTATCCAAGGAGTCGATGACAAATGATGATCCATCTTTTGTAACGGTAATCTTAGAGGGGTATCCCCATCTATAGGATAGATTGTGATTCCGAAGGTAATGGTATTGAGGTTTCTCCTTTTGTGCATTGTGGATTGGGATAGATCTGCGTATAGATGGAGTTTGGAGTATTGCTAAGAAACATGTTCCTTTTTGCACATGGCCGCCATGAGCTTTTCCTTCACATGATAAAAGTGAAGTCTTAATATGACATCCCTAGGGACGTGAGAGGGGAGGTATTCCGGTTTAGGGAGACAATGGATTCTATCAATTGTGACATCAATATCACAGACGTCAGACAGGATAGCTTTGAACATATCCACAGCAAAAGTTTTTAAGTCTGCTAAATGCCTCTAATTTTCAAGTTATTCCTTCTCAATCTATCCTCTAAGTCAGCCAGCTTCATTTTAACCCATTCCACCTCTTCATCCTTATCATCTGAAGCATCCACCAGATCACTGGTGGTATAGGCAAATTCCCCCATTTTGGTTTCTATTTACCTTACTCTGGATTCTACCTCAATCAGTTCATTGTTAAATCTGTGCATGCATGCCATCATATCTGCTTGTAATGAACTTCATGTCTTTCATTACAGGATCAAGCACATGTTGGTTGTTAGTGGGGAATACCTCAATGGAGTCTGAACGCTCTCTTGTGTCCTCCCCAGAGTCCACATTGTTGCTCACCTCTTGTCTCCTGCTGCGATCATCCATCTTAAACCTGGCTTTTTCAGGGCTGCCAGAGAGAGGAGTGGAGGGGCAGGGACTTGTATTGTATGTGGATCCTCTGCTGTGCTCAGACATATTCTGCTGAGAGATCCTATGAGAGGAGTGGGCTGCTGGCGTGGAGGAAGCTGCGGCGCCATCTTGTGTGTCCCCAGGCCGCCGCTATGTAAAGAAAGCGGTCAGCTTCTGGGGCTTCCTAGCTTATTTCCTCTTATGAATCATGGCCCTTGCAGTGCAGGCTGCTGAAACGCCGTGGTATCGAGTTGAAAGGAATGCCTGGAATGTCGGATTGGGCCATTGTTTCCCCTGTGTAGTCGGAGCGGTGAGTCTAAGCCGCCATTTCCATCGGTGCCAGGCTCTGGCCTGAGACCTGAGCCTTAGCCATCTGGCCTCTAACTGAGCTGACCAGCCTGAATATGGGCTGGGTGGGGACAGCTGGAACCCAAGAAAATAGCAGTCCTTCTATGAGTCCAGCTTTTACAACAGTGTAGGTCCGTCAGTTCCCTGTGTTTCCGGCAAATGAGCTGACGGACCTACACTGTTGTAAAAGCTAGACTCATAGAAGGACTGCTATTTTCTTGGGTTCCAGCTGTCCCCACCCAGCCCATATTCAGGCTGGTCAGCACACAATACCGAAATTGCATATCTGAGACTTTGTCTAACCTCAGAACCTTTTCTACTATTCTCAAACGGCACCCCTGATGTTTGGCTGAAGCACGCTGATTACTTGTTTTTAACATTTAAGGGCAGGCTATTTGTTCGAAATCACCACAGTGGAATATACCACTTTCCAAGGGCACCCCTGAGGAAGGAGTAATTACTGATACTCCGAAACGCGTCGGGTATTTACCCTGGGACCATGTGGTCACTATCCATCTGTTAATGTGATGTATTACACAGCTTGCCATTTTTCTTAACTTTTTGTATTAAATTTTCTAATAAATATTCTTTGATATTCAATTTGTGTATATGTTATAATCGAGTGCCTATAAAGTCCCACCAATTGGGGAATTTCTCTTTTTGCTATATATTTGGGATGTGGCACCTTTGGGAACATTCAACATGAGCACTATTCGCACTCTGCAATTGAGAAGAAATTGAGAGCCATTCTTGGACTTGTCAATTACTGCAGAGACTGGGTCCCCAATATATAATCCAAACTGGGACCCCTTTATGAATTAACATAACAAACACCTTTCTACTGCAAGATTGGTTAAGTACAAAGTGGCTCTCCTAACACCTACTAACCTGACTCTAAGACGATGCACCATTTTGAACCCAGCGTCTCTTCATCCTGGTATTGAGGAGGAAGAGGGAAGGGGGAGATAATGTTGTGAAAAAATAACAATTTTCGAAACTTTCAAACTAACAATACTGTCAGGGAAATGGCCGTAGGAGAACTGGCAATGTTGCCAGTAGTACAACAGCGAGCAGGCGTATGCAGTGGCACGAAGGCACGAATTGCGAACACATGTATGCAACTCCGCACGCAATGCGTGACTGATGCAGCCACTTGCTGGCCTATACAAGACTGCTGTGGGATCCTTCAGATTGCTGGATTATCGTCAGCCTTCTTGTGTTCCTGAGCTCTTGTATACCTCCCTGTTGTGACCTGGCTTGCTCCTGACTCTGCTCGATCTCCTCCTCCTGGCATTGACCCTCTGGCTTACTCCACCAATCTTGCTCCTGTTGATCTTCTGTGTATGACCCCGGCTCACGTTACAAACCTTGCTACCTTCTCCTGCCTGCTTCCTGGCTTAAAGACCTTGGTTAGTTCCTGTTTTGCTACCTGCCTTATCCTCAGACTGAATTCCCTTTTTTGACCCTCTGCCTGGACTTTACCACTGCTTCCATTAAGCACAAGGTTGCCCAGCTCCTCTGGAGCTCTCAAGAGACTTCCACCTTTGCTGTGTAGCCAGCTCTTCCCGGAACTCTCCAGGTGTCCTCCAGCTCAGCTATTCTGCACCCTGTTGGTAACCTGTGCTACTTTTGGTGCTACACCTCCTGTACCACCTTCAGGGCTGTGCCGCACTTAGCCGCAAGGGGAGCCATCTCAGCACCTTGGGCTCGGATCAGGTACGTGACAAATATTAATCTCTCCAACCTAGTAGGACAACACGTTGAGGAGCAACATGACTGCCTTTCTTTGATGGAATGTGAATCAGCGGCTTTCAGTCCAGTGAAGGAGACTCCCATCCAAGACGCTAAGAACTTTTTTGTCGATGGTTCCAGGTATTTTACCCCGTAAGTTGCTGGAGTCTAGATGAAACAATCAAGTCGGATCGCGTCTCCCACTTTACCGGTCAGATTTTTGCAGAGGTATGTAAGGCTCTTCACATCAACCAGGGATAACATACCCCTTATCATCCCCAAAGTAGCAGTAAGGTTAAATGGGATCATTAAGAACAGAATCTCAAAAATGATGGCTGATACTGGAAAACCATGAATGTCTCCCAATAGCTCTCTATTACATCAGGAATGCGCCTAGACAGCCCCATGGGTTATCACCCTACGAGGTTTTGTTTGGGAGGCAACCAAAGACTGGATTATTTGTACTTTTAATCAATGCTTTTCTGGAAGAAACAATTGATGAACACCTTCTGGTTCTTCTAATAGACACTTCCGATACACAATCCCATCTTCCAATCGCAGTTGGTCCCATTCCTTGTAAACTACTTTTGCGCCATCAACCGGACCTTTCAAGAGTATCTGAAAGTCTTTAGCCACCAATGCTTTCTTGACAATGTCACATAGGGGATCCCAGGGCCGGCCCCGCCATGGGTCCCAGTGGGTCCAATGGACCCAGGCGGCAGTTTAAGCAGGGGCGGCCATGGGTGGCCGCCATCTCTAATATGTCTGTCACAGACGGACAGCGTCACCTCACCCCCTCGGCTCCTCCTCCTATGTACATTGCTGCCAGGGAGCGACCAAGCGGGACCAGCGGTTATGGTTTGGAGATACGTGAGGTGGGCGTGGCTTGGGGCGGAGCCAGAAGGGGCATGGGTTAGGGAGCAGAGAATGTTTCCCGGCGGGAAGGTGCACAACAACATCGGAGCATCCTCATCACAGTCAGTGTCAGTCTGTCAGACACACAGCATAACAGTACCCACTCATCAGAGACAGTGCTTCAAGACGAAAGAGGCTTAGGCACCACTTTGCCAGATGGTGAGTTAAGATTTCTGCTTTCATAGTAAATGTGAGGGGCTGGCCTGGCTTAATTTGTTTCTCTTATGTATGTTGTTCACTCAGCTCAGGGCAAGATCTTTGCAATCTTAGTGCCATCAGTGCCCCCATCAGTGCAATCACAGTGCCACCTGTGGCCCATCGGTGCAATCACAGTGCCACCTGTGCCCCATCAGTGCAATCACAGTGCCACCGGTGCCCCATCAGTGCAATCACAGTGCCACCGGTGCCCCATCAGTGCAATCACAGTGCCACCTGTGCCCCATCAGTGCAATCAAAGTGCCCCATCAGTGCAATCACAGTGCCATCCATGCCCCATCAGTGCCCCATCAGTGCAATCACTGTGCCATCAGGGCCCCATCAGTGCAAACACAGTGCCCCATCGGTGCAATCACAGTGCCACCTGTGCCCCATTGGTGCAATCACAGTGCCACCTGTGCCCCATCGGTGCAATCACGATGCCCCATCAGTGCAATCACAGTGCCACGGTGCTCCATCAGTGCAATCACAGTGCCACCTGTGCCCCATCAGTGCAATCACGGTGCCATCCATGCCCCATCAGTGCAGTCACTGTGCCATCAGGGCCCCATCAGTGCAAACACAGTGCCCCATCAATGCAATCACAGTGCCATCCATGCCCTATCAGTGCAATCACAGTGCCCCATCAGTGCAATCACTGTGCCATCAGTGCCCTATCAATGCAATCACAGTGCCATCTGTGCAATCACAGTGCCATTTGTGCCCCATCAGTGCAATCACAGTGCCACCAGTGCCCTATTAGTGCAATCACAGTGCCCCATCAGTGCAATCACTGTGCCATCAGAGAAATCACAGTGCCCTATCAGTTCAATCACAGTGCCATCTGTGCAATCACAATGCCATCAGTGCCCCATCAGTGTAATCACATCGCCATCAGTGCAATCACAGTGCCCCATCTGTGCAATCACACTGCCATCAGTGACCCATCAGTGCAAAACATTGCCATCAGTGCAATCACAGTGCCCCATCAGTGCAATCACAGTGCCATCAGTGTAATCACATCGCCATCAGTGCCCCATCAGTGCAATCACAGTGCCCCATCTGTGCAATCACACTGCCATCAGTGCCCCATCAGTGCAATAACATTGCCATCAGAGCAATCACAGTGCCCCATCAGTGCAATCACTGTGCCATCAGTGCCCCATCAGTGCAATCACAGTGCCATCAGTGTCCCATCAGTGCAATCACAGTGAGTCATTACAGTGCCCTATCAATGTCAACACAGTGCCCAATCAGTGCCCCATCAGTGCAATCTCAGTGCCCCATCAGTGCAATCTCAGTGCTATAACAGTGCCATCACAGTGCCCCTTCAGTGCTATCACAGTGCCATCACAGTGCCCCATCAGTGCCATCACAGTGTGTTATCACAGTGCCCCATCAGTGTCAATACAGTGCCATTAGTGCAATCACAGTGCCCCATCAGTGCCATCACCAGTAAATCTGATTTCTAGTTTTAATTATCATGAAAGGAAATAATGGATGTGGGACCCTTTGGTGGGCGTGATTTTTTTTTTTGGGGGGGGGCAGCATTTTATTCTTGGACCCAGGCAGCACAATGTCTTGGGCCAGCCCTGGGGGATCCTCCCATTGGTCCCTTCTCAGGTCTTCCTTTGTCAGGTGAGACAACTTTTGACTACTCACTTGAGTCAGATCACAGTAGTAGCGAGGTACTCCAGCCAGGGTGACTCCACAGCTTTGGCTCCTGTAGCTCCCGTATGACGATGCTCTACCCTTGACACACCACCTGAACTCCTTCAGGGGTCAGCTGTATCAAATTCCGGGCACTATCATCTGAAACATATGATCTTCTGAATAAAGCATCTGCATCCTGATTTCCTCTTACAGGCTGAATTGAAACTCAGACAGTGCAGCCAACCACTGATGTCCAGCGGCATCCAACTTAGCAGTAGACAACAGATAGGTCAAGGGATTGTCATCTATTTTTACCACAAACAAAGCACCATACAAATAGTCTTGTAGCTTGTCTACTACTGCCCCCTTGAGGGCCAGAAACCCCAACTTGTGTACCGGGTAGTTCTTCTCAGAGGTGGTAAGACTTCGACTCACGTAAGCTACTGGACGAAGCTTCCCTGTCGTCTCCTGATACAACACTCCTCTGAGCCCATCTCGGTTAGAATTCACATGCAGTTCATAAGGCTTGGAAGGGTCAGCATAGGCCAAAACCGAAGCTTCTGTAAGGCTCTCCTTCAGACGTCTAAAAGCCTGTTCACACTTCAGGGTCCACTGATCCTGAACAGACTCACGTGGTCTTCAAGGCCCCAATGGCCATTGCTCCCTCTAACTCAACTTCTGCAACTCTTCGTTTCCTTCCCTCTGTAACAACTCGTTCAGGGGTCTCGCAATCTGCACAAAGTTCTTCACAAACCTTCTATAGTAGGAGCAGGATCCTTAAAAGGACCTCAGTTCTGTGACTATTCTTGGCCATGGTCAAGTGGTAACAGCCTCCAGCTTCCGCGGGCCAGTGGTTACTCCATTTGACAAGACCACATGCCCCAAGTCGGTAACTGATGTCTGGTAGAATTTACATTTCTACATTTCAGCCCCTTTGAATGAGGCCTCTGCAAAACCTTTTCGAGTCGTGCTTCATGTTGTTCTAGTGTCTTGCCGAACACAATGATACCATCCAGATACACAACTACCTCTATCAGATTCATATCTCCCACTGTGTTCTCCATCAACCTCTGGAAGGTGGCTGGGGCTCCCGCCAATCCCTGTGGCATGCGATCAAACTTGAAGAAACCTAATGGGCTGATGAAGGCCGTCTTTACCCGGTCATCTGGGTCCATTGGTATCTGGTAATACCCGCCCTTCAGATCTAACACATTGAACCACTTTGCTCCAGATAGACACTGCAACGCATT
Organism: Pelophylax lessonae; assembly: GCF_965119305.1. Lineage (NCBI taxonomy): Eukaryota > Metazoa > Chordata > Amphibia > Anura > Ranidae > Pelophylax > Pelophylax lessonae. The sequence goes on along the minus strand of NC_138778.1, from coordinate 48,533,441 downwards.
TTCTCTTCGAGGGGTAGTGTACTGATTGGGAATAGTCCTTCGGTTTAGGGTCCGGTAGTCGATACACATCCGAGTGGTTCTACGTTTCTTATGCACTACTACAATGGGGAATGCGTAAGGGCTGAAGGTCTTCAAAATCACTCAGAGGGATCCATAGTCTGTTGCGACAACGGGGTTTGCTCCACCACTTTTTTTGGCACATTTCTCACTTGTGACTTTGCAGTCTGAGCCCTAACTAACTTCATCTGTGGTGATAGAGTCCTCTTTTTCTTTCATTTAGGAGAGGGTGCATTGACCTCTTGTTTCTTTCCCCCCAACCTGGGCGACTCATTTTTAGATACAGATGGAGAGGTAGAAGGACACACAGGGCCGTGCCCTTTGCCTTTTCTTGGATATTTTTCTAGCGCTGGAGCTCTGTTTGGTCTTAGGACGCTCAATTGGCTCCTTCACTGAGGTCCCCGGAAGTTTCCCTCCTTCTTTGGGAAGAGTACCTTCTGTAATGCTTTCAACACATTCTCCAGTAACTCGGGAATAACTCCTTTCTTGGGGCACAGAAATGTCCAGCTTCTCCACGCCCTGAAATGTCCAACTTCACCCCATTCAAAACATCTCCTTTCTCTGGTTGGGAATAGCCTGATCCTCCAGGGTTAAATCTTTGCTCCTGTGTTTTCCCTTGAGTCTACATCACCCACATCAGCTCCTGATATATCTGAGCTTAAACTTGAGCAACTTGGGTCATCAACTCTGCCGATTTCGGAGTGTCAGCCGACTTTTTGCTGTCTGGGCTCTCATGCCCCTCTGGATCTACTTCAGTTTTACTGTCCTTATCTGAGAAACTAGGTTCCGTGTGAACAACATGGGCAGAAGTTCTTTTCTCCTTTTCCCCACTTGCCACTAGCTCTCTCGCCCATTGACTCTTTTCTTCCAACAAAGCTTCCTTCTCCCTTACTTCTCTCATCAGTTCCGGGTAAGTAGGGAGTGATCGTCCTCCATTCAGCAGTAATTTAAACACAATGGGATGATTTGGACGGGCCCCTTTTAGTACTCGATCCAGTCGAGCTTAGTCAGCGTCCTTGGGGTCTATGCCCCTCTTGATGATGATCTAATGTAACATCCTATCCACTCGAGAGATGTATTCAGACTGTCTCTCCCCCCTTTTGTTGGGGAGTGTGATTAAACTTGTACAACAGATCCGGGGTCTTCTCTACCCTTCCAAACACAACATACAAAGCATTAATATAATCCATAGCTACACAGTCCTTCTTTCCCATCCACAGGTTACGGATCATTTCAGCCGCTGGGCCCCTGAGGCTCTCACTAAGCCGCTGTCTCTTTACAGCCTCCGGCACACTCCATTCTTCTACCGCCTGAGTGGCCTGACTCATCCAGGTCTCAACTTCCTCTTCTCCAGCCAGAGTCGATAATTGCCCTGAGAAAAACCAGAGCTTCCTATACCCCTGGCCCGCATTACTGGAGCCATTCTTCACCAAGCTCTTGACTAGCTGGCTCATGTCCGTATAGAACAAAACGGGAACGGCACCAGTTCCGCAGGCGTCTGTACCAACTGGCCCCGTTGTCCCCGCATTGGCTTGCGGTGATGGTAGCTCCTCCGCGGTCTTTTCCCTCTGTTGCAGCGAGAACACTCTGCAATTACTTCTTCAGTTAAGGTTGCCTCTTCTTTCCGGAAACAGGCAGGAATATCTTCCTGCCACTACATCAGCACCCACACATAGTCCACAGTAAACTCTGCCTTCACATCCATAATGTGGGCCCTCTGCTCTGGCACTAAGGCCCTCACCCACTGTCCGATCTCCTTCTCTGTGCATTTACTTCCTGAGATCCCCAGAACAGTGCTTCGCTCCATACAAGCTCCTTGGGCCCTTCTCCAGGAGGCTGCAACAACCAAGTCCATCTCTTTCCCCTCTCATTGGCTTGTGACTGGGCTGACTAGAGCCTGCAGCAGACAAGAACATCCCGGACGAGCCCCCAAATATAGCCCTGCCCCTTGTGGGTGGCTGGTAATTGTATGTTCTTCTGTGATACTTTGACCCTGTGAACCGTCCAGCCCTGTGGGTGTTTCAGGCGTGCCTTATATGTCCACAGCCTCATCAACCCATGGAATGTAGAATATGTCCCTCCGCACTTTAATCGTTAGCGAATTCCCTTTAACAAGTGGAATGGCAGAGCAGCCTAAGGTGATTAAGGCTCCAGTCTCTTCGGGGTTGTGGGTTTGAATCCCACTGCTGCCAAGCTCTTTTAACAAATGCCTATCTTCAAGGGCTCAAGCATCTTTAAAGTTCCTTCTGCACTTTGCTGGAGTTTCTTGCCCAACACACTGGAATCTCAAAGAACAATCAGCTGTCTGCTTTAGCAGCTTTAGGAACCTGCATTCGTTGCATGTTTTGATTGAGAAGTCTTCCAAAGGGCACACTTCTGATTAGATTGTAGAACTGCCCCCTTGAGGGTTGCTGGTAATTGTATGTTCTTCTGTGCCACTTTGACCCTGTGAACCGTCCAGCCCTCCTGACACTCTAGGTTCAGACATGTTGTGTATACCTTTAAATGACACACTGACACAATGCAAATAGATTTTTGACCCCTTAGTTCAGCTTTACTCAAGGAAAAGGATTGAAAAGAGCATTAATCAACTAGGTCCTGGATAAACAGCCAGGGCTCAGTTGAAATAGCACTAAAGAACAGTGAATAACCAATTATAATAACAAGTAAATACATCAAATATACACAGTATCTTGCAGTAAGTGAATTAATCTCTTAGGAAGCTATAAATTGCTATAAGAAATGCTTTTACTAAAGGGGAACCCCGGGCCAGCCTATAATTCCTGTATCTTAATGAGAGATGAGATAATCTAGATACCAGTAAGGTGTCCCCTTTAAGAGCAATAATATAGCCATGTTCAATTTGGAAGACCTTGCTAAGATCTTCACCAGCAGTTGGAGCTCAAAGAACAAATGATTCCCCAGTGTAACACAGTGTGAAACAGGCAATGCAGAATAGCTGGTTCTGATTATCGATGATCCACTAACTGATCCGGATGTAGAGTGTCTATGTTCAGTTTGTAAGAGAAACTGTAGTAACTAGTAACTGGACTTTGAGCAGGTGCTCTCTCACCAATCCTGATGTCCTTCTTATGAGTCCTGGAAGAATAGGCAGCGGCAACTCTCCACGCTGTGAGACACTGAGATGGCTGCACTCTGCTGTCTCAGTGAGTCCCGCCGACTTCACTCGATCAGCGATACTGCAGTGATGGTCCCGCCTGGGCTGAGTCTGCAGGTGGTGTGCAGTAGGCCGCAGTCTGCGGCAGACTGATGTACACATGATGGATCCCGGGAAGCGATCAGCAGATCCCTTTATAGTCTCTCCCACAATTCTGTCCTGGAGCCCATGGCTTGCTGGAGAGTACAGTTCTTAAACAGTTCAGTAGTGCAGTAATATCCTTGTAGAAGATTAAAGTTCCCACAATGCCTTTCTCCCAGTCTCAAGAGTATGATGCATGAAACCTGAGACCAACACTAGGGGATTATAGAGACAGTCTGAGAGCAGAAAGTAAGTCTGCAGTGTCAGATAATGGTAGTCCACTCCCGGCTACAAGATGACAACTGAAATGTGGTCAACATTACAAAACAAGTTCAACTGAATGTGACTAACTCCTGAAAGCTAGATTCCACACTCACACTTTAAGTGTGGACATCAAAAAACAAGCAGCAGTAATGAAAAGCTCTTAGGAGAGTGCCAAGTGAACTTGCCAGAATGCTACAGCCAAAGTCCACTCTAAAGCTTAAGGTGACCACAGCCTGCGGCATGAATAAGAGGACTGAAGCACATAAGTTGGCATCTTTGCCATCTGTGTCAAACTTCAAGAACCATTTAAATGGGTTAAAGTGGTGAATACTTGGAGTGAGAGTTTTGAGACCTCCAGCGCAAGCAATGAATGCAGAACATCGGACCGCAGAAAGACACGGTTGTACACATACGTATGCCTGAGACAGTAGAGAGTTAAACATCAACCACATGGCCCATAGGTGAATCGAACCCACTACTTTGGTGGTATTAGTACCATGCTTTAACCAACTGAGCTAACCGGTCAACATGCTCTACTTCTGCTGGGGCTGTGTCTTGCTCAGACATCCCAGACTCTCATTTCGGACAAGCTGTGGGTGTTCCAGGCATGCCTTATATGTCCACAGCCTCATCAAGCCATGGAATTTAGAATATGTCCCTCCGCCCTTTAATCGTTAGTGATTGCTCTCTCACAGGTAGTATGGCCAAGTGGTATAGGGTGCTGAGTTAAGGCTGCAGTCTCTTTGGGGGTGTGGGTTGAATCCTGCTGCTGCCAAGCTTTTTAACAAATGCCTATCCTCAAGGGCTCAAGCATCTCTGAAATTTCTTCTGGACCTTGCTGGAGTTACTTGCCCAACACACTGGAATCTCAAACAAATCTTAGCTGTCTGCTTTAGCAGCATTAGGAAACTGCCTTCATTGGATGTTTTGGTTGAGAAGTCTTCCAAAGGGAACATTTCTGATTAGATAACTAGTGAAATGTGGTCAACATTACAAAACAAGTTCAACTGAATGTGACTAACTCTTGTAAGCTAGATTCCACACTCACACTTTAAAGCGGAGTTGCGGCCGCAAAATCGTCACAATAGATTTTGTGCCATCCGCTTCCTTAGTGTCACCTGAAAAACAATTGGATATTCCCGATTTTTTTTTTTTTACTTACCTTGTTTCAGAAGAAAATATACTTACCTTCCTTCCACTTCCTCCCTCTGCGGCTGTGGCCCGCGCCGTCACTTCCTGTCCTGCAATGCGTCCTGGGAGCTCTTACTCATCACTCCCAGGAGGCAGTGGGCAGTGACGTAGGCGGCCGGCCGCTCCTCTCATCGCGTTATTTGCAAACAGGAAATAACGCGATGATAGGCGTCCCTTACTATGCCGATCGCATAGTACTGGGCATGCGCGAGATTTCGCGCTGCATTCATCTGCCCCATCGAGCAAGAACCAGGAAGCAGGGCATACATTTTCATACTGCGGCTTTGGTAGACCACAAAAAAGATGGCGGCGCTCAGCAAACGATTTCTAAAGTAAGATTTTATGATTGCAAATCACTTATTAAACTGTGTAAAACCAGATTAGCGGATGTATGAAGGGTGGTGGATCACTATTTGGGAAGTATTTTTAAAACAAAAACGATTCTGTGGCCGGAACTCCGCTTTAAGTGTGGACAGCAAAAAACAAGCAGCAGTAATGAAAAACTGACACACCTCTTAGGAGAGTGCCAAGTGAACTTGCCAGAATGCTGCAGCCAAAGTCCACTCTCAACCATAAGGTGACAACAGCTGGTGGCCTGAAACACATAAGTTGGCATCTTGGGCTTCTGTGTCAAACTTCAAAAACTATTCAAATGGATGGGTAGGGTTGCCACCTCATCCCTTTAAACCAGGACACACATTATTTACACAGGTTCTGTGGCTGATTAGGAGTTAAATAAACTCACTCTGTGCCTTATGTGCATTATATCAGCCTCAGAACCTGTGTAAATAATATGTGTCCTGATTCAAAGGGATGAGGTGTCCACCCTACTTGCATAGTTGCCAACATTTGAAAAAAATTTCCAGGGACACTTTGCAGCACAGCTATTAATTACTCACCACACCCACTTCCCGAAAGCTCCACCCACTCTGCATAATTAATCTCCGCCTACTTATCATCAGCTTCTAGGGTCTACTCAATAAAGAGAGAATTACAGGAAATTGAAAAGGGAATTTCAAACTTAAAGCGGAGTTCCAGCCATTTGACTCACCTGTCCAACGGTCCAGCAATGCGGCCGCCCGAAGCCTCGATCCTCTCCCTCGGCGCCGGCATCACTGCTGTGGGCACCCGGCTGTGACAGTTTGCGGCTTCACAGCCGGGTACCCACTGCGCATGCGCGAGTCGCGCTGCGCGCCGTGATTGGCCAGCAATCTTCTGGGACCTCTGACATGTCCCAGAAGATTGCAGGGAGGGAGGGGGAGAGGAGAACTTCCGCTCAGGGTGCCGCGGCGCTCCGAGCGGAAGTGGGAGCGGGTACCTGTCAAAACTAGGTACCCGCTCCCCCCCAAAAAAAAAATGACATGCCAAATGTGGCATGTCGGGGGGGTAGGACCACCTAAAGCGGAAGTTCCACTTTTGGGTGGAACTCCGCTTTAAGACCAAAGTAGCAGAGTTGTAATAATTCTCCCATTCAGCTGCAATACTTCTGCCTAAAGTTTAAAATTCTCATCACAATTCCCTGCAATTCTAAAGTGTGAAATGTGCTCAGGTGTGACCATAGAAAAAATGTAATATGTAAATATAGTTAAAGTGCAAGGTGTAAATAAGTACGATTATACTATCTGTTATAATTAGGTTTTATCCTACTTATTTGCACCTTGCACTTTATATATATTTAGATATTACATTTTTTGTGTGGTCACACCTGAGCACATTTGACACTTTATTCACATGTCATGTTACCAGATATTTTTTCACATATAATTGTTGCTTTCATCCTACCTACCTTCATGTCTGTGAATGTATCTCCACTCTCCGGGGGTCCTTCTCTGCTCTGCTCTGGTGGCTAGGGCCTTTGATTTAACCACTTTACAACCGACTCACGAGGATTTACTGCGGCACTCTGCCACTTACAGGCAAAGCGACGTAGACCTACGTCGCTCGCCCACGAGCCTGTAGGGGGCGAGCGCGCGCCGCCGCCGCGCTCCCGCCCCTGCTCGTTTCCTTGGGAGCCAGCACGTGTGACCAGTGGCTTTGATGGCTGCCGGTGTTGTAAAATTTTGTCTGACCCGTGAAAAAATCGGACCTCGTCACTTCCGGTGGACAGAGCATCACAAAACAGCTGATGAGAGTCGTCCGTGCGCATGCGCAGAAGAAATTTTTTCGAGGTTTGGCAAAATTATAACAGAGAGCGGACAGCTGATTGAGAGGAGGCGGGGCTGAGGTGCGACGGAGGAGGGAGGACACCGCCGCTTCACTGAAACATTACAGGGACGGAGGCACATCTGCAGAGCTGAATAGAGGAGGCGGGACGGAGGTGCGGCCGTAATAGATGCAGGGCTTAAGCGACTCCTTCTGTTTTATTATCTTTAGTAATTATCGTATTATTCATCCTTAGGATTTCATTACATTTAGTATTTCTTATTTTGTATTATAGAAATACTAAATGTTATTAAATCCTAAGGATGAATAATACGATAATTACTAAAGATAATAAAATCGGAGTCCCGCCTCCTCTATTCAGCTCTGCAGATGACGCGGCGGTGTCTTCCGTCCCACCTCAGCCCCGCCTTCTCTCAGTCAGCTGGCCGCTATGTGTTATAATTTTACCAAACCAAGATAATGTCTTGTACGCATGCGCACTTGAGACTCCCGTCAGCTGTTTCATGACGTAGGACCACCGAAAGTGACGAGGTCCGATTTTTTCATGGGTCCGAGGAAATTTTAGAACACCGGCCACTCGAGATATCCCGCAGGAGAGGGAGAAAGACAGACGGCTGATGTAAACACAGCCATCTGTCATTCTCCCTGAAGTAAGCACAGAGGCTATGTGATCCTGCTATATAGGATCGTATGTCTCTGTGGTTACTTCACTAGCCACGCCCCCTGACAGTTAGAATCACTCCCCTAGGGACACACTTAACCCCTTGATCACCAATAAAGTTAACCCTTTCCCTGCCAGTGTCATTTTTACAGTAACAGTGCATATTTATAGCACTGATTACTGTAGTAATGTCACTGGTACCCCCAAAAGTGTCAAAAATATCAGTTAGGGGTCCGATCTGTCCTCTGCAATGTCGCAATCCCGCAAAAAGAATCGCAGATCGCCGCCATTACTAGTTTAAAAAAAACAATAAAAATGACATAAATCTTTCCCTTAGTTAGTAAACGCAATAACATTTGCACAAACCAATCAAAATAGGCTTATTGGGATTTTTTTTACCAAAAATATGTAGCAGAAAACAAAATTGGCCTAAAATGTTGAAAAATTTTGATTTTTACATTTTTTTTTTGAGAATTTCATATAAAAATGTGAACAATATTTTAATTTTTTTAAATCGTCGCTCTTTTTTTGTTTATAGCGCAAAAAATAAAAATTGCACAGGTGATCAAATACCACCAAAAGAAAGCTCTGTTTGTGGGGAAAAAAAGGGCGTCAATTTCATTTGGGTACAGCGTCGCACGTCCGCGCAATTGTCTGTTAAAGTCACGCAGTGCCGAATCGCAAAATAAGGCCTGGTCTTTGAGCAGCCAAATTCTCCGGGGCTAAAGTGGTTAAAAATGGCACCAGGCGGCGCTATTACGTAACTGCGCATGCGCCCGCCCGAGCTTGTACGAGCCTTCCCGAGCCCGGCAGGCGTCGGAACGGCGCATGCGCCGTTACAATGTCGGCCTGAAACCATTTTTTTTAAGGGCACCGGCAGTCCGGAACGGGCATTTACGGGCAGCCCGATTAACGGCGCTTGCCGGGACAATGTAAATTCCCCGGGACAGGCTCCTATTTGCCGGGACTGTCCTGGGAAAAACGGGACAGTTGGCAAGTATGTACTTGAGGAGCTGTGATCAGCGACTTATGCTGAGGCAACACCTCTGCAACAAAGCCACACCCTCTCCCAGCAGGAAAGCCACACCCTCTCCCAGCAGGAAAGCCACACCCTCTACCAGCAGGAAGTTTTGATGCTTCTATACTGGAAAGCGCTTTTTGAATTCTTTTACAAGGAACTGAGTGTAATGACAGGGTCACTTTAAACAGAAACACGGAGAGGGATTTGGGTTGGCTGTGGGCTCTGATGATGATATTATAACAAATGATAATCCCATGCTAAGGATTGTGCTTATCTTACACATCTAATGTCATACTTTCTGCTGTGTGTTGTTCTGTAAGTGACAGAACACAATCAGACCTGACACACTATTCCACTCCCCGCATGCGTAGAGTTCTGCAGTAACCTCTCTTGTTGTTCTGATTGGTTGGCTCCTACAAGCTGTGATTGGAAAATATGTTTGGTATTTCCGCCCTTCCTTTTCTGCCATTGGCCGTATGATTAATCGCAATATTTGATTGGCTTAGGTGAAGGGATTGGTTAGTGGAAACCGGAAGAGCCCGGCAGGTGAAAGATGGCCGGTGTTTGGTCGCTGTTAGTGTGTGCGGTGCTGGTGTTCGGGGCAGGCGGGGCGGAGAGTGTGAAGGCCGGAGATTCCTTTCAGGAGGAGCTACTGCTCACCCCCCTCCGCTCCGGAGATATCGCTGCCACCTTCCAGTTCAGAACCCGCCTGGACTCCGACCTGAGGAGGGAGAGAGGTGAGAGACACCGGAGAGCACTGAGCTCATCACCACCGTACTGTACAATACTGACCTCCCTCTACTGTACAGTACTGACCCCCTCCCCCCACCGTACTGTACACTGACCTCCTCCCCCCCGTACTGTACACTGACCTCCTCCCTGTACTGTACACTGACCTCCCCCCCGTACTGTACACTGACCTCCCCCCCCTGTACTGTACACTGACCTCCTCCCCACCGTACTGTACACTGACCTCCTCCCTGTACTGTACACTGACCTCCTCCCCACCGTACTGTACACTGACCCCATCCCCCGTACTGTACACTGACCTCCCTCCCCCCCCACCGTACTGTACACTGACCTCCTCCCCCCCGTACTGTACACTGACCTCCTCCCTGTACTGTACACTGACCTCCTCCCCACCGTACTGTACACTGACCTCCTCCCCCGTACTGTACACTGACCTCCCCCCGTACTGTACACTGACCTCCCCCCCGTACTGTACACTGACCTCCTCCCCCGTACTGTACACTGACCTCCCCCCCGTACTGTACACTGACCTCCTCCCCACCGTACTGTACACTGACCTCCTCCCCCGTACTGTACACTGACCTCCCCCCGTACTGTACACTGACCTCCTCCCCCGTACTGTACACTGACCTCCCCCCCGTACTGTACACTGACCTCCCTCTCCCCCTACTGTACAATACTGACCTCCCCCTACTGTACACTGACCCCATCCCCCGTACTGTACACTGACCTCCCTCCCCCACCACCGTACTGTACACTGACCTCCCCCCGTACTGTACACTGACCTCCCCCCCGTACTGTACACTGACCTCCCCCCCCGTACTGTACACTGACCTCCCCCCCGTACTGTACACTGACCTCCTCCCCCCCGTACTGTACACTGACCTCCTCCCCCCCGTACTGTACACTGACCTCCTCCCCCCGTACTGTACACTGACCTCCTCCCCCCGTACTGTACACTGACCTCCTCCCCCCGTACTGTACACTGACCTCCTCCCCCCCCGTACTGTACACTGACCTCCTCCCCCCCCGTACTGTACACTGACCTCCTCCCCCCCCGTACTGTACACTGACCTCCTCCCCCCCCGTACTGTACACTGACCTCCTCCCCCCCCGTACTGTACACTGACCTCCTCCCCCCCCGTACTGTACACTGACCTCCTCCCCCCCCGTACTGTACACTGACCTCCCCCCCCCCGTACTGTACACTGACCTCCCCCCCGTACTGTACACTGACCTCCCCCCCGTACTGTACACTGACCTCCCCCCCGTACTGTACACTGACCTCCCCCCGTACTGTACACTGACCTCCCCCCCGTACTGTACACTGACCTCCTCCCCCCCCCGTACTGTACACTGACCTCCCCCCCGTACTGTACACTGACCTCCTCCCCCCCCGTACTGTACACTGACCTCCTCCCCCCCCGTACTGTACACTGACCTCCTCCCCCCCCCGTACTGTACACTGACCTCCTCCCCCCCCCGTACTGTACACTGACCTCCTCCCCCCCCGTACTGTACACTGACCTCCTCCCCCCCCCCGTACTGTACACTGACCTCCTCCCCCCCCCCCCGTACTGTACACTGACCTCCTCCCCCCCCCCGTACTGTACACTGACCTCCCCCCCGTACTGTACACTGACCTCCCCCCCGTACTGTACACTGACCTCCCCCCCGTACTGTACACTGACCTCCCCCCCGTACTGTACACTGACCTCCCCCCCGTACTGTACACTGACCTCCCCCCCGTACTGTACACTGACCTCCCCCCCGTACTGTACACTGACCTCCCCCCCGTACTGTACACTGACCTCCCCCCCCGTACTGTACACTGACCTCCCCCCCGTACTGTACACTGACCTCCCCCCCGTACTGTACACTGACCTCCTCCGTACTGTACACTGACCTCCTCCGTACTGTACACTGACCTCCCCCGTACTGTACACTGACCTCCCCCCCCCTGTACTGTACACTGACCTCCCCCCCCCTGTACTGTACACTGACCTCCCCCCCCTGTACTGTACACTGACCTCCCCCCCCTGTACTGTACACTGACCTCCCCCCCCTGTACTGTACACTGACCTCCCCCCCTGTACTGTACACTGACCTCCCCCCCTGTACTGTACACTGACCTCCCCTCCGTACTGTACACTGACCTCCCCCCCCTGTACTGTACACTGACCTCCCCCCCCTGTACTGTACACTGACCTCCCCCCCCCCGTACTGTACACTGACCTCCCCCCCCGTACTGTACACTGACCTCCCCCCCCGTACTGTACACTGACCTCCCCCCCCCGTACTGTACACTGACCTCCCCCCCCTGTACTGTACACTGACCTCCCCCCCCCCCCCCCCCGTGCTGTACACTGACCTCCCCCCCCCCCCGTGCTGTACACTGACCTCCCCTCCCCCCGTGCTGTACACTGACCTCCCCTCCCCCCGTGCTGTACACTGACCTCCCCTCCCCCCGTGCTGTACACTGACCTCCCCTCCCCCCGTGCTGTACACTGACCTCCCCTCCCCCCGTGCTGTACACTGACCTCCCCTCCCCCCGTGCTGTACACTGACCTCCCCTCCCCCCGTGCTGTACACTGACCTCCCTCCCCCCGTGCTGTACACTGACCTCCCTCCCCCCGTGCTGTACACTGACCTCCCTCCCCCGTACTGTACACTGACCTCCCCCCCCCGTACTGTACACTGACCTCCCCCCCCCGTACTGTACACTGACCTCCCCCCCCCCCCCCCGTGCTGTACACTGACCTCCCCCCCCCCCCCGTGCTGTACACTGACCTCCCCTCCCCCCGTGCTGTACACTGACCTCCCCTCCCCCCGTGCTGTACACTGACCTCCCCTCCCCCCGTGCTGTACACTGACCTCCCCTCCCCCCGTGCTGTACACTGACCTCCCCTCCCCCCGTGCTGTACACTGACCTCCCTCCCCCCGTGCTGTACACTGACCTCCCTCCCCCCGTGCTGTACACTGACCTCCCTCCCCCCGTGCTGTACACTGACCTCCCTCCCCCCGTGCTGTACACTGACCTCCCTCCCCCCGTGCTGTACACTGACCTCCCTCCCCCCGTGCTGTACACTGACCTCCCTCCCCCCGTGCTGTACACTGACCTCCCTCCCCCCGTGCTGTACACTGACCTCCCCCCCCCCCGTGCTGTACACTGACCTCCCCCCCCCCGTACTGTACCCTGACCCTCCCGTACTGTATACTGACCTCACCACCATACTGTATACTGACCTCACCACCGTACACTGACCCCCCCCCCCCCCCCCAACGCCGTACACTGACCTGGAAGCATAGTTCGGGATTTTTCCCAGAAAAGGTGCCAGTCCCAAATACAGCCTGCTGACAACATCATGGCTGTATTTCCCCTTTTTTTACCGGGTAGTAGGATCTTCTCACTCCAACCTCCAGACACTTGTGAGGTCTGGAGGTTGGAGTGAGAAGATCCTACTACTCGGTAAAAAAAAAAAAAAGGGGGGGTATCCCCTCCCCCCTTCCATTGGAGCCATAAAGACCACGCTGCAATAAGGCCCATTACCCCTGCAGGGGTATATACCTCCGGTGAGTGCGGGAGTAATAGGAGGGGTGCACCTGTGTGTTATTGCCCATCACTCACCCCACTCCCTTAAAAAAAGCACTGCAAGCACCTTACTTTCACCCGAACAATTTTTGGCGAACAACCATTTCTATACTGGTTCCTTATTCACGGACTCACTCAGCAATATAATAGAGTTTTGGACTGTTTTCAGTTTGTTCACAGCACGAGCACTTTTTAGGATTGCTTGTATTTATTATTGTGAATGCACTGTGCTTATATATTTATAGCTTATGTTATATGAGGCACGATTTTACATTTATACTTATATTTGATCTTTTTGACACTATATTTACGCACATTCCACTATACCACTTTAAAGACACCCCCACTAATTTATTTATTAATTTTGATACCTTTATGATATTTTATTAATTTGCACCTTTTGCACACATTCCAATCGTATTCACTGTAATCGTATGGTTTATTTAAATGTTTTTCTCTGTCGCTCATTGACAGACGTAGTCTTCTTGATTCACAAGAACTGGGTTATGTTGTCTCCGCAGGAGTAGGACTAGGCAGAAAAGAAAAAACGTTCTGGCTCCACCTTAGGGGCAGTCCCAGAGGGTATATCCTCCCTCTCTCTGCTACAAGGCATCAGTTTTTTTCTGTCTAGTCAGGAGTAAGGACCTAAGTTCCTTGCTGGGATCTCTGGTCCTGGCAAGATTTTTTTTTTAGAAAAAATTTTTAGGTAGTTTTTTCTCCAGTGTTTTTTCCTGTGAGATCTTCAAGCAAATACGCCGGACTGGGCGACACCAGTGGTCACCCCAGCCGGCCTACGAGCGTGCGCAGACCATTGCATTGCGCTTGGTCGGCCGCGACACATTCAAGTAAGTATGCGGGGCCGGGCGACGGGCTGGATGTTGAGATCCAGTGGTCACCCCGGTTTCTGCCTACGAGCGCGTGCAGACCAGAGCTCCACGCTGGGTCGGCCGCGACGGAGTCCCATTGGAGGGACTGACCTTGCGAGTTAAGTCTCGCTTGGACGCCAGGAACCAGAGAGTCCAGGCGTCCGGAGTGGTCCACAAACCCCCACCCCGGTGGAGAGGGTATTGTGAAGAGAGGGTGCCTGTCGGTTCGGTATGGTGAGTAAACGTTCCCTTTTTTCCTCGTTATGAGGCAGTATGAATTATGGGCCCCTCCATATATGGTCAGTATATATCTGACACTAAAAGTCCCCCTTGTAAATACAGTATGTGTTTGGTGGGAAGTGGACTTGGTTTGAGAGCTAACACTCTACCCAGCAGACTGTAGTATTACAGCAGACATAGGAGGTATAATCCTACCTTAATTGTAGTGTAACTCCTGCAGATCGATAAAACCGCCATTTAGCAGAGATGCAGGTGGATGTGCTGGGAAAAACGATTTCGGCAGTCCGCCGCCATTTTGCCGTAGACCGGGTGCATGAATGTCCTCAGGTCACGCCGGCCGCCATGTTTTTGGAGTCTATTGTCTCCTGTATGGGGGCGGCCATATTTGATGAGCCCAGCTACCTCGTGGAGAGCTGGGAACGCCGGAAGGCGTACACAGGGGGCGGAGCCACGTCCTTCTACCCGGGAAAACTAACACAGCTCTTTCCAGTCTGTAAAAGACAGACGCTGACTGCAGTTGGTTGGAAACTTCTCTGCATCGGGTGGTGAGCCTTGAGGGTCCCTCTCTCTCTCTGTGGGGATCGAGAAGCAGGTACTCTGAGGGGCGCTATTGCGCTAGGGGGATACACATAAAAAAAAAAAAAAAAAGTTTTTGTTTTTTCTGGCAAAGGTGTCCTGAATTAACATGGACCCTGCCACTCATGTATCTCCACCGGATCCCCTCGAGGTGTCTGCAGGATCCTCCAGCACCCCACTGACGGTTGAATCATTGTCGGCTATTATGGAAACTTTTGTGTCCCGGGTGGAAGTGGCTTGTCAGGGACAGGGCGCAAGAAAGCGACCCCCGCCTAACCCCTTATTATCTGAAACTTCGGATTCAGAATCTGAGCCTATTTCTGCAGTTGCAGGTACTTCATCTGAGATTGGAGTCTCGGGTCCTGTCTCTTCAGACAGCGAGGAGGATGTTTCGGCATCAGCCATAGCCCGAGAGGAAGCGTTGGTAAACGCACTCATTCTATCTGTTCAAAGAAACCTTAAGATTACAGGGTATTCCGTCGGAAATAGCTGAAACTGAAATCCCCTTTGGGACTAAAAAACGCATCAAAGTAGCGAAGGTTTTTCCATTGCCCAAATGTTTTGGCAATCCAATCAAAGAAGAATGGAGTCTGCCAAAACGCACTTCTGCTATTTCTAAACGCATTAACAGGCGTTATCCGTTTGAGGAAACCCTCATTAAGAAATGGACAGAACCACCTGTGGTGGATTCACCTATTGCTAGATTGAATAAAGCCACGGTTATTTCTTTAGAAGACGCCCCATCTTTTAAAGATCCAGTGGATCGCAAGATATAAGCTATGTCTCGCACCATGTTTTCCTTGATTGGATCAGCTTTCAGACCAATAATTGCTATTGGACTGGTTTTGCAGACTGTAACTGAATGGACCAAGTGGTTGCGCCGGGACTTAGAAGAGGTCCCCCAGGCGGTATCAGATTTGTTGGAACAAATCATACAGGGGTTACAGTTTGTGTGTGATGCGGCGTTAGACGCCACTCCATTATTGGCGCGAGCATCAGTTTCAGCAGTGGTTCTCAGGTGTACACTGTGGCTAAAAGGTTGGTTAGCCGACCAAGGTTCCAAAAAAGCATTGGCTAATATCCCCTTTTTAGGAGAGCGTCTATTTGGAGCCAACTTAGATGAGATCATTAAGGATCTCACGGGAGGAAAGAGCACCTTTTTACCGCAAAATGTTAAAGGTAAAGGACCTCGTCAAAGACGAGGGCCTTCTTTCTCTGCTCACAAAAAGATTTTTCGTCCCGCGGGTGAAAAAATTAAGTCCTCCAAAGCTCCTTCAGGAGGCTTCAGGGGACGTTGGTCGGGCAAGCAAAAGCCCGCCCCCTCCAGACCTGAAGATAAATCGTCCAAAGCCTGAAGGTGCGCCCCCACCCATAACTGGGGTGGGGGGACGTCTTCGCCGGTTCCCGGATCCATGGCTTTCCAAGTGGGTTTGCGAAGTCATAAGGTCAGGGTACAAGATCGAGTTTCGATCTCTCCCACCGGCGCGATTCTTCCCTTCCAATATCCGACTATCCCCGGATCGTCGAAGATCTGCGGAAAGCAGTCACGGATTTACTACAACAAGGAGTGGTAGTCCACGTTCCTTGGACAGAACGTTTTCAGGGGTTTTATGCAAACCTATTTACAATACCCAGGAAAGAGGGCAAAGTGCGTCCAATTCTGGACTTAAGGGCACTCAATTCCTTTCTCAACATAAGAAAATTCAAGATGGAATCCATTCGCACAGTAGCAGCCTTCCTGCATCCAGGGGATGTCCTAGCGTCCATAGACATCAAGGACGCCTATCTTCACATTCCCATTTTCGCAGGACATCAGCGGTTTCTACGCTTTTCCGTAGAAGAGAACCACTATCAGTTTGTGGCGTTACCTTTCGGTCTCGCCACGGCTCCTCGGGTCTTCACAAAGGTGTTGGCCCCAATGTTGGCACTACTGCGCCAAAGAGGCATATCGATTCTAGGTTACCTAGACGATCTCCTGCTTCATGCAGAGTCTCCTCAGACCCTGCTACAAAACATAGAAATTACTATAATTTCTTTACAGGAATTCGGGTGGCTGGTGAACCAGCAAAAGTCATTTCTGGTTCCCACCCAGAGGCTCGAATATCTGGGTCTAATTCTAGACACAGTCAGGACAAGAGTTTTCCTTCCGGTAGGGAAACTCCGGAAGATTCAATCAGCAGTCCAGTTGTTACTATCCAACAGCTGGTCTTCTCTTCGAACTTGCATGAGGGTTCTGGGGTTGATGGTGGCTTCCTTCGAAGCAGTCCCATTTGCCCAGTCCCATACCCGAATTCTTCAGCAACAGATTCTTCTCAGATGGAATCGGAATCCGGAATCCCTGGACAATCGGATCCGATTGAGCAAACAGACCAGAGAGTCTCTGGTCTGGTGGCTTCGGTCTCCGATGCTCAGCCAGGGAAAGTCATTTCTGCCAATATATTGGACGATAGTGACCACGGATGCCAGCCTATCCGGATGGGGAGGAATTCTCGGTCAGTTATCTGTCCAGGGACTTTGGTCCCCGGAAGAATCCAGGTTGCCGATAAATGTATTGGAACTGAGAGCGATCAGACTTTCTCTGATTCACTGGACCGAGCAGCTCCAGGGGAGCCCAGTTCGGATCCAGTCGGACAACGCCACGGCCGTGGCTTATGTCAATCACCAGGGGGGCACCAAGAGTGTCCGAGCGGCCAAGGAAGTGGCTTGCATTCTTCGCTGGGCGGAACGATTTGTTCCAGCGATCTCTGCGGTGTTCATTCCGGGGGTGGAAAATTGGCAGGCAGATTATCTCAGCCGTCAGACTCTGGATCAGGGGGAATGGTCCCTCCATCCAGAAGTTTTCCACCAGTTGTGCCTACGTTGGGGCACCCCGGATGTGGATCTGTTGGCATCACGATTCAACAGAAAAGTACAGAGATTCGTAGCTCGCTCCCGCGATCCTCTAGCAGAGACCGCAGACGCACTGATCGCCCCGTGGGGGCAATACCAGCTAATGTATGCCTTCCCTCCTCTCGGGTTACTGCCAAGACTTCTTCGCAGGATAGAGGAGGAAGGAATTCCAGTAATCCTGGTAGCTCCGGACTGGCCTCGCCGAGCGTGGTACGCCGACTTGGTCAGACTGGTGGCGGATGTCCCGTGGAGACTTCCTCTCAAGGAGGACCTACTGTCTCAGGGACCGATCTTCCATCCTGCTTTACGATCGCTGGCTTTAACGGCCTGGCTATTGAGACCCAGGTGCTGAAGGACAAGGGTTTGTCAGCTTCAGTTATTCCTACTCTAGTTAAAGCAAGGAAAGCGACTTCCAGAAAGATTTATCATCGCACATGGAAGTCCTACATTGCATGGTGTGAACCTCTGGGGTTCCGTCCACGGTCTTATTCGGTTAGTCGAATATTAGCTTTTCTGCAACAAGGGGTTGAGCAGAAACTGGCCTTGAGTACTATCAAGGGTCAGGTCTCAGCCTTAGCTATCTTCTTTCAGAAGCCTTTGGCTACTCATTCCTTGGTGCGGAATTTCATCCAGGGGGTGCGACATCTGGCTCCGCCAGTGCGCACGCCGTTACCACCCTGGGATCTTAATTTAGTATTCTCGGTTCTTCAGAAACCTCCCTTTGAAGATATTAGGGAGATTCCTCTACCTACGTTGTCCCAGAAGGTGGCCTTCTTGGTGGCTATCACTTCTGCACGCAGGGTGTCAGAACTGGCCGCATTATCTTGTTGTTCCCCATATCTGGTGGTTCATAGAGATAAGGTGGTTCTTCGTCCAAATCCATCCTTCCTACCAAAAGTGGTTTCAGAATTTCATCTGAATGAAGAAATTGTATTACCTTCCCTGTGTCCTAAGCCCAGTCATCCTCGGGAGTTTGCTTTACACTCCTTGGATGTGGTCCGGGCGATCAGGGTATACTTGAAAACGACAGACTCGTTTCGCAAGACAGATTCACTTTTTGTGGTCCCGGATGGACCCAAAAAGGGTTTGCCTGCATCTGCCGCGACTATTTCCAAATGGATCAGACAGACGGTGGTACAGGCTTATTCTATTAAGGGTCGGGAGCCCCCGTTCCCTGTTAAGGCGCACTCCACTCGGGCACTTAGTGCGTCATGGGCCTTTCGCCATCAGGCGTCAGTGGTCCAGGTGTGCAAGGCGGCTACCTGGTCGTCGGTGCATACCTTTACAAAACATTATAAAGTTGATGTAATGGCATCGTCTGATGCCTCGTTTGGCCGCAAGGTTTTGCAGGCCGCCATTTGAGGAGACCAGTGGTCTACCTCGAGGGTTTTTTTCCGTTGGAATTTTTATTTGAGTCTCATTCTTTGTTTATAATGAGCCTTTAAAACTTCTAGTTTGGCACCGGTTGGGCCTTCTAGATTGGATTTTGATTTCTGTCAATCCCACCCCTCATTTGTGGCACTGCTTCTGGATGTCCCAGTTCTTGTGAATCAAGAAGACTACGTCTGTCAATGAGCGACAGAGAAAATCGGATTTTTGTAAGATCTTACCGTAAAATCCTTTTCTCTTAGCTCATTGACAGACGTAGTACCCGCCCCTCTATCATTGAGTTGGGTTGGGTTAAATTCTCTGTTGCTGCTTTGTGACAGAACTGATGCCTTGTAGCAGAGAGAGGGAGGATATACCCTCTGGGACTGCCCCTAGGGTGGAGGCAGAATGTTTTTTCTTTTCTGCCTAGTCCTACTCCTGCGGAGACAACATAACCCAGTTCTTGTGAATCAAGAAGACTACGTCTGTCAATGAGCTAAGAGAAAAGGATTTTACGGTAAGATCTTACAAAAATCCGATTTTTTTTTTTTTTTTTTTGCTAAGTATTCTATTCTATTGGATTCTATTATTGACTTTTTATTACCTCCCTTTCTATTTCCCAGTTTCTCACTACAGATTATTTCCCAAAGTTTTGGGTCAAGTGATCTCCAAATACTCCATCCAAGAGCTGCACCTGTCCTTCACTCAGGGGTTCTGGCGCACAAGATCCTGGGGTCAGCCTCTTCTGCAGGCCCCCGCCGGGGCTGAGCTCTGGGTTTGGTTCCAGGACACCGTCAAGGAGTAAGTAATTTTTCCTGTATCAGAAAGGGCAGCTTTATTGGTGTTAATCTGGTTTATACTGCTCCATAGTGATATTTTGTGGCATGCCTCACCCAACACATGACTGAATTTTAGGTTCAATGACATGGGACTGCTGCTCAAGGTCACTGTCACTTTGTCTCCCATCATCTCATCCTGTCAAATATCCTACATTTTGTTTTCAGTTTAAGATCGGCAAAATGTTTTTTAAAATGAAACCAGGCAGGGTTCAGGAGTGTGTGACACAGTGGGAGGGTGCTAACACCCGGGGTGCAGGGTTTAGGAGTGTTACTCAGTGGGAGGGTGCTAACACCCGGGGTGCAGGGTTTAGGAGTGTTACTCAGTGGGGGGATGCAGGGTCCTCGAGAGCGCTGACACCCAGGGTTCAGGGTCTAGGAGTGTGTTACACAGAGTGGGAAGGTTCAGGAGTTCGCTAAGCACCGGATGCAGAGTTCAGGTGTTCACTTATGTATAGAATGCAAAGTTCAGGAGTGTGTTACACAGTGGGAGGGTGCTAACACCCGTGGTGCAGGGTTTAGGAGTGTTACTCAGGGGTGGGGGGTGCAGGGTCCTGGAGAGCGCTGACACCCAGGGTTCAGGGTTTAGGAGTGTGTTACACACTGGGAGGGTTCTGGAGTGCATCACGCATAGGGTGAAGGGTTCAGGAGCGCATCTGCCTCCCCCATCACATCTCACTATTGCACAATTGTGTTCTATTAAAAAGTACAGTTCCTCTGCCATTGTGTTTTTTTTTTTTTTTTTCCCAATTCCCTGTGTTTATTCAACACTCTCTGTGAATGAATGATGCAGCTTCCAATTTGCAATAGCTGGGTAGAGAAGAACCCTCAAATTCTGTAAGGGGTATGTTTTAAAGGTGGGTTTGGGGGGGGGGGGGGGGGGGCGGTTGCATGCTGACCATGTTTGATTTTACAACCTGAATATAGGTGTAACATAAACATGGTTAGAACGGTAGAACTAGTATTTTGGGGTATGGAAAGGTTCCAACTCCCCCCCCCCCCCATGTCAAGTTTTACTTATCTCTGTGCTCCATTAGAGAGAGATTGCTTTTTCTTCCTGTTCTGGGGACAACCTTTTATCATACAGGAAGTGCGGGAAAAACTTCAGCAGGGAAAGAAACAATTTAAAGCTGAAGGGTTCTATTCCACACACACACACACACACTTAAAGTGATGCTAAAATTTGATTTTTGTTTAATAAACAGGTTCTAATAGTATTGCCCAGGAAGATCACTTGTTTCCTCTCCTGGCAGTCCCCGCCAGGGCAATACGCTCCTTCTTAGTTTGGGTATCTCCTGTAGAAAGCTGGGAGCTAAGGAAGGGACCTGTATATGTGAGCTCCCATTGGGTCTTGAGCTGGGCTGGGAACTGTGTGCATTTGTAGACTCACACAGCATCACTAAGCCTCACCCCTGCTCCGCTCCTCAGATTAGTTTGACTGAGGGCAGTAGGAATCTGTCTTCCCTTCCCTCAGTTTCTACTGTAAAAGCAGGAAGTGAGGGGAGTGCTTTCTTGGCCAAAAGACGGCACTGGAGCGTTGACATGGAACCAGGTAAATGTTTGACAGAGGAGGGGTAGGACAGGTAGTGGGTTTTTTTTTTTTTTTTTATCCTAATACACAGAATGCATTAAGGAAAAAAAAAAAAATTTAGACTTTAGAACTATAACTTAAAAAAATGCATTTTTGCTTCTATTTGTTGGTTGCTGTTGGAGAGCTTCCTAACTTTCTCTAGGGTTTTCTCCAGAACAGGAAGTGAAGATAAATCTCTCTAAAGCCTCGTACACACGCAACGATTTTCCACCGACCGGTCGTCCGTCTTTTGTCCAGAGTTGTGTTTTGTTGGTTGGAATGTGCTCTAGACTGCACACAAATTTTCTCACCCGACAAAATTCTACTTCAGAAGTGATGTCATGTGTTGGGTTGCTTTCTTTGTGTTCTTTCTTCTCTGAGCATGCCCAGTCTTGCTCATAAGATTTTTCCCTGTCGAAATCTGTACTGACTGCACGAAAATCGGACGTGTTTTGACGGGAGGACAAAAATTTTATAGCCTGCGCACCAGATTTTTTTTGGCTGAAAAGTCGAAGTTGTTGTCGGAAGCATCATACTAACAAGCTGAAAATCGGCAGATCGGTTGTCGGACGAAAATTCCCTGCCGAATTTCGATGCGTGTGTACGGGGCTTAACAGCGTCCCAGGTAGCAGTAAAACTGACTACTAAATCTCTTCCCATCCTATCCAGATCTAAAGTTTTTTTTTTTTTTTGGTATAGATTCATTTTAATGATGTACACATATCATCTACGGGTTTCAGTAGTTGTTTGACTGAACGCTACTTGGCTCCTTTATGTGTATGATAAAGGTAGGGTTGCTCCGATTGTTTTTTTCGGTGACTACCGATACTTTCGGTCAAGTACTCGCTGATACTGAGTACCAATACTTTGTGGACCGCCAATCCAGTGGGGAAAATAATTATTTGATCCCCTGCAGATTTTGTAAGTTTGCCTGCTTACAAAGAAATGAAGGGTTGATAATTTTTATCATAGATGTATTTTGAAATGATAGAGACAACCAAAAATCCAAAAAAAACACATGATGCAAATGTTATAAATTAAGTTGCAGTTCAGTAAGTATTTGATCCCCCAAGCAAAACATAACTTAGTACTTGGTGGAGAAACCCTTGTTGGCAAGCACAGAGGTAAGAAATTTCTTGTAGTTGGTGACCAGGTTTGCACACATCTCAGGAGGGATTTTGGTCCACTCTTCTTCACAGATCTTCTCTAAATCCTTAAAGGAGTTGTAAAGTCAGAAGGTGCACTCAAAGGCCACATGTAGATTCTTAGGCCACATGGAAAAAAGGTGTTTTGGTCAGATGAGACTAAAACTAAAATATTTGGCCTCCACACCAAACGATATGTCTGGCAGAAATCCAATACTGCTCACCATCCACATAACACCATTCCTACAGTAAAACATGGAGGTGGGAATACCATGTTATGGGGGTGTTTCTCTGCAGCAGGGACTGAAACAATTGTCAGGACAGAAGGAAAATTGATGGGTCAAAATACCATCAAATTCTTAAGAAAAATCTTCTGCCCTCTGCCAGAAAGTTATCAATGGGACGAAGGTTTACCTTCCAACGTGACAATGACTAAAAACCCAGCAAAAATGACCACACGGGTTGAAGGAGTAAAAGGTGAATGTCCTTGCATGGCCTAGTCAGAGCTCGGACTTAAGGCTACTTTCACATCTTGGCGTTGCTATTTACAGGCGTTTTTTCAGGTGTTTTTATGGGCGTTTTTTTTCAGGTGTTTTTAGGTTGACAAGTGACCAATGGAAAAAAAATAAAAACGCCTGTAATCTGCCCAAAAAGAAGCTCATGTACTTTTTTGAGCGTTGGGGGTTTTTCTTAAATCGTCAAAACGCTCAGATGTGAACAGGGGCCATTGAAATGAATAGGATTTGTCTTTTTGGGCGTTTTTTGAGCTGGCCCTAGAGCAGAAAAATGCCCCAAAACACCTACATGTGAACTTAACCTCATTGAAAATCTGTGGAATGACTTGAAGACTGCAGTCCACAAATGGTCACCATCAAATTTAACTGAACTTGAGCAGTTCTGCAAAGAAGAGTGGGCAAATATTGCAAAGTCTAGATGTGTAAAGTTGGGGGGGGGGGGGGGTTTTGGTGCCTTAGGCCAATAGGGTGGGACTTTGTGGGCAAGTGATGATATACACAAATATATAAAAGAAAATTGGATTTATTCCATTAAACATATAGTATACAATAGTGAAGACTGTGCTTGGGTTGAGAGCCCAAGAGTGAGAAAAAGGTAGAAAAGAGATTCAAGGGAATCTGTGACACATGTGGGTATCGTGACATAGGTGTGGATGTTGTCTCTGTTTCCTGTAGGTATTCCAGGAAATGGTGGGTCACAGAGTTCATCCAGATTTTTGACGCGTTTCGGCTATTGTAAAAGCCTTTTTCAAAGATTTGTCACCCAGTATAGATTTTGCCTTTTGTTTCTGCAACCTTTTTTCTGTGTCCTTGTGTAACTGCAACAGGAACCGTGGTAAATGCGGCAGTTGGTACTGCACACGTTTGCAGTGATGTATCGGTTGCCAGGAGTATTTAGAGCTGATTGGTTGTTTGCCAGGTATTCAGTAAAAAAAGGGGGGTTTTCCAGAGCGCTGCAGTCTCTGTCTGTCCTGTTCCCTCTCCTCGAATTTTACAATAGCCGAAACGCGTCAGCAATCTGGATGAACTCTGTGACCCACCATTTCCTGGAATACCTACAGGAAACATAGAGACAACATCCACACCTATGTCACGCTACCCACATGTGTCACAGATTCCCTTGAATCTCTTTTCTACCCTTTTCTCACTCTTGGGCTCTCAACCCAAGCACAGTCTTCACTATTTATATGTATACATGTATACTATATATTTAATGGAATAAATCCAATTTTCTTTTATATATTTATGTATATCATCACTTGCCCACAAAGTCCCACCCTATTGGCCTGAGGCACCAAAAACCCCCCTTTCTACGTATATAAGGACTGAGGCAAAACCTACTACAAACCTCCTCGAGATCAAACCCCCCCCCCCCCAGATGTGTAAAGTTAGTAGAGACATTTCCTAACAGACTAAAGACTGTAAAACGAAAGGTGGTTCAACAAAATACTGACACAAGGGGGTGATCATTTTTCCAGTGCTTTTTTTTTTTTTCTGGTCTGATGGTTTTCTATCTTTTACTTGGATGATATAAGATGCACTGTGTAAATACAGCTGGATAAAACATAAGCTGTGTCTCTCTTAATTTCAGGCTGCAAAGCAACAAAATGTGATTATTTTATAGAGGGGTGATTCTTTTCTATACCCACTGTATCTGCAGTGAATGGGTTTTGTCAGCTTAAGTCAGGAGGTATGTTGCAAGATCCCCAGTTTAAAATAAAGGGAGAAAAAAATATATATATTTTTTTTCCTACCACATCTCTAAGAAATGGTATTCGCTTTATATTTCTGTTCTTGGGTTTTCATATACATTGAGCGTGCTGCTTCTTCAATTTTTTGCAGTGTCGATAAAAACTGGAAGGAACTGACTAACATCTTGTCGGGGATTTTCTGTGCATCGCTAAACTTCATCGACTCGACTAACACCGTGACTCCAACTGCATCTTTCAAGCCCCTGGGATTAGCCAACGGTTGGTGTACAAGTCCTTTCCATTTACACCTCCCCATTTCTATCCATTATTTCTTACTGAAGATTTCTTTTTATTTATTTTTTTGTTTCACAACATAAATCAATTATTTAAAGCCTATTACAAATTTGTTAGTGGAAGAATGTTTTTGATGCACAAGGGCAAAGAAAGGTGATTTGAAGAAAAAATGATTCTGCTCTTTTGCTCCAAACTTGCTGTTAGTAAGAGAGGAAATTTTCGCTTTCTGCAGCCACCCGGGAGTGGGGGCAGCAGTTGTCTTTCATGCAGACCTAATGCTTTTTAGTTACATGCCCTGTGCAAAGCCAAATAATGAAGATGGAGGAATAAAGATTAACTCCAGGTGCAAATTTATTTAAAGCGGAGTTCCAGGCTAAAACAAAAATTTAAGCTAAAAATACCCCCGGGACAGTCAGGGCTAGTGCATTTAAGCAACGATAGCCTCTGAACTGTCCCCTGTTTCACTTACCTGTAAGAAGAAATACTTACCTTGAAAATGTATTGTCCAGCGCTGCCATCTCAGGTGTGGCCTCTCGGTGACGTCGGAGTCCCAGAATGCCCTGCTCGTCACTTCCGGTGCAGGGGAGTGGGTACCTGGTTTTCACAGGTACCGTTTCCGCTACTTCCAGTCAAATTGCCATGGCGGTCTGAGCAGATGTTGCCGCCCCCCCCCCCCCACCACACCCTCTTTTCCCTGAAGCCTTCTGGGACATGCCACATGTCCCAGAAAGCTGTGGGACCAATGAAACAGCACAATGCAGTGAGCATCCAAGTGTGAAGCTGCATACAGTCCCAGTCGGCTGCCCAGTTAGTATGCCGGTGACAGGGACCGACCCATGGTGAAGAAACCAGCCGGGTGAGGACAACCTGGGGCGGGTGAGTGTCCTATTATTAAAAGTCAGCAGCTACAGTTTTAATTTTTGAACTTTAGACCGGACAACCACTTTAACAACACCACTAACACAGCTCGCAAAAGCAATGCATTTTCCCCGCACTGGATCACATGACACAAAAGTACCATGCAGTCTGGGTGCAGTGTGTTTTCAAAAGTAGTGCATGTACTACTTTTGGTGCAGTGCGATTTTAAACCCATTCAAAATGAATGGGATGAAATCGCTACACACAGGACTGCGTGTGAATCACAAAGGAACGCACAGTGCATTTCTGGGCAATTCCTATGTGGGCATGGTGTGAACTGACTCTTAGGCCGGATCAAGTTCATTTATGCCCTTGACCACCTGCAAACAGCTTGAAGTAGGTAACATAAAAAAAAAAAAAATAATAATAAGTTGGGATTGTTGATACAGTTCGTTGTTCCCTACAGTGACAGATCACCACCTGCTGCGTTACGCCACTCTACCCAGAGAAATAGTATGCACAGAGAATCTCACCCCATGGAAGAAGCTGCTGCCTTGTGGCTCCAAGGTACTGTGTCAGTCTTACTATTGCTCTTTGTAGTCTGATCTAGGACCCTCTTTTCATTTCTTCTTTTATCTATACAGGTGGGCCTGGCCTCCCTATTGGAGGCAGAACGTCTGTATTACAGCAGCTACCACTCCCAGTCGGTACACATCCGGCCAATTTGTAGGGTAAGAGATGTACTTCAAGGTGATCCTTCTGTTTTTAGCCTAAAGCCCCGTACACATGTACTGATCGTCGGCGAACGATCGGCCGTCTTTTGTCCCCGGGCTGTCGGTGTCTGTTGAAAAGTGCAAAGACAGCACATGAATTTTGTCCGCCGACTGCAGAAGTGATGTCATGTGATGGTTAACTTTCCGTGTGTTTTTCCTTTTCTGAGCATGCCCAGTCTTGCAAATCTGCGGTCTGTCGGCCGAATTCTGTACTGACTGGCGAACAATCGGCCGTTCTGGTGTCGGCATACAAAAATTTTAATGCTTGCATGACAGATTCTTGTCGGCAGAATGTGCGCTGACGGCTGTCGGGGGCATCATACTAACAAGCGTACAATCGGCAGATCGGTCGTTGGCCGAAACTTTTCGGCCGACGATCGGTACGTGTGTACGGGCCTTAAGACAGCGCCATCTTGGCTTCTGTTTAGATCTATAGTTGCCATGGTACTGCACATGTGATCAGTTGCCTGCACATGTGATCACCAGCCATTTGAGGTTTTGGAAGCTCAGTTGGGAGCTGACATAAGCACACTGGCTACTGACAACTCTCACCAGAGACATGCCTAAAATGTAAATGTTTTTTTAGGCCCGTTTACACCACATGCAGTGCTTCTTTTTTTTTTTGCATTGAAAATGCATGGAAAGTAGGGTATATGGGTTCTGCTGGCATAGTTTACATCAGAGCAGTGTGTTCCAGTGCTTTTCAGTTCCAGGGGAAAAAAAAAAAATATATATATATATATTATACTGTATATATCATGGTAAGTGTAAAAAGAAAAAAAGCATCTGGAAAGACATCCATCATGGATCTTAAAGTTTTTGTGGTGTGAACGGGCACTAAGAAGCCTATAAATTGATGGTTTTGGTTTTATGCTTTTACAAATTCATTAGTTACAGCATGAGGTGTGTTTGTTTTTTTTTGTTTTTTTTATTGCGGTATTAAACGCAAACCAAAAATGTAATGTATTTTACCTTACCAATCATTAGATGAGGTGGCTGCATTGGTTTTCCTTTTTTTTTTGGTGTTATTCCCTCGGCTTTCACGTGATCTGGCTGGTAACACACCTCCTGTATTAGTGCCCCACTCTTGATGGAGGGGCACATTTAGACAGCAGCATTGTCATCTGGGTAGGGGGGCGGAGGGGAGTTAGATGTACTAGCAGATTTAAATACACTAGCTAATTGAAGCCAAACTCCAGCAGGCACTTGTAAACCGTTACAGCAAACTTTTTTTTTTTTTCTTTCCCCTTTTGGGATAAAGGTTTTTCATAAAACTGATCATTGTTACCACTCCTGTCAGTGTTGAATGGTTTCTCATTCATGTAACCGATACATCTGCAGGAGAGCTTGTTCTTTTGGAAAACAGACTTACCGGCCAGATCACTGGATGAAAATAGAAGAAAAAAAAAAATTAAAACAAATACAACCATTATATCTAAGAATTGGTTGTTCTAAAGGCAGACAGTTTTTACCCTAATGCCTTCAATGGTAAGGTAAAAAAAAATCCTTCTGGGGGCAATCAGCCTCCCCCCCCCCCCTATACTTACCTGAGCCCCATCCTGATCCAGCATTGTGCCTGAGTGAGAACTCTCATCTCCATCTCTATTAACACATTGACTGACTCACACAGCATGGGGAGGCATTGGCTCCTGCTGCTGGCAATCACAGCCAGTTAGCCAATAAGGCAAGAGTGGGGTCGAGGCCAAGTCACACTCCTTGTGAATAAACCATGTTGACTACTCTTGTAATGACTAGGTAAATGGACCTGGGAATTCAGAATCCCAGAGTTTAATGTGACATCAATATATGAAAACCTGGAGGGAGGATTTGGAGTTCCATCTACCAGCAGAAATATCTATTTCCTGTGGGCAAATAATCACATAAAGCCATATGATCTTGTGGTATTTCAGGAACCAGATTGTTCAGAAGTTTCCTGGGAGCTGCGCCAATCCTTAACAGTGGTGTTTGATATGTATACCAACGGACAGGGGAAAAGAGGTATGTTTTGAATATTGGTTGGTCCATATCTTGTTATATGAAAAGAAATGACTGACTCTTTTTGGTGGCTGCATTAGTTCTAGTCTTTCAGGCTTCTTTTCCTCTGGTGATCTGCCATTAGTGCGCTTCCTGTCCTAGAGTGTCAACACTCCCTGGACTGTACCTATGGAGGAGCATTCTTGTCACCCGAGGCTGCTGTCCTGGTTTAGACTATAAACCCCCCCCCCCCCTTTGCTTCCCTTTCCTCCTTATCATAATATATGGGGAGGTGTTCTGCAGTTCACAAAAGTTAGCTGGGCGAGCTGATTTCAGTTCAGTGCACACAAAGTTATGAGGTTACTGAGTTTCTGGCAGGGTCATTGGGTATTTTTCTTTACTTGTAGAAAATTGTTTTTTTACCTGAAAGAAGAAAGCATAGCTTGTGTGGATTATTCTAGAATCTGCATTTGTTTGCAGGGCATGCTGACTACACTCCTGATATATAGTTTAACCACTTAACCTCCGGAAGATTTAACCCCCCCCCCCCCCCCTTCGTGACCAGGCCATTTTTTGTGATCTGGCACTGCGTTACTTTAACTGGCAATTGCGTGGTCATGCAATGATGTACCCAAATTTTTTTTATTTTGTTTCTCCCACAAATAGCACTTTCTTTTGGTGGTACTTGATCACCTCTGCGTTATTTTTGCTTTTTTTTTTTTTTTTTTCCCCGCTGTAAGCAAAAAGACCGACAATTTTGAGAGCAAAAAAACATTTTTACTCTCTGCTATAAAATATATCCACTAAAATAAAAAAATGTCTTCATAAATACCCAATAAACTGGGATGTATTTATGGAATTTGTATTTATTTTTTTATACTAGTAATGGCAGCGATCACTGACTTATCACGGGACTGCGATATTGCAGTGGACAATCGGACACTTGCTGACACTTTGCTGGAATCAGTGACACTAATGCAATGATCCGTGCTAAAAATATGCACTGTCACTGTACTAATGACACTGGCTAGGAAGGGGTTAAATATTCAGCGCGATCAAAGGGTTAATGGTGTGCTTAGCCAGTGTTTTTGTGTACCATGTGTCAGCTGCTTTTACTAGGGGAATAAATATATTTTACTCCTTGCTTTGCAGGGACACAAAATCCATCCCTTCCAACCCCCCCCCCCCCCTTTACCCTATCAGAACAGAGATATTCCTTGTTAACATGGGCAGATCTGTTCTGTGTGTTGTGCTGGCGGACATCCAGCGCCCGGCACCCACAGATCCGCTTCTGCTGTGAATAATGACCGCAGAAGCAACCCGTCAGCAGCGCGTTCGCACCCCCTGTGGACAGACAGTGCAGAATCGCATATATACACATGATCCTGCACTAGAGAGTCGCCCTATAGCAGTAAATCTGCCATAGGGAGATCCAGAAGTGGTAAAA
This sequence comes from Pelophylax lessonae, assembly GCF_965119305.1. Lineage (NCBI taxonomy): Eukaryota > Metazoa > Chordata > Amphibia > Anura > Ranidae > Pelophylax > Pelophylax lessonae. The sequence continues at coordinate 48,503,441 of NC_138778.1, read as the reverse complement.
AAAAGTAGATTTACAGTATGGGACAGCAAGCATTTAAAACGTGACATTCTATTGCATCGGTGATAACAAACTGTAGTATCTTTTTCAATGAAATGCTATATAAACATGTAAAATCTGTTCTATAGTACTTCTTAGCTGTGCAGAAGTGCCAATCCCTTTTCCGTGTCATTTCTAATCTTTAGAGATAGAATGTCAGTGGTGCCTCCCATACAACTTCAGTGCTCCTCCTACTTTTACTATTTTTAATAGTGACGGTTCAAGTGTATCATTTTTGTCTTTTTAGACTGGTCGTTATTTAAGATGTTTGCTCGAACAGTAACAGAGCCATGTCCCCTTGCTACACAAAGCAAGATCTTTGTGGATTCATCTGGATTTGAAAAGGTAAAACACGCTACATTGACACTAAAATAGTGTTTTTTAAAGTGATTGTAAAATCTGGTTTCTTTTTTTTTTTTTTCTCCTAAAATAACAAACATGTTATATTTACCTCCTCTGTGTAGTTGTTTTTGCACAGGGCAGCCGGGATCCTCCTCTTCTTGGGTCCCTCTTCTGCTCTCCTGGTCCCTCCCTCCTGTCGAGTGCCCCCACAGCAAGCAGCCTGCTATGGGGGCACCCGAGATGAGTCCAAGCTCCCTGTACCCCTTTTCTGCTCCACCCCCTCTCTCTCCTGGCTAACTTGAGTTTGACAGCAGTGGAAACCAATGGCGCCACTGCTGTGTCTCAGCCAATCAGGAGGAGAGTCCTGGACAGTTCAGGTAAGTACTAGGGGGTGCTGGAGGGGGACTGCTGCACACAGATTTTTTTTTTTTTTATCTTCATGCATTAAGATAAAAAACCCTTTGACTTTACAACCACTTAAAAACTTGAAACTATTTTGCCCTCTTACTCAGCGAATCATTCCACCATTGACTTAGTTACATGTTAAAGTATAAAAAGAAAGTAAAAGTAAAAAAAATCCCAAATTGTGGGTTGCCCACATAAAAGTTAATAGAGGGAAATCTTCCAATGGGGCCACTAGTTCTTGCGACCTGGGGGCTCTAAGGAATTCCCTTAATTTTCAGGGATTTCCTCCTCCATTCCTGTTTGGCTATGGGACAGGAAGTGAAGAGAACTCTGCGCAATAGGACAGATGGCCAAAAAAAAAAAATAATCTCAGAGTTTATAATCCTCTTACTCTGTCCAAAATGGGGGGGGGGGTTTGCATATAGATCTACTGTAACCAGTTCCCACCTGGCCAATAGCAAATTGACGGCCGGGCGGTGGCTCTCCCATCCTGACTGGACGTCCTAAGATGTCCTGTCAGGAAGCGCCAATCACGTGGCCATGTCCACAGGATACAGCTGATGACTGATGAGAGTACTGGCTCACTGCCAGTACCATGTTACCCCCATGATGAATCACGGCAGGTCACATGACAGTTGTACCCAATGGTTGGCTTCTTTTCATACCATCCATTGTGTATATTGTTTTGCTAGCTGTGATTGGTCAATTTGATCACATGGTACAGACAGGGCTAATCACAGCCCATCTGTACCTTTTATGATTTAGTTATGACCAATCACAGCTAATCACAACCAAACACACTTTCAGTTTAATTTTAGTAAAATGCTTGCTTATAGAAATGTAATAACCTTCTATAAGCAAACATATCGTGTAAAAAGAAAAAAAAATCCGGATCACTTTTCCAGCATAGTAAAGGGTTACTGTGGTCGCAAATACCACTGCACATCAAACACCATGCCCACAGTGAAGCATGGTGGTGGCAGCATCATGCTTTGGGGCTGTTTTTCTTCAGCTGGAACAGGGGCCTTAGTCAAGGCAAAGGGAATTATGAACTGTTCCAAATACCAATCAATATTGGCACAAAACCTTCAGGCTTCTGCTAGAAAGCTGAACATGAAGAGGAACTGAGCATGAAAACAACCCAAAGCATACATCCAAATCAACAAAAGAATGGCTTCACCAGAAGAAGATGAAAGTTTTGGAATGGCCCAGCCAAAGCCCAGACCTGAATCTGATTGAAAATCTGTGGGGTGATCTGAGGGCTGTGCACAGGAGATGTCCTCACAATCTGACAGATTTGGAGTGTTTCTGCAAAGAAGAGTGGGCAAATATTGCCAATTCAAGATGTGCCATACTGATAGACTCATACCCAAAAAGATCGAGTACTGTAAAAAAAATCAAATGCTTCAACAAAGTATTAGTTTAAGGGTGTGCATACTCATGCAACCATAAATTATTTTATTTTTTTTTAGTTTTATTTTCCTCCACCTAAAAAATGTCAGTTTGTTCATCTGAGTTGTACAGTTTATAGGTCACATTTAAGGTGGAAAAAGTTCTGAAATGGTTTCTTTGTCTCATTTATTGTTTGTTTTTTTTTTTTTTTACATCACAGAAACCTGACCTTTTACCAGGGGTGTGTAGACTTTTTATATCCACTGTATAGTTGAGGTGCAGAGGCTTGTGTACAGTGTGCACCCAGGTTCAGGGGGCTGACCGGGCACAAAAAAGATGCTTTGCTGACCTAGTATGTGTTATCAGTTTTAGTTTTTGATATAAATAGTACAAAAAACATACCAGATATGTAAAATTGTCACAAAGCTTTCGGTTCCAGATGTTTTCTTTGATGCACAAATCTGCCGCTGTTCTGATAGGAGGGTCCTGGAGATATTATGATCAGTATATTAAGTTTGCAAATTGATTTAAAAAATGTGACTATTTCTTTAACTTTTGGGATTTCCTTCTTGTATGAGGCATGTGGATTATTGAATACTGTGTTTTTTTTTGTTTTTTTTAATATACTATAGGAGCCTGATCTGTTTGAGGTGACTCCTCCCTCATCTTTGGATATCCAGGTTCAGATCCACAGTGATCCAAGAGTGTACACGGTGTATGATCTTCTAGAACCCAGCTTCTTCAATACTTCCAGAAACCTTAATATAGCACTGAGGTGGAAGGGAGGCTCTGCTGACTCTGGTGAGTTCTGTTTTGGTGTACCTGGATCTTGACAGGGAAAATCAGTCTAAGGATACAGAAATATCAGGGATAGGGGGTGAACGTTCTCAGCAATACATAGACATCAGCAGTGACGCCATCAGACAATCTGTGGAACAGTAAAAACAGCATTTGACAGATGACATTATAGCAGGGTTGTATACAATATCAATGCTTTTTTTTTTCTCTGTTTATGAAGAGCCGTATTTATGAACGTACTGGAGAAAGCTGAAATAGGGAAGTAGAGGCTGAAGCTTCTAGATCCGGGGGAATTGTATTAAAATTCAAGGAGGTCTGGTCACTAAAATTTTCTTTCAGCCAAAGTCCGAGTCTCAAGTTTGTGCGATGACTCAAAGATTGTAGTCACCGTAGGTCTATCAAAAACTGAGAAATGTAAAATTTCAATAGCATTTCAACAAAGTTTGTCAAGTTTCAGTTTTGACATTCTTACATCAGCTGTCCCCATCAGAGTGCCCTCTTACATCAGGTGTCCCAGTAAGAGGGCCTCTTCCGTCAGGTGTCCCAGTAAGAGGGCCTCTTCCGTCAGGTGTCTGCATCTGAGTCCCCCCTTAAGTCAGGTGTCTCCCATCAGTGTGCACCCTTACATAAGTTGTCCCCATCAGAGTGCCCCAATACATAATGTTCCACCATCAGAGTGACCCCTTAAATAGGGTGTCCTCATCGAAGTGCCCCTTTCCATCATATGTGTCAGAGTGCACCCCATAAATTCACCCCAAGTGCACAGCATACCTGCATATGTCCAGTACCTGGGCGGGAGAAGGGAGGAGCTGCTGGCAGAAGGAACGAGCTGCAGGGGGCGTTAGCTGGGCTGAGAAACTTGCTACAGGGGATGGGACGCACATGTGACGTCACTGGTTGCTGGGGGACTGGTGGTCCCAGCAACTGAACTGATGATTGCTGAGCAGCAGGGTTCAGGTGCTGCATAATGGCAAACTGACAGTCCAGACACAAGCATCACACGGTCCACGCTGGACGGCGCTCTGCCATTTAATACAGGCTGTTATAGACGGGTATTTACGGTATCTCACAAAAGTGAGTACACCCCTCACATTTTTGTAAATATTTTGTTATATCGTTTTATGTGACAACACTGAAAAAATGTTACAATGTAAAGTAGTGAGTGTACAGCTTGTTTAACAGTGTAAATTTGCTGTCCCCTCAGAATAACTCAACACACAGCCATTAATGTCTAAACGGCTGGCAACAAAAGTGAGTACACCCCTACGTTAAAATGTCCAACTTGGGCCCAATTATTAATTTTTCACTCCCCAAGTGCCATGTGACTTGTTAGTGTTACAAGGTCTCAGGTGTAAATGGGGGGAGCAGGTGTGTTTAACTTGGTGTTATCGCTCTCACTCTCATACTGGTCACTGGAAGTTCAACATGGCACCTCATGGCAAAGAACTCTGAGGATAAAAAAAAAAAAGAATTGTTGCTCTACATAAAGATGGCCTAGGCTATAAGAAGATTGCCAAACCCTGAAACTGAGCTGCAGCATGGTGGCCTAGACCATACAGCAGTTTAATAGGACAGGTTCCACTCAGGACAGGCCTCGCCATGGTCGACCAAAGAAGTTGAGTGCACATGCTCAGTGTCATATCCAGAGGTTGTGTTTGCGAAATAGATGTATGAGTGCTGCCAGCATTGTTGCAGAGGTTGAAGGGGTGGGGGGTCAGCCTGTCAGTGCTCAGACCATACGCTGCACACTGCATCAAATTGGTCTGCATGGCTGTCGTTCCCAGAAGGAAGCCTCTTCTAAAGATGGTGCACAACAAAGCCTGCAAACAGTTTGCTGAAGACAAGCCGGCTAAGGACCTGGATTACTGGAACCATGTCCTGTGGTCTGATGAGACCAAGATAAACTTATTTGGTTCAGATTGTATCAAGTGTGTGTGGTGGCTACCAGGTGAGGAATACAAAGACAAGTGTGTCTTGCCTGCAGTCGAGCATGGTGATGGGAGTGTCATGGTCTGGGGCTGCATGAGTATTGCCGGCACAGGGGAGCTACAGTTCATTGAGGGAACCATGAATGCCAACATGTACTGTGACATACTGAAGCAAAGCATGATCCCCTCCCTTTGGAGACTGGGCCGCAGGGCAGTATTCCAACATAACAACCCCAAACACACCTCCAAGATGACCACTGCCTTGCTTAAGAAGCTGAGGGTAAAGGTGATTGACTGGCCAAGCATGTCTACAGATGGAAACCCTATTGTGCAGCTGTGGGGAATCCTCAAACAGAAGATGGAGTAGCGCAAGGTCTCTAACATCCACCAGCTCCGTGATGTCATCATGGAGGAGTGGAAGAGGACTCCAGTGGCAAACTGTGAAGCTCTGGGGAACTCCATGACCAAGAGGGTTAGGCTCCATGTACACCGGACGCTGGAAATGGGCGTTTAGCAGCAGTTGGGCGTTTTTTTCAGAAGTCCCTGAACCCATCTACATTTTATCTTATCTGTCCATGTACACCAGGTCGTTTACAGTCATTTGCAGGCAGTTGCGTTCAGGGACTGTTTTTAGAACGCAATTATTTGCGTTCGAACGTGTGTTTCCCGGCGTCTGAACGTGATGACCCGTGTTTAGCGTTCGCGTTTTTCCATTTTAAAGGGGAATAATTTTTTTGACACCTAGGAACGCTTCTAAACGCAAACGCCGCTAAACGCGGGTACAAACGTGACCGAACGGACGTTTCAAACGTCCTAAAAATTCCAGCATTCAAAGGGACTTTTAACAACGTCCCGTGTACATGGAGCCTAAAGGCAGTGTTGGAAAATAATGGCGGCCACACAAAATATTGAGACGTTTTGCCCAATTTTTTTACATTTTAACTTGGGGGTGTACTCACTTTTGTTGCCAGCGGTTTAGATATTAATCGCTGTGTGTTGAGTTATTTTGAGGGGACAGCAAATTTACACTGTTATACAAGCTGTACACTCACTACTTTACGTTGTAGCAAAGTGTCATTTCTTCAGTGTTGTCACATGAAAAGATGTAATAAAATATTTACAAAAAATGTGAGGGGTGTACTCACTTTTGTGAGATACTGTATATTGTTGGCTATTTTTTTTTTTCTTTATCTAGACATAAAAAAAAAAAAGGCAAAAAACATTTAACAGGGTTAGGGTAGAGTAGGATAAGAGAAATGTCCCAGCTTTTAATTTTGCTAAGAAGGGGGAGGTGGTATTTTAATAATTTTATAGGCCAGAAAACCATAAATATGGTCATCTTGGTCCTCAGTGCCCCACCCTCCAAGATGTTGTAGTTAAGCCACTAAAAAATAAATTTTGTCGTTGAGTACCACTAAACCTTCTGCATCTTTCTGGAGTTGACAAGTAAAAAGTTTAATCCAAAGGGTCTTTTCACACGGGCTTTCCGCCCGGCCGATTCAGTTTTGCTCAGCGGGGATCGATCTGCCGGTCCCCACTGAGCAGGTGGATGACAGGTCCGTCTCCGCTTACTTGCAGAGACAGACCTGTCAGATCCCCGCTCTCCACTATGGGAGATTGGATAAAAACAGACCGCCCGTCCGTTTTTTATCCGATCCTCCAGACGGATTGAAAATAGGGTTTCCATCCGTCTGGATTCCACGGACAGGATCGGATAGCAGCAGGTGTCAGTGGACATGTCACCGCTGACATCCGCTGCTCCATTGGGGTGCACGGAGCATCCGATCAGGTCCGCCTGAAAAAAACTGACAGGCGGATCTGATCAGAAAGCCTGTGTGAAAGGGGCCTTAGTTGTCTTTCATGCCATATAAATTCTAGAGACTTTAAATCTACAAGTTAATACCATTTCTGAGATGGCCATATAGGAGAACTGTGCAGAAAATGTAGAGGAGTTGAGGGGCCCATATGGTCCTGAGCAAACAGCTGATGGGGGGGGGGGGGGGGGGTGGCCTGCACTAGGATTTTTATTTTTTTTTTAATCTTTGAAGCAGGAGTGAACAATTTATGATCCAAGTAGTCTTGAATAGAAGGAGTAACTCTCTCCACCCTAGGTAAATGAAGGAATTCACTTATAAAGCACAGTCTGGAAGAGGTTTCAGTAGACAGTCGAGGGGAAGCAAAACTGATTTCCATAAACAAATATTTTTAAAGTGTGTATGTACAGTGCTCCGAATAAATGAGTACACCCCTTTTGAAAAGTAAGATTTGAATCAATATTTCAATGAACACAAGAACAATTTCCAAAATTTTGACAAAACTGAGTTTTATAGAACATTTGTTTTGGCTCCATTACATGAAAGTAAGGTTAATAAAAAAAATAAAACTAGACATAAAAAATCTTCTAAATTGGTTAATGCAAAAATTAATACATCCCACAACAAAAACTACTCCATCTAGTATTTTTTGTGACCTCTATGATTTGTAAGGACAGCACCCCAAGTCTTCTAGGCATGGAATGATCAAGTTGGCGACATATTGCAACATCTTTTTTCTGTTCTTCAAGAACGACCTTTTTTAGAGCTTGGATGCTGGATGGAGAGCAATGCTCAACTTTTCTCTTCAGAATTCCCCATAGGCGTTCGATTGGGTTCAGATCAGGAGACCTACTTGACTTTCACCCTGTTCTTCTTACAAAATGCAACAGTGGCCTTTAGATGTGTTTTGGTTCGTTGTCATGTTGGAAAAGTTCACGACGACCAAAGGGTACAGAGTGATGGTGGCATCTTCTCTTTCAATATAGAGCAGTACATCTATAAATTCATGATACCACCAATGAAATGTCGCTCCCCGACACCAGCAGCACTCATGCAGCCCCACAGAAGGACACTGCCACTACCATGTTTCACTGCAGGCACCATGCTTTTTACTTTGTACTCCTCACCTTTGCAACGCCATACAGTTTTTAAACCATCAGTTTCAAAAACATTTATCTTGGTCTCAACGCCAGAGTACAGAGTCCTAGTTCTATTCTTCTTTTTCAACATGGGCCCTGCCAAATTCTAGGTGGGCTTTTTTGTGCATGGGCTTTAGGAGAGGCTTCCCTAGTAGATGACACCCATGCATGCCATTCTTCTGCAGTCCATGCCGTATTGCGTCATGGGAAGCAATCACCCCTAGTTTGGCTTTTTACTTCTCTAGCGAACTGCAGTGGACTTGCATGGTGTTTTTTCTTCAACCCTTCTCATCAGAAGACGCTCCTGTCGAGGTGTTGACTTCTCTGTGAGATGGTTGCAGTTCCATCTTTGTTACATTTTTGTACCACTTTTGCTACAATATTCTCTTAAGTAAAGCTTTGCTGATCTTTTTGTAGCCTTCACTTTTCTTGTGTAAAGAAATTTTCTTTTTCAGGCCTTGTGACATTTATCTTCCGTGTGGTGCCATTGCTGACCGCATGAAATGGGAAGGAGTTTTCTTTGTTAGGGAACGCCCTTTTATAACCAACTGTCTGCTGGACACCTGTTAATGAATAATTACACTTACCTGTAGTTTAATTCTTGTTAATTAAGATTTTGTGAAAAAAATTTTAGCTTTGCTCCTAATGCCTCGTACACACGCATCGATTATTGGCCGGGAATTTTCGGCCAACGTCCGATCGGCCGATTTTCGGCTTGTTAGTATGATGCTTTCGACAACCGACTTCGGCTTTTCGGCCGAAACAAATCTGGTGTGCAGGCTATAAAATTTTTGTTGGCCAACAACACAACGACCGACTTTCCGTCAGTCAGTACTGATTTCGGCAGACAAAAATCTGATCAGCAAGTCTGGGCATGCTCCGAGAAGAAAAAACACAAAGAAAAAAAGCCAACACCTGACAATCACTTCTGAAGTAGATTTTTGTTGGCCGAGAAAATTTGTTTTCAGTCTAAGCACATTCCAACCAACAAAACACAACTTGGACAAAAGTCGGACGATTGGTCGGCCGATAATCGTTGCGTGTGTACGAGGCTTTAGACTTTCATTGGGGTGTATTCATTTTTGCAACATGGTCTTGAATTAATTTGTAAGGAAAAATACTTTTTTGTGTGTGTAAATTTAACAAATCTTGGTTGAAATCAATGCCCTGCTTTTGTGGGAGTATTTTGTAGTATAGTGTCCCATAGAAAATGATTCTGGAAATAAAGTAAAGGTTTTCTGACTAAGCTTTTAGGTGTACTTATTTATGCTGAGCACTGTAAGAAATTTAAAGAAACACTGAAAACACATCAGATCTCAATGGGGGAAAAATATAATACTGGATATCTGTACGGATATGGACTGGGTAATGTTAGGATCGAAAGGATGCCACTTTGTTTGATGGAAATTAAAATGATCAACCTACAGAGGGCTGAATTCAAAGATCCCCAAAAATAAAAGTGAAAAAATGATGCAGCAGGCTAGTCTATTTTGATAAATTTCATTGCAGCAACTCAAAATGGTTCTTTAGTAGTTTGTATGGCCCCCATGTGCTTGTATGTATGCCTGACGACAACGTCGGGGCATACACCTAATGAGACGAAGGATGGTGTCCTGGAGTATTTCCTCCCAGATCTGGACCATTGCATCACTGAGCTCCTGAATAGACTAAGGCGCAACCTGGCGACGTCCGATGGACCGAAACATAATGTCCCAGAGTTGTTCTATTGGATTTAGGTCAGGCGAGCATTGGGGCCATTCAATGGTATCAATTCCTTCATCCTCCAGGAACTTGTTGCATACTCTCGCCACTTGAGGCTGGGCATTGTCTTGCACGAGAAGGAACCCAGGACCCACTGCATCAGCATAGGGTCTGACAATGGGTCCAAGGATATCGTCCCGATACCTAATGGCAGTCAGGGTGCCATTATCTAACCTGTCGAAGTCTGTGCGTCCCTCTATGGATATGCCTCCCCAGACTCTGGATATGCTTCACTGACCCACCACCAAAACCAGTCCTGCTGAATGAGGTTAAAGGCAATATAATGCTCTCCAGACCCTTTCACGTCTCAGAGTGAACCTTCTTTCATCTGTGAAAATCTAAGGGCGCCAGTGGGAGACCTGCCAATTCTGGTGTTTAATGGCAAATGCCAATCGGGCTCCACGGTGTTAGGCAGTGAGCACAGGGCCCAATAGAGGTTGTTTGGCCCTCAGGCCACCCTTATGAGGTATGTTTCTGATTGTTATGACAGACATTCCCACCAGTGGCCTGCTGGAGGTCATTTTGTAGGGCACTGGCAGTGCTCATGTTCTTTCTTGCACAAAGGAGCAGATACCGGTCCTGCTTATGGGTTAAGGACCTTCTACTGCCCTATCTAGCTATTCTAGAGTAACTGCCTGTCTCCTGAAATCTCCTCCATGCTCTTGAGACTGTGACTGGGAGACACTGCAAACCTTCTGGTAATGGAACGTATTGATTTGCCATTCTGGAGGAGGTGGACTGCCTGTGCAACCTCTATAGGGTCCAGGTATCCCCTCATGCTACCAGTAGTGACATTGACCCTGGCCAAATGCAAAACTAGTGAAAAACAGTCAGAAAAGATGAGTAGGGAAAAAAAATGCCATTGGCCTCCACCTGTAACACCGTTCCTGTTTTGGAGGTCGTTTTATTTTTGCCCATCATCTATTGCAGTGGTCCTCCACTCCGGTCCTCGGGGCCCACTAACAGGCCAGGTTTACAAGATAACTAAATTACATCGCAGGTGATCTCATTTGCTGCTTAGTGTTTGCAGTATTCTAGTCTGCATCTCCCCAAGGTACTAGCTAAAATCTGGCCTGTTAGTGGGCCACAAGGACCGGGGTTGAGGACCACTGATCTAGTGCACCTGTTAACCAAAGCAAATGAAACTGATTAACAATGCCTCCTGCTACTTAACTGACCAGATCAATATACCAGGAGTTTAATTGACTTGATGCTATACTCTGATTTAAAAAGTGTTCTTTAAATCTTATATATTAAATAATAATGTGCACCCAAACCTCCAGTATGTTTCTTGTTGTTCCAGGCTGGACAGGGATAGGCCTGGGCAAAAAAAACTTAGGGAACCGTGGAGTTATCTTATTGAAAACACAATGTCTACTCCAGTTACTGTTTTTAGCTGCTTGGAACCCTGAAACACATTGGCTGTGCAACTAGCGCGGGAAATAAATTAATCTGGACTGTCAGCCAATACTTTGGCATTCTCTTCTTGTGCAAACTTTAAAAATATATGTAACATATTAAAGACAATAATGTAATGGCATACTACCATTTTATATAAAAAAATACAACTACATAGAGTGCTTTTGTAAAAAAAAAAAAATTCCCTAAATTTTTTTTTTTTTTTTTCTTTACAGGTCAGCCAAAGCCCCCTGTCTTTCACGCTGAACGCTATGTGAGTGGTTATGGTCTTCAAACTGGTGTGATCAACACCATGATTTACAACAACCACCCATACCGAGCCTTCCCTGTTATGATACTGGAGACTGTTCCCTGGTACCTCCGACTGTATGTCCATACACTGACCATCATCACCAAGGGCAAGGACAACAAGCCAAGTGAGTATTCAAGGAAGTTCAGCAATAGCATTTTCAGATATCCACAATGTAATTATAGATTGTAGGTTGGTGACCCAGGAATTATTGAATTTGTTCACTATGTAGAAAGTGTTCCTTTAACCCTGAGCAGTGTGCATGGTAGATAGAAAGATAATTTTCCTGCTGTGTAGCCAACTACGGCCTAAGGTATGAAGTATGTTGTATCTGATGAATAGTTATTAAAATCGGTCTCTGTGTTTGCCATTTTAACCACGGACTTAAAGACTATCACTTTGTACATGCTAATCACAATCACCTTGTTACTAATCCGTGCCCTCCATTTGAAATCAACACACAATATGTATGAAAGATACAGGGCTAGGAGTAAATGGTTGCCCAGTAGATTTTAGAATGTGGAAATTCCCTTTTGTTATGTGTGGGTATTTTTGATAATCTATAAATCTTATGTAACTGTTGTTTTTTTTTTTTTTTTTCTTTCTCCCTCTCAAAGTGGATGTTTTGTCATCTACTGTAATAACAAATGATTATTATACACCTAGGTTATATTCACTATGTACCGGCAAAGGATCGCCAGCGCCCCCATCTCCTTGAGATGTTAGTTCAGCTGCCTCCTAATTCCATCACAAAGATTAGTATCCAGTTCGAGAGAGCTCTGCTGAAGTGGACAGAGTACCCACCGGACCCAAACCATGGATTTTATGTCAGGTAATCTTTAACTATTTAGATCTCTCCATGTAGAAAAACAGTTTTTGTTTGTTTTGACCAAACAAAGTCTTAAGCTGGTCATAGATGGAGCGATTTTTCTTTCCTGCAACCACGGGTTGCAGTGGTAGCATCCCTGCATCAGGGGGATTTTCTTGCCTCTATCGACATCAAGCTTACCTTCACATTCCAATATGCGCCAGTCACCAGCGCTTCGTCCGCTTTGCTGTGGGAGAGTAGCATTATCAGTTTGAGGCGTTACCTTTGGTCTCGCCTCTGCTCCTCGGGTCTTCAAAAAAGTGTTAGCCCCAGTGCTAGCGTTGTTGCGCCAACAGGGGATCGTGGCACTGGGCTGCTTGGACGACCTCCTTCTGTGAACTGCTCTGGTGGAAAAATTGGAAATTACCATATGAACTCTGAAGGAGTTAGGATGGATTCTGAATTTTTCAGAAGTCTGCTCTGGTTCTGTCCACAAAGCTGGACTATCTGGGTCTGACTCTGGACTAGGCCTTAGCCCGAGTGCTCCTTCCTCTGGACAAGCTCCAGAAATTGCAGGCTGCAACTCGTCTCCTGCTGTCCAGCAGATAGTCATCCCTCCGGACTTGCATGCGGATGCTGGGCCTGATGGTGTCTACCTTTTTGAGGCAGTTCCATTTGCACAGTTCCAAACGAGGTCCCTGCAAAGGGAGATTCTGGCCAAATGGGACAAGACTCTGCAGTCTGTGGACATTTTTCATGAGTAGATTGACATTAATTTTATTAAAGAGTCAGATGGTAATGCACTAGACTGGTGCATTTCCTTCTTATGCTTGCTTTACAGTAAAGGTTTGGGGAAGAACATTTTCTGTTCCCTAATACTGTGCCCCTGTGCTCCAAGCCAACTCCATAAAGTCATGGTTTGGTGTGGAGGAACTTGAGTGCACAAATCTATAACTTAAGCTCTATTGGACACCTTTGGGGTGAATTGGAACACCTTTTGCGAGTCAAGTTGTTTCATCCGCCATCAGCACCTGACCTCATAAAGGCTTTATGGGAATAAAATTCACACATATACACACCAAAATCTTGTGGAAAGCCTTCATAGAGGAGTGGAGGCTGGTATAGCCACAAACAAGGAAGCCAACTCCATATCAAAGCCCATTGCTTTGGAATTGGATGTCCAACAAGCTCATAAGTGTGACAGTCAGGTGTCCACAACAAACTTTTGGCCACATTGTGTATATGTCTAATCATATTCTGTAATGATGTTAGTAAGCTTTATTTACATTTTTTTTTTACTTTGTTTAGCCCTTCAGTATTGAGTGTTCTGATCCCCAGTGTAAGGAACCTGAAAACAGACGAGCTAGAGGAAAGCCCACTTTTCTCCACACTGTAAGTATTTTTTACCTTCTACATTACTGCAAGGTGCATTTTTATCTGCCAATTGGAGCTTGGCTTTAAAGGAGAAGTTCACCTTTTTAAAAAAAATGATAAATGCACATCTTTTTGCAGGTAAAATTTTTTTTATTTTACTTGGAGCCTGCAAAGCATTGCACCCTCAATCAGCAGATCATGGGTGCAAAGCAGGGTTCCTGAAGACTGTTTATGTTGTGTGCTTGTACCTCCTTTGGGCAGGCAGCTACTCACTGACAGGAAAAAAAAAACATGAACTACATAGAGTGCTCAACAGCGCCCAGGGTGCTCACAGGGCTTTGAATTTTATACGCATTGAAAATAATCCTGGATATAAAGGGTGCACTTTATCTCCTTCATGATTGAGAGTAACACCTGAACACAACCCTGTGCAGGTTTGACTTGTGTAATGCTGGTCATACACTGTTAGAAAATTGTTGGAAAAAGCATTTGATGCGCTCGATTGTTCAACTTTCGAAACTTTAGTGGGCTAATTCCGAAATGCAATGTTTATAATAAATTCTCCTGCTCCTGACGATCGCAGTGATACCACAGATGTGTATATTATTTATTATTTGTTTGTACCCGTAGTACAGCCCAGAACAATAGTGTGCGTTTTCTCCTTTTTTTTTTTTCTCTACAGTATCTAACGCTCTGACACAGATACTAATTTATGCTGGGTTCACACATGTCTGGATGCGGTTTGCAGCCCGGAGACCACTTCAATTTTGTTCACTGGTTTAGGTGCAAATTTTTACTTGAAATCACAACTAAATTGCTAAGGGCTCTTTTTAAAAAAACAAACTGTGGTCGTTCTGGACATGTGTGAACCGGATCCATTGAAAGCTGGTCCGGTTCACATGTTGTGCAAATTGGATGCGGTTAAAAACGCATCAGATTCGCATATATGTGAAGCGAGCCTTAACCACTTGCCGCCCGCCCTATAGCAGATGGACGGCGGCAAAGTGGTTGTACTATCCTGACTGGCTGTCATATGCAAAGCGGCGATCGGTGCTGCGGTGTGTCACTCTGACTCACCGCATCTCCGATCTCGGTAAAGAGCCTAATGACGTAGGCTCTTTACCATGTGACCAGCTGTGTCCAATCACAGCTGGTCACATAGTAATTAGGAAGTGCCGTTGATCAGCTTTCCTGATGGGCAGTTTGTGCCTGATGGGCACGAGTAGAGGAGAGCCAATCTGCGGCTCTCCTGAAGGGGGGGGGGGGTCTGTGCTGGTAATCAGAGCATTGATTACCAGTGCAGACCCTTGGGGGATGCCACTGGAGCCACCAGGGATTGCCCACCCATGGCCACCAGGGATTGCCCACCCATGGCCACCAGGGATGCCCACCTATGACCACCAGGGATGGAAATCAGGGCTCAGGGACCCTTTCAGTGCCCTCCCTATCAGAGCTGCCCATGATTGCCATCTATCAGTGCTGCCCACCAGTGCCCCCTATCAATGCTGCCTATCAGTGCCCACCAATGCTGCATATCAGTGCTACCTATCAGTGCCTCCTCATCAGTGCCTGTCAGTGCGGCCTCATCAGTGCAGGAAAAAACATATTTATTTACAAAATTTAATAACACATTTTTTTTTTTTCAAACTTGTGGTGATCAAATACCACCAAAAGAAAGCTCTATTTGTGGGGAAAAAATGACATAAATTTGGTTTAGGTACAGTGTTGCATGACTGCGCAATTGCCATTCAAAATGCAACAGCGCTAAAAGCTGAAAATTGGCCTGGGCAGGAAGGGGGTGAAAGTGCCCAGTATTGAAGTGGTTAAAAAGGCTTCTTTTTTTTTTTTTCCTACCTAAAATACACTGACCTTGACCCTGACTCTAACCCTGACACTGACCTAAATAAAATCCTGATCTAGCATTTTTTTTTTTTTTTCTCCGCACATTTTTTTTTTTTTTTTTTTTGTATTTTACTCAAAGATACACTGAGATACAATGTGATACAATGTATCCTATACCATGAGATACAATGTATCCTATACCATATCCAGTATGTATGCAATGTATCTTTCTCTTCATTCAGAGGAGAAAACACACAAATGGTCAGGGCTGTACAGTGTCTGATCACTGTGATAGCCAATTGGAGATGATTACAGTGATCAGGTGATTGGGAATCGGCTCTCCCAGTTCCTGATCCTTCATACGAGACCCAGGGCTCTCGGTGAGAAGCCCGGTCTCTGTGCTGGGAGCGCACTGTGCTACCATTACAAATACATGAACCCACTTCAGTAGGGACGCACATATGTGTAAAGTCGGTGGCAAGGGGTTAAAGAAGAACTTCCCCATGTAAGGCCCAATCCCTCTTTACAATCCCTCTTTACCTTTTTACTGTTTAAGCAGATTAACCATACTTACCAGCCCAGGGACTTACCCGTGTTGTCCACTACTAATCCACCACTCTGCTTCCACACGCCTGGTCTCCCGCACTGCCATCCTTTCTTTTTTTTTCATTGACATCCGACTGTCTCCTCCTGGTTATTGCAGTCGGCCCCCTGATGACGCAGCGCCAGTTTGTATACATTCCCAGACAGAGATCTGGTGCCATGATGAATACAGTAGTTTCTTTTAGAGATCTCATGTGACTTCTCTGCTGAATGGAACTGCAGCCTCCTGGAAAGTGTGGCATGGGTATTCCAGGAGGCTGTGCAGATATGGGCTGTTGCATCATTTTTGCCTTGGTGAGAACTAACGAGGGGGTGGGGGGAACCAACTAAATAAAGGAAAACTAAACTAATTTTAAGCAATAAATATTTAAAATCTGAGAGGAAGTAAGGAGGACATTGTTGTTTTTAGTGGTAGTGGAGCCTAAATAAAGGTTGTACTTCAAAGTGTACAGTATCTAAATCTTCTTCTACTTCTTTTTTTTCATATTTATTTATTTTTTTTTTTTTTTGAGATCGAGTGGTGAGCAGTTAGAACCAGTCAGGTCTCTGTCCCTGTTAGGGAGATTCATTCTCCCGATTTGTCCTGGTGACCGCTGATTATCTGTCAAGGAGAGAGAAAATCTAAAATTTTACATTGTCCCCATAACAGTAGTAGAAGGGAATTCTTCATTGGG
Organism: Pelophylax lessonae; assembly: GCF_965119305.1. Classification (NCBI taxonomy): domain Eukaryota; kingdom Metazoa; phylum Chordata; class Amphibia; order Anura; family Ranidae; genus Pelophylax; species Pelophylax lessonae. The sequence goes on along the minus strand of NC_138778.1, from coordinate 48,486,817 downwards.
GACACTTGCTCTGATGACAACTAGCTGAAAGGGTGGTTCCCTCACTTTGGAGAGGTTTCCTCTTACTTTCTGTTCTCAGTGAGACACAAGGGGGAAAAAAAAGTTTTGAGTTCAGAAACAGCCTTAAAGCGGTAGTTAGTGATTGTAAAGATTAGCTTTTTTTTTAAAACAAACATGTTATACTTACCTGCTCTGTGCAAGGGTTTTGAACAGCGCAGCCCTAAACCTCCTTTTCTGGGGTGCCCCGGTGGCACTCCTGGCTCCTCTCTTAAACTGGTGCTCCCAGGAAGAGCTCCTTTCCATGGGGGCACCCGTGCGGGTGCACTTATGAGTCCCGCTGCTGCATCCATTGACACAGACAGCAGGACTCAGCTCTACCCCCATCTCCCGTGTCACTGGATTTGATTGACAGCAGGGGAAGCCAATGGCTTCTTCTGCTATCTATCCAAAGGACCCGAGACATTGGCTGGAGCCGCTGGGCCCATGCTAGTCGCTGGAACGATCGGGTTCAGGTAAGAACAAGGGGGGGGTCTGGGGGACAGCTGAAGCACAGAATGCATTAGGGTAAAAAACCATGAGACTTTACAATCCCTTTAACTCTGTATTAGAACTTGTACCTACAGGTAAGCTTACAATATGGCTTACCAGTAGGGACAAATAATATCTCCTACACATGCACCAATTAGGGGATATTGACATCGGCAATAGCCGATGATGTCCCCCGTGCATACGATCTGCATTCAGGGCACACAAAGCGTGCCATGGACTGCAGAGCACCGCGCTGCATCATGACGAATGTAGTGCATACTGGAACATTATGGCATAAACCTTCATGGGGGCCAGATATTTGTGTATTTTTCGTTTTTTTTGTAAGTTTATTACCATTTTAATTGGAGCCTAATTCAGAACATTACAAACTGTGCACTTTTAAAATCAGAAAGTAATTTCTTTTTTTTTTTTTTTTTCTCCTTTCTTTCATTCTGTGCTGTACAGATTTCCATCATCAGACGGTTTCAGTTACTTCATGCGGTTGTACACCGAGCCTCTCCTTGTGAATCTGCCTACTCCCGATTTTAGCATGCCCTACAATGTTATCTGTCTGACATGCACTGTAGTAGCTGTGGGCTACGGCTCTTTCTACAACCTTCTCACAAGGACTTTCCAGGTGGAGGACATAAAGCAGGGAGGACTGGCGAAGAAGATTGCCAACCTAATTCGTAGGTTGCGTGGAGTGCCTCCTTTGTGAACATTATGTTGCTCATACAGACTCATTATTCTGGACTTTGAAAATTGTTGTCCAACTGATCCATTTTGGATCTAGTGAAATCCGTTTCAGCAACCTATTTGGCTGTTAAAAAAAAAAAAAAAAAAACCTAAAGTACTGTACTACACTGGAGGCTTCTTGATTGCACAATGCCGTATGTAAAGACAAAGTTCTACTAAAAACTTGGATTTTGCAACAAATGAAAGTCAATCTCGTTACTGAAACGGGTCTCAGGGCCAGTAATCATCAGAGGCAAGCAAAGAACTCCGTTGTATGTAACTGACACGGCTCTGCATCAGGTGATGATTGTTATTTGTTGTAAATCCAGCTACCAGTAATAGGTAGTGATTGCTATTCTTGATCAAGCAGCGGCATGATTGCGAAAATTTCAGAACTTTAAAGACTCTGTCACTTGGGGATAAGGGGGAAATGAAAAGCCTGCACCTATAGCACTCACCTAAACCTTCCTGTTACAACTGAATCTCAGGCCGTTCTGCCAAGTAAAGTTTCCTTAGTGCCAGCCTCTTCCTGCCTCCTGCACATTTTCATTGGCTAGTAAGGTTACCTGTTATTGATGATCAATAAAAAATGTATGGGTAAGGCTAAGCTGCAAGCTCAGACCGTGCCTGGAATTGCTGGAGCTTTTTCTGTTGGATTTGCCTGAGTTTCAGCATTATGGGAGGTTAGTAGGGAAGCTGCTGCCAGTATGTGCACCTCCTAGGTGGCTTCACTATTTTGCTTCAGCAGTTTGCCTCTCCTTACCCCAGTGATAGTCTCATTAATTGTTGGTTTATTTTCCTTTTCGGGTACTTTATTTTGTATCAAAATGGATTGCACTGCTTGTCTATTTATTTTGGGTTTCTTTTTATGTTTTTTGTTTGCTTGATTTTATTTCTAGGTTTTGTAAAAAAAATAAAAAAATCAGTATATCTAAAGCAAAAACTCAATCTATCTACACTATTACCAGAAGTGTTGATTCCTGCCTTTACATGCACATAAGCTTTAATGTTATAGCTGTGGAGACTGTGAGCCAGGTCTTCTCGTCTACATCAGTGCCTGACCCGACAAATGTGCTTCTGGAAGAGTGGTCAAACGTTCCCATAGACAAATTTCTAAATCTTGTGGACAGCCTTCCCAGAAGAGTTGAAGTTGTTATAGCTGCAAAAGGGTGGGCCAACTCAATATTGAACCCTACAGACTAATGCCGCTTTTCCACTGCATGGTACGGCTCGGTTTGGTGCTTTTCCACTGCATGGTACGTGTTGGAACGGTCCGGTACGGTTTGGTACAGCGGCACTTTTCCACTACATGGTACGGCTCGCTTAAACAGTACTACCTCGGTTGGGGTTCCAAGCGGGCCATACCTATACCATATCCCACAATCCTTGGCATGCAGCCTTGATTGTTCGTCACTACTAGCCACTGATTGGTCAGAGAATTGTTGTAATCCCACCCACTTACTACTTTAGTGGAAAAGCAAACCGAGCTGAGTAGAGCCTATACAGTGCTGAAACGCGCCGACACGTACCACGCAGTGGAAAAGCAAACTGAGCCGAGCAGTAGGGCTGAACGATAGTCGATATGATATCGACTATCGTTCTGCAGGCGTGGGTGATATTCATATCGCCGAAGACGCGATATTTACCATAAGGCAGGGAGAAGTCCGGACTCGGGGGGGGGAGGCCTCAGTGCTGACAGCCGTCCCGCATGTTCAGCGGTGAGCAGCGCGGCGTGAGCAGCTGCACGGCTAACCAATCACGCGTGCTTGCAAATCTGATTGGTTCCCTGTGCCGCTACTCACGTGATTGGTTCGCTGTGCCGTGCTCACCGCTCCGTCAAGAGAACTAGCTCCAGGGCGGCAGAGGGAACGTGTGGGACAGATGTCATGTCGGCTCTAGGGCGGCAGAGGGAACGTGTGGGACAGATGTCATGTCTGCTCCAGGGCGGCAGAGGGAACGTGTGGGACAGATGTCATGTCTGCTCCAGGGCGGCAGAGGGAACGTGTGGGACAGATGTCATGTCGGGCTGTGTTTTTCTACCTCCTACCACAACTGTGAGTCCCGACTCTGCCTAATCCGTCTTCTGCATTCCACCCAGAGAAATATCACGATATATATAGTTGAAAACAAAATATCGCAATGTTCTTTTTTTCCCCAATATCGTGCAGCCCTACCGAGCAGTGCCGAGTGGAGCCGAACCGGTACTTGCAGTGGAAAAGTGCCATAAGATAAAAAGTATTGGGACGCTTGCCTTTACACGCACATGAACTTTAATGGCATCCAAGTCTTAGTCCGTAGGGTTCAATATTGAGTTGGCCCACCCTTTTCAGCTATAACAGCTTCAACTCTTCTGGGAAAACTCCACAAAGTTTAGGAGTGTCTCTATGGGAATGTTTGAGCATTCTTCCAGAAGCAAACTTGTGAGCTAAGGCACTGATGTGGATGAGAAAACCTTGCTCACAGTCTCCACAGCTATAACATTTAAAATTTAATGTGCGTGTAAAGGCAGGCGTCCAAATACTTTAATCTATCGATCTATCTTATATGCACACATTTTGCCCATGATGCTACAAATTTGTTCATAAGGTTTAAAAAAAGAATGGTGTCCATCAACCTTCAACAACTACTTTTTGGTTGTTAATAAACAATTCTTCATTATTATTATTTGATTATTTTCAATGGAATTGGTCTGCCTCAGGCTTTATGTTGTTATGACTAATCCATTTAAGTAATGCGTAGGGCCTGGAACCCATAAGATGACGATACAGATACACATGCAGTAGGGTTTACAGAGAGCTGAATCTCCAGAAGGAAAACCTGAAGGTAAGCGCCATTCACTTGGGTGCGACCACTGCATTTTCTGCACCACAAAGTGTTTGTTTTTTTTTCTCTATGGTACCAATTGTTTCAACTTAGTATTTTTTTTTTTTATGTAAGAACACTTTACATGCAGCAAACCACATACTGTGCATAATCTATAGAAGTGAAAAGTACATATTGTGTTTTTTTTTTTTTTCCTAATTTGAGCTGTGGTGAACTTAAAAATGCCTCAGCCATCCGGGGCTCCCCTTCTCCTTAGCTAAGCCAAATCAGCAGTGCCATTGGCTCCTGCTGCTGTAAATCAGTTAGACAATGCGGAGAGAGAGGGGGCAGGGCTGAACTGCAGCTCGGTGTCTGAATGGACACAGGAAGCTGTGACTCGGCTCAAGTGCCCCCATAGCAGGCTGCTTGCTGTGGTGGCACTCGAAGGGAGGGAGGGGCCAGGAGAGCCGAAGGACGACCTGGGCTGCCCTGTGCAAAACCAACTGCACAGAGGAGGTAAGTTTAACATGTTTGTTATTTTTATTAAAAAATGGGAGTGTACAATCGCATTAAGCTGCAGCCTAGCCTAGGCCAGGCCTCTGATTTTTCACTGCTGAAATGTGGGCAAGTACACCTATAGGAGCAGCTATGTCCCATCCTAATTACAGGATATGGCCATTGATTACAGTGCAGGTTTGATGTTTGAGAAGGATGGCAACAAGCCCAGGGCTTTGAAGTGATTTGTCAAGAGTCAAAAAGTTACACTAACCTGAGAGAAAAGCAGTGTTATTGCACTCCATATCTGTCCATGGGCCCGTTTTGCTTAAACTTTGCTCTGCAATAATCCACACTTCAGTGTCTGTGGAAAAGCGGATCTCCCGTAGGCAGCAAACGCACAATCTGCGCTTGGGAGAGGGCCGCAGAGATAAGTTGCCTATATTTCCATCCTGGGTTTAATGAACATGACTCGCCTTGCTGCCCTCTTAAGACTGAGGAAGTCTGGATACATTGAAACCATAAAGCAAAACCGAGCGCACCGACCTAGTGCATTATCCTCAAAACATATCTTTTATTAATAATGGGGTAAGTGTTCTTCTCACAAACCAACAGGTGCATCAAAGCTTGTCATAATAAAACTGCAACTTCCAGTCCACGATACATCTCATCATATAATGGGACAAATGGAAATCCAACAGGCTAACGCGTTTCGAGGACTTTCCTTTTCCTCGGAGTGGCAAGTCCTCAAAACACTTTAGCCTGTTGGATTTCCATTTGTCCCATTCTGTAAAGTTAGGCATCGTGTACTGGACTTTGATGCACCTGTCAGTCTGTGAGTATAACACTTACCTCCATGTTATTAATAAAATATATGTTTTGAGGATAATACGCTAGGTTGGTGAGCTCTCTGTTTTGCATTATGATTTCAGGATCTCTCATTGGCTCCTGTGATTCTTCCCGGTGACCCCTACTTATTTGTTGTGTCCTGCAGTGACTAGGGTTTAGCAGGGAGGACCACAGTTACATAGTAGGTGAGGTTAAATAAAGACAATAGTCCATCCAGTTCAACCTGTGAAGGTGTGTGTGTGGCTGTAATCATCTCACATAGCCCTGAATGTTCTGATCCTTTAGATGTACGTCTAATAATCTTTTGAAAGCCACCATACTTCCCGCAGAAACCACCTCTTGTGGTAGAGAATTCCACAATCTTGTAGCCCTAACAGTAAAGAACCCCCCACGTTGCCTGAGGTTAAAACGCTTCTCCTCTAATCACATTGTATGCCCCCGAGTCCTCATGCTGAGATCCCCATTGAGATATTTAAAAATTGCTATCACGTCCCCCCTCAGGCGTCTCTTCTCCAGGGAGAATAAATCAAGCGCATGCAGACGTTTTTCATAATTAAGGTCCTCCAATCCCCTAATTAGTTTAGTTGCCCTTCTCTGGACTCTCTCCAGCTCCAACACATCCCTCCTGAGGACTGGCGACCAGAACTGGACAGAATACTCCAGATGCGGTCGGACCAGAGTTTTATAAAGTGGAAGGATTATAGTCTTATCTCTGGAATACATCCCTTTCTTTATGCATGCTAATATCCTGCTGGCCTTGGCAGCTGCCGCTTGACATTGCATGCTGTTGCCTAATCTATCATCAACCAAGACTCCCAGATCTTTCTCCATTTTTGATTCCCCCAAGGGCTCCCCTCCTGACGTGTATTGTGCCTTTATGTTTCTAGTCCCCAAGTGCAAAACCTTACACTTCTCCACGTTAAACCTCATTTGCCAAGTCGTTGCCCACTCTGTTATTTTGTCCAGGTCATTCTGTAGGATATCTGCTTCATGCTGTGCGGTTATTGCCCTGCCCAATTTTGTGTCATCTGCAAAGACTGATATAGAACTACTGATCCCGTCCTCAATGCTGTTTATGAATAAATTGAACAAGGTTGGTCCCAGGACTGAGCCTTGGGGGACCCCGCTTACTACCTCAGACCAGTCTGAGTATGCGCTGTTTATTACCACCCTTTGGACACGGCCTTTTAGCCAGTTCCATATCCCAGAGCAAACCCTGCTGTTGATACCTGCAGACCTTATTTTATAAATTAAGCGCTTATGGGGAACTGTATCAAACGCCTTAGCAAAATCTAAGTACACCACATCCACTGGTCTGCCCCTATCTAGCTCACAGCTCACCTTCTCGTAGAATGTTAAGAGATTGGTTTGACAAGAACGCCCATTTGTAAACCCGTGCTGGTTACTGCTGATGATGCTGTTGTCTTTAGCAAACTCTACGATATAGTCCCTTATCATCCCCTCCAGAAGTTTATATACTACTGATGTCAGACTGACAGGCCTATAATTTCCCGGGATATGCCTCTGACCCTTTTTGAATATCGGAATTACGTTTGCTTTCCTCCACTCCCCTGGTACATTTCCTGTCCTAATACTGTCAGCAAAGATCAGGAACAGTGGTCTGGATATAACCTTACTGAGTTCCTTGAGTACTCTCGGATGTACGCCATCCGGGCCTGGTGATTTGTTTGTGTTAATTTTATCCAGCCTTTCCCTGATTTCACCCTCTGTTAGCCATAGCGGCAAGTCCTGTGTATTACTACTAACCATACAGTCATGGTCAGTGTACCCTTCCTTTTCCTGCGTAAAGACTGATGAGAAAAAAAGCATTCAGTGATCAGTGAGAGGACCCGCTATTTGACCATCCTAAGGAGTCGATTCAAATTAGCACTGTGAGCTCTGCTACAAAACAAGTCTTCGCAAAAAGGCCAATGTCTAAGTATGTGTAACACTAATATCTTTTCATGTTCGTGCCTTTTAACTTTTTTGACGCCCTGACCAGTGTTACATTTAAAGGAGTTGTAAAGGTAGAATGTTTTTTGTCTTAACGCATTCTATGCATTAAGATAAAAAGCCTTCTGTATGTACAGTATCTCACAAAAGTGAGTACACCCCTCACATTTATGTAAATATTTTATTATACCTTTCATGTGACAACACTGAAGAAATGACACTTTGCTACAATGTAACCTAGTGAGTGTACAGCTTGTATTAAAGTGTAAATTTGCTGTCCCCTCAAAATAACTCAACACACAGCCATTAATGTCTAAACAGCTGGCAACAAAAGTGAGTACACCCCTAAGTGAAAATGTCCAAATTGGGCCCAGTTAGCCATTTTCCCTCCCCAGTGTCATGTGACTCGTTAGTGTTACAAGGTCTCAGGTGTGAATGGGCAGCAGTGTGTTAAATTTGAAGTTTTAGGGCTCTCACTCTCTCATACTGGAAGTTCAACATGGCACCTCATGGCAAAGAACTCTGAAGATATAAAAAAAATTGTTGCTTTACATATAGATGGCCTAGGCTACAGTGCCTTGCGAAAGTATTCGGCCCCCTTGAACTTTTCAACCTTTTGCCACATTTCAGGTTTCAAACGTAAAGATATAAAACTGTAATTTTTTGTAAAGAATCAACAACAAGTGGGACACAATCATGAAGTGGAACGAAATGTATTGGATATTTCAAACTTTGTTAAATAAAAAACTGAAAAATTGGGCGTGCAAAATTATTCAGCCCCTTTACTTTCGGTGGAGCAAACTCTCTCCAGAAGTTCAGTGAGGATCTCTGAATGATCCAATGTTGACCTAAATAACTAATGATGATAAATAGAATCCACCTGTGTGTAATCAAGTCTCTGTATAAATGCACCTGCACTGTGATAGTCTCAGAGGTCCGTTTAAAGCGCAGAGAGCATCATGAAGAACAAGGAACACACCAGGCAGGTCCGAGATACTGTTGTGGAGAAGTTTAAAGCCGGATTTGGATACAAAAAGATTTCTCAAGCTTTAAACATCCCAAGGAGCACTGTGCAAGCGATAATATTGAAATGGAAGAAGTATCAGACCACTGCAAGTCTACGAAGACATGGCCGTCCCTCTAAACTTTCAGCTCATACAAGAAGAGGCCCATGATCACTCTGGATGAACTGCAGAGATCTACAGCTGAGGTGGGAGACTCTGTCCATAGGACAACAATCAGTTGTATACTGCACAAATCTGTGGAACAGCAGTTTTCACAAAGAACTGAAAACTGCTGTTCACAAACGCTCTCCATCCAACCTCACTGAGCTCGATCAGTTTTGCAAGGAGGAATGGGCAAAAATTTCAGTCTCTCGATGTGCAAAACTGATAGAGACATACCCCAAGCGACTTGCAGCTGTAATCGCAGCAAAAGGTGGCGCTACAAAGTATTAACTTAAGGGGGCTGAATAATTTTGCACGCCCAATTTTTCAGTTTTTTATTCGTTAAAGTTTGAAATATCCAATAAATTTGGTTCCACTTCATGATTGTGTCCCACTTGTTGTTGATTCTTCTCAAAAAATTACAGTTTTATATCTTTGTTTTGAAGCCTGAAATGTGGCAAAAGGTTGCAAAGTTCAAGGGGGCTGAATACTTTCGCAAGGCACTGTATAAGAAGATTCCCAAGACCCTGAAACTGAGCTGCAGCACATTGGCCGAGACCATACAGCGGTTTAACAGGACAGGTTCCACTCCGAACAGGCCTCGCAATGGTCGACCAAAGAAGTTGAGTGCACGTGGTCCGCGTCATATCCAGAGGTTTTCTTTGGGAAATAGACGTATGAGTACTGCCAGCATTTCTGCAGAAGTTGAAGGGGTGGGGGGGGGGGGGGTCAGCCTGTCAGTGCTCAGACCATATGACGCATAATGCATAAAATTTGGTCTGCATGGCTGTCGTCCCAGAAGGAAGCCTCTTCTAAAGATGATGCACAAGAAAGCCTGCAAACAGTTTGTTTAAGACAAACAGACTAAGGACGTGGATTGCTGGAACCATGTCCTGTTGTCTGATGAGACCCAAGATAAACTTATTGGTTCAGATGGTGTCAAGCGTGTGGCGGCAACCGGGTGAGGAGTACAAAGACAAGTGTGTCTTGCCTACAGTCAAGCATGGTGGTGGGAGTGTCATGGTCTGGGGCTGCATGAGTGCTGCCGCCACTGGGGAGCTACAGTTCATTGAGGGAACCATGAATGCCAACATGTACTGTGATATACTGAAGCAGAGCATGATCCCCTCCCTTCGGAGGAGACTGGGCCGCAGGGGATTATTCCAACAGAATGACCCCAAACACACCTCCAAGACGAGCACCGCCTTGGTAAAGAAGCTGAGAGTAAATGTGATGGACTGGTCAAGCATGTCTCCAGACCTAAACCCTATTGAGCATCTGTGGGGCATCCTCAAATTGAAGGTGGAGGAGCGCAAGGTCTCTAACATCCACCAGCTCCATAATGTCGTCATGGAGGAGTGGAAGAGGACTCCAGTGGTAACCTGTGAAGCTCTGGTGAGCTCCGAGCCCAATAGGGTTACGGCAGTGCTGGAAAATAATGGTGGCCACACAAAATATTGACACTTAGGCCCCTATTTGGACATTTTCATTTAGCGGTGTACTCACTTTTGTTGCCAGCGGTTTAGACATTAATGGCTGTGTGTTGAGTTATTTTGAGGGGACAGGAAATTTACACTGTTATACAAGCTGTACACTCACTACTTTACATTGTAGCACAGTGTCATTTCTTCAGTGTTGTCACATGAAAAGATATAATAAAATATTTACAAAAATGTGAGGGGTGTACTACTGTAGCAGCCCCTCCCCAGCACCCCTAATACTTACCAGAGCCCTGTCTCCATCCTGTAATCATGAGTTCTCTGCCGTCCGGGACTCTACCTCCTGATTGGCTGAGACACAGCAGTGGTGCCATTGGCTCCCCTGGCTGTCAGATAGCCAATTGGGAGAGAGAGAGAGGCCGGGCCGAACGGCAGCTCCGTGTCTGAATGGGCACACAAGGCTGCACTTGACAGGAGAGACGGTCCAAGAGGGACCTGAGAAGAGAAGGATATAGGCTGCCCTGTACAAAACCGTTACACAGTGCAGGTAAGTATGACATGCTTGTTCGTTTTTTATTCATTTTTTTTTTTTTTAATGAGACTTGACTATTTAATTTAAGCTTTTTTATGTTTTAGAGCTGCACGATTAATCATTACAAAATTGTGATCTCAATTCACCCCCCCCCCCCCCCCCCCACGATCTTAAAGCAGATCTAATGCCCCGTACACACGTGCAGATTGTTTGCCGAAAAGATTCGGCCGACGACCGATCGGCCGATTGTAGGCTTGTTAGTATGATGCTTCCGACAGCCGACAGCGCACTTTTGGCCGAACAGAATCTGTTGTGCAAGCATTAAAATTTTTGTATGCCGACACCAGAACGGCCGATTGTTCGCCAGTCAGTACAGATTTCGGCCAACAGACAGCAGATTTGCAAGACTGGGCATGCTCAGAAAAGAAAAAACACAGGGAAAGTTAACCATCACATGACATCACTTCTGCAGTCGGCTGTTGTTGGCCGACAAAATTCGTGTGCAGTCTTTTGCACTTTTCAACAGACACGACAGCCCTCGGACAAAAGACGGCCGATCGTTCGGCCAACGATCGGTACGCGGCATTAAAGCTGTTCTCTGCTCGCTCAATCAGATGTGTTTATCAAAATTGTTAAGGCTACTTGATCAGTATAAACACAATCTTTTTTAATGTATCATTGTTCTCTTTTAGATCATCAAAGGAATAAATTTCTGTAAAGGAGGGCAGTTTAATCTCTTAAAGACTGACCCTTTTTCTGACACTTGTTGCTTACAAGTTAAAATTTCTATTTTTGCTAGAAACCCCGAAACATTTTATTTATTTATTTATATATATATATATATATATATATATATATATATATAATATATATTCAATTTTGTATTTTTTAAGCAGAGACACTAGAGCATAAAATGGCGATCGTTGCAATCTTTTACGTCACACTGTATTTGCACAGAAGTCTTTCAAACGCAGTTTTGTGGGAAAAAATACACACAATGAATTAAAAAAAAAAACAGCAAAGTTAGCCCAATTTTTCTGTATAATGTAAAAGATGTTACGCCGAGAATTGTGAGAAGCGTGATCTTTATTCCAAGTAAAAAAAATTGTGATTCTCATTTTTTCCAGAATCGTGCAGCTCTAACAGGTGTGAACCGGGCCTTAAAAGAATTGCCATACTTGTCTTGAGTAAATTTATGATTTTCTGTATGAAAAATGTTCAATACAAATGAATTTCTTGAATAAACTGTATTATTTCCATCAAATATATATTTAAAAAAATCACATTCCTAAAAATAACTATATTAGCTAAGGTGTTGTGGATATTTCAGATGTCCTGGAAAACCTGCACTGCATTGCACAGGGTTAGTATGTATAACATTTGTTATTTTATTTAAAAAAAAATTACCTTTTTACAAATGCTTTAAAGCCCAGGTATTGAGGGACATGGGCATCTTTGAAAATGTCATTCCTACAATGCTTATGGCAAAGACGTCCTACTTCCTCCAAGGTCATCGGATCAAGCCCATCAGATGTTAAAACTAGGGATGCACCGATCCGATATTCGGATCGGATATCGGCGCCGATATGGCCAATTTTAGATGGATTGGGGGATCGGTAACATTGACCGATCCGGTTTTTGCTTGGTAACGGCTCAGCCATCCCTTACTAGGTGCAGTAGTAGTATGGGATGGGAGCCGCTACTTCCTGTATAGGTCCGGCTCACAGGTGGAGTGATGTCAGATGCACTCCGCCTGTGAATGGAGGAGCCGTACACATGAAGCAGCGGCTTTGCTCTGTACTGCAGCCGCTTGCTTTGTGCGTAGCTCCGGATCAGTTCCGTTATCCGAATCAGCGATTTCACAACGCCAGATATCGGTATCGGGTCCAAAAAAGTCGGATCGTTGCTTCCCTAGTTAAAACCATACTTTGCCCGATGTTGGTCTAGACTCTAGAGGCTTTCAGCCCAGGAGTTTCTCCATAAGAAGGATCTTTCCTTCCGGATGTTGTATATGGAGGACCTTTTGTCTCTCTGTACCATCATGGGTCAGATCTCTGCTCTTGCCATTCTTATCCAGAGGCCACTGACTTCCCACTCTGATCATGACCTTTGCGAAAGGGGCCTCCCATATGACTCTTCCAATCAAATCTCTACCTTGTTAGGATTTGAATTTTGTTTCTTTTAGTGTTTTAGAAACCCACATTTAAACACACCTGTCTGCTCGGACACATAAGGTAATTTTCCTTGTTGCTATATACTTGGTTTGAAGAATGTTTGTGCTGGCAACGTTATCCTGCAATGAACCCTTTTTTGTTTGTTTTGTGTAGGGACAAGATGGTTTTGAGGCCTAGAGCTTCCTTCCCACCCAAGGTGGTATCTGCATTTTACATTAATCGGGACATTGCTCAGCTTTAGTTAGCCCAAAACACATCCATGCAGAAGAACGAAGTGTCCTTTGGTTGAGTATACCTCTCTGCCACATCTTCATTTCGAAAGATGGATACATTTCACATGTGTCAAACACAAGGCCCGCGGGCCGGATCTGGCCCACCAGACCATTTTATGTGGCCCTTGCACCTCTCCTGCAGCTGCAGGAGAGCTCCAATCCTCCTCCAGACCCTGTACTTTGTTTTCCAGAAATGCCTCCAGCTTCTTTCGAGCAGCAGCACAAGGTAAGGAGGGTGCATTGTGATGTAAGGGAGGGTGGGGGACTCAACTTCTGATGGTGGAGAGGCTCTTAACGTCTTATGTAAGGGTAGGGGATGGTCTGGACATCTAGACTTTCAGATACTACTGGCCCTTTCTAGGGCAATCATAATGCCGATGTGGCCTGTAATTATATTGAGTTTGACACCCCTGGTCTAAAGGATCAGGTTCTCCTTTTTCCAGGCAAGGCTAAATCCACATGGGCTGCCACCTGGCCTAAGGATAACATGTTTTACCATGTGCATGTTTCAGCCTCTTCTGATATCAGCTTCAGGCCTAAGGTTCTTTAGGTGGCGCTTTGAGTTGCAGCCACTCCCTGTGCCTGCTACATTTGCCCTGTTAGTAGTTGTTTGCGGTGTTCCTCACCCCTCAATTTGATTGTTTTTTTGGATGTCCCAAAGGTCTCAAACATCCTGTGTCTTCAGTGGATCAGTAAGAAAATATGATTCTTGTACTGTAGAATCCTTATTAAATCATTTGAGAGATATGAATGTCCCCTTTGTGTTTATGATCATGCTCTCGTCTATACTGCTTTACTACAAAACTGAGGCATGCTGATAGTAGGAGCTTTTTTTTTGTGTTCTATTCCCGTGTAGGTGGAAGTGTAACCCCAAGGATTCAGACTTGAAATTATTCTATGGTGAGTAGAAAAAAAAAAATAATATATATATATAATTATTACTATTTTTTTTTTTTTAACCCATCACTGCTGCCTACTTTCATGCAGTCTTTTTGCTGTTGCTTCTGGTCTACATGCATTCCTTCTAGTGGCAGCTTCTGCATTGAGCATCGGCATGCCCACTTATGCTCTCTGCTGGGAGTGCATGTGAAAGGTTAACAATGTAGGAGAACAGCCTAAAGACCAAGACAGTTTAATGAAAGCTGTCAATTTAAAAAGCTTAAACATGACTTTTTTTAACATCAACCTGCTAAAGACTAAATTTTAAATAATTGAGTCAACAGACAGTTAATTACACATTGATATAAGAAACAGTAATTAATGCTATTTACTACAACACCACAAAAAAAAAATCTATAAATGAAAAATGAGCCAAAGCTTAAGTGCCGGTTCACATTAGGTCACTCCGACTTCAGGGGCGACCTGTGAAGTCCCGTGCACTGCGACTTTGGCGTGACTTGCACGGACTTCATATAATGAATGTCTATGCAAGTCGCTCCGAGGTCGCCCCGAAGTAGTACAGGACCCTTTTTCTAAGTCGAAGCGACTTGTGTCACTCCTATTAGAACCGGTCCTGTAGCACTGCATGGACCGCGACGGGCCGCGACTTGTCAAGCTGACAAGTCGCCTGACAAGTCGCGGTAGTGTGAATGGAGACTTAGAGCCGGTTCACACTAGCGTGACTTGTCAGCCTGACAAGTCGCGCTCCCTCGCGGTCCATTGACCGCTACAGGACCCGTTCTAATTGGAGCGACACAAGTTGCTCCGACTTAGAAAAAGGGTCCTGTACTACTTCGGGGCGACTTCGGAGCAACTTGCATAGACTTCCATTATGTGAAGTCCCTGCAAGTCGCTCCGAAGTCGTGGTGCATGGTAATGCACAAGTCGCCCCCGAAGTCGTGCAGAGTCGTGTCGCCTTAGTGTGAACCGACTCTTAAAGTGGAAGTTCTTGCTAGAATTACTCTGCAAACACTAAACACATCTACCTTGATAAATGCATAGCACCATGTTTGACTTCTGTCCACACTCCAGTTATCCAGCAGCCAGCGCTTGAAACTGCAGGCCATTTACCAATGACGTGGTTTAACTCCTACTGTCACTTGGCCCCCCTTGTGTTATCTATATATTTAACAGCATCAAAGCACAAAGGAAGCATTTCCCAGTCAGGCTTTGCAATCATTGGACATAGATAGCATTGAGGGCTTTTACTAAAGGCAAAAAGACTGCACTTTGCAAGTGCAGTTTCATTCATTTGCCTCAGAGCTTAGTAAATGTGGGTAAGGCTCTGCTGATTTCCATCATCCAATCCTGTACAGACAAAAATGCATTTTTTTTTTGGGTTTGTTTTTTACCTTGCACCTGAAATTCTTTATAAAGTGAAGCTTCACCACATCCACTAAGCTCTGGGGAGAATGAGTGCAACTGCACATGCAAAGTGCAGTGTCTGTATACCAAATCACGAGTTGCCTGGTGTCACTGGTAGATGGCTTGCAGTTTCCAATGCGGAGTACTAAATAGCATGGACAGAAGTAAAAAATGGTGTATTGCATTTATCAAGGTCCATGCTTTATATGGCTGTTTAACCACTTAAGCCCCGGAAGATTTTACCCCCTTCCTGACCAGGGGGTATTTTGCGATTCGGCACTGCGGGACTTTAACGGACAATTGCGCGGTCGTGCGATGCTGTACCTAAACGAATTTGACGTCCTTTTTTTCCCACAAACAGAGCTTTCTTTTGGTGGTATTTGATCACCTGTGCGATTATTTGATCATGCGCTATAAACAAAAAAAATAGCGTCAATTTTGCAAAAATAACAATATTTTTCACATTTTTTTTATATGAAATTCCCCCCCAAAAAAGTAAAAATCTAAAATTTCTACAGTAATCAGTGCTATACATATGCACTGTTACTGTAAAATGACACTGGTAGTGAAGGGGTTAACTTTTTTTTGAGAGGGAGGGGTGGTGTGTGTTCCTAGGGGCGTGATTCTAACTGTGATTTGGGTGTAGCTTGAGCTGTAGGAACAGTGAACAAACGGTCCTACATAGTAGAACCGTATGATCACTATTCCTACACAGGGGAGAATGACAGGCGGCTTGTTTACATCAGCCGCCTGCCTTTCTCCCTCTACACCCGACGATCGTGAGTGACCGGCGGACATCGAGCCCACCGGTCACACGCGCGGGGGAGTCCGTGACCGCGCATTAGCGCGCCCGCTCCCCAGAGCCTCACAGGCTAGTGACGTACCCATACGTCACTTTGCCTGTGAGGGGCTGACCGCCGCAGTATATGTACTTGCGGCGGTCGGCAAGTGGTTAAGGTTTCCTTTTAAATTCTCTTTTTTACTTGCACTGTGGGGTGGATTAACTAGCAAATAGACCAAGGTTTCTGAACCAGGGTTCCTCCTGAGGTTGCTAGGGGTTCCTTGAGCAACGTGCAATTTCTGCCTCTCAAAAAAATTCCTAGACACCATTGTTCCTTTTAGCTCTCTCTAAGGGGGTAATTCTTCACAATGATGCCAAGAGTAAGGAGCATTCTTCCCCCTGACTGTCACACTAATGTGTCATGAGTTGTAGATTTTTAATTTTTAGCAGGAGTTCCCCGAGACCAGAAATTTTATTTCAAGGGATCCTCTGTGTTGAAATGGTTGAGAAAGGCTGAAATAGACTGCATTTTGTGGTAAAGCTCTGCTGATTTCTGTCATCCAGTCATGCGCAAGCCATCATGTTGTGTGTTTTTTTTTTTTTTTCTTGCACCTGATTGGATTGAATAATCTTTACAAAGTAAAGCTTTACTACATTTACTAAGCTCTGGGGGTAATAAGTACAAATGCACATACACACGCACAGTCTATTTGCCTTTAGCAAAATCATCCCTATAGATTTGAAAAGCAGACACTAGGTGGCAGTGCAGAACTGATAGTAATGTTTTGACCAAGGGGGCTAAAAACATCAAGTTTCCATATCGCAGGGGGTCTTCAGAGCTCTCCATAACAAACGGATGGCTCTCTAGAGCAGGGGATTCTAAGCGTTTTATAATTACAGTTCAATTCATAATTATGTTATCCCCCTGGTCCTTTAGGGCAGTGTTTCTCAACCTTTTCTCAGTGGAGGCACCCCTGAAAATTACAGATAATCTCAAGGCACCCCATTCTAAAATGTAAAAATACTATTGTAATAGTTTTTACTTATTGCAGCAGTATAAACACATGCAGGAAACCCAACATTAGAGGTGACTTATTCTTACAAAGAAAATACACTTTTGCAAACTGGTACTGACTAGTATTCCTATTTTTTCTCCCTCAAGTTTCTCTCCATCACTCTGCTAATGTGACCCCAACGCTGATGGAAAGGGGCAGGGGAGGGTCAAACAAGGATGCTGTAAAGGCAATCAACACTAGTGATCGACCGATATCGGTTTTTCGTTGCCGATATTGGCCGATATTTTCACACATTTAAAATTTGCAAAATAAACACAGATTTCGACACAAATCTGTTACTGAACAGGTAAATCTTTATTTATTAACATTTTACCATTAAGGGCTTGTTCTTCACACTTTAACTGCATGAAAACTGATAGGAAAACTTCAATTGCAGGGGTATTTGCATTTCACATCATCTGATTGTGCATTAATGCATAATAAAGTGCTGCAGTAGTGGACAGCAATAATTTTAATTCACTACTGCAGTGCAGTCAGTGCAAAACTGCTAGAAAAAAATGCTAGGCAACAGCTACACAGTGGATTGGACTGGAGTCAGTGGAAGACTACCTCTGCAGTATGGCACTCACTGCAACTACTGCATTCAGTGCAAAACTGCTAGAAAAAAAAGCTAGGCAATAACAGCTACACATACACAGTGGATTGGACTGGAGTCAGTGGACTACCTCTGCAGTATTGCACTTACTGCAGTCAGTGCAAAACTGCTAGAAAAAAAGCAAGGCAACAGCTACACATGTCCACATGTCACATACACAGTGGATTAGACTGGAGTCAGTGGAGGACTACCTCTGCAGTATGGAACTCACTGCAACTACTGCAGTCAGTGCAAAACTGCTAGAAAAAAAGGAAGGCAACAGCTACACGTCACATACACAGTGGATTGGACTGGAGTCAGTGGAGGACTACCACTGCAGTATGGCACTCACTGCAACTACTGCAGTCAGTGCAAAACTGCTGGGGAAAAAAGCAAGGCAACAGCTACACATGTCACAGTGGATTGGACTGGAGTCAGTGAAGAAATACCTCTGCAGTATGGCAGTCACTACAACTACTGCAGTCAGTGCAAAACTGCTAGAAAAAAAGCAAGGCAACAGCTACACAATGGATTGGACTGGAGTCAGTGGAGGACTGCCTCTGCAGTATGGCACTCACTGCAACCACTGCATTCAATGCAAAACTGCTAGAAAAAAAAGCTAGGCAATAACAGCTACACATACACAGTGGATTGGACTGGAGTCAGTGGACTACCTCTGCAGTATTGCACTCACTGCAACTACTGCAGTCAGTGCAAAACTGCTAGAAAAAAAGCAAGGCAACAGCTACACATGTCACATACACAGTGGATTAGACTGGAGTCAGTGGAGGACTACCTCTGCAGTATGGAACTCACTGCAACTACTGCAGTCAGTGCAAAACTGCTGGGAAAAAAAGCAAGGCAACAGCTACACATGTCACGGTGGATTGGACTGGAGTCAGTGGAGAAATACATCTGCAGTATGGAACTCACTGCAACTACTGCAGTCAGTGCAAAACTGCTAGAAAAAAAGGCAACAGCTACACAATGGATTGGACTGGAGTCAGTGGACTACCGCTGCAGTAGGGCACTCACTGCAATAATTTTAAATCATAGTTACATAGTAGATGAGGTTGAATAAAGACAATAGTCCATCCAGTTCAACCTGTGTAGGTGTGTGTGGCTGTAATCATCTCACATAGCCCTTAATGTTCTGATCCTTGAGATGTAAGTCTAAGAGTCTTTTGAAAGCCACCATACTTCCCGCAGAAACCACCTCTTGTGGTAGAGAATTCCACAATCTTGTAGCCCTAACAGTAAAGAACCCCCCTCGTTGCCTGAGGTTAAAACGCTTCTCCTCTAATCGCATTGTATGCCCTCGAGTTCTCATGCAATCCCTTCGAATGAACAGCTTTTTTTCTAAGCTGGGTTCCCCATTAAGATATTTATAAATTGCTATCATGTCCCCCCTCAGACGTCTCTTCTCCAGGGAGAATAAATCGAGCGATTGCAGACGCTCTTCATAGTTAAGGTCCTCCAATCCCCTAATCAGTTTAGTTGCCCTTCTCTGGACTCTCTCCAGCTCCAACACATCCCTCCTGAGGATTGGTGACCAGAACTGGACAGAATACTCCAGATGTGGTCGGACCAGAGTTTTATAAAGTGCAAGGATTATAGTCTTATCTCTGGAATACATCCCTTTCTTTATGCATGCTAATAATCTGCTGGCTTTGGCAGCTGCCGCTTGACATTGCATGCTGTTGCCTAATCTATTATCAACCAAGACTCCCAGATCCTTCTCCATTTTTGATTCCCCTAAGGATTCCCCTCCTAACGTGTATTGTGTTTTTAGTCCCCAAGTGCAAAACCTTACACTTCTCCACGTTAAACCTCATTTGCCATGTCGTTGCCCACTCTGTTATTTTGTCCAGGTCATTCTGTAGGATATCTGCTTCATGCTGTGCAGTTATTGCCCTGGCCAATTTTGTGTCATCTGCAAAAACTGATAATGAACTACTGATCCCATCCTCAATGTTGTTTATGAATAAATTGAACAAGGTTGGTCCCAGGACTGAGCCCTGGGGCACCCCGCTTACTACCTCAGGCCAGTCTGAGTATGCGCTGTTTATTACCACCCTTTGGACACGGCCTTTTAGCCAGTTCCGTATCCAAGAGCAAACCCTGCTGTCGATACCTGCAGACCTTATTTTATAAATTAAGCGCTTGTGGGGAACTGTATCAAACGCCTTAGCGAAATCTAAGTACACCACATCCACTGGTCTGCCCCTATCTAGCTCACAGCTCACCTCCTCGTAGAATGCTAAGAGATTGGTTTGACAAGAACGCCCATTTGTAAACCCGTGCTGATTACCGCTGATGATGTTTTTTGTCATTAGCAAACTCTACGATATAGTCCCTTAACATCCCCTCCAGTAGTTTACATACTACTGATGTCAAACTGACAGGCCTATAATTTCCCGGGATATGCCTCTGGCCCTTTTTGAATATCAGAATCACGTTAGCTTTCTTCCAATCCCCTGGTACATCTCCTGTCCTAATACTGCCAGCAAAGATCAGGAACAGTGGTCTAGATATAACCTTACTGAGTTCCTTGAGTACTCTCGGATGTACGCCATCCGGGCCTGGTGATTTGTTTGTGTTTAAGTTTATCCAGCCTTTCCCTGATTTCCCCCTCTGTTAGCCATAGTGGCAAGTCCTGTGTATTACTACTAACCATACAGTCATGGTCAGTGTACCCCTCCTTTTCCTGAGTAAAGACTGACGAGAAAAAAGCATTCAGCACGGTTGCTTTTTCAGAGTCCTCCGTAACCATCCTCCCAGCATTGTTAATTATGTGTGCAATAAGCTCTGCCTTAGTTTTTTTGCTGTTGGTATATTTAAAGAATTTCTTTGTTTTTTGTTTACTATCCTCCGCTATTTGTCTAATCACTATTGCACTACTTCAGTAGTGATTTAAAATTATTGCAGCAGTGAGTGGCGCTCTACTGCAGCAGTAGTCCACTGGCACTGACTCCAATCCACTGTCTAGTTTTTTTTCTAGCAGTTTTGCACTCACTGCAGCGCATGGGCCGCCCATACTGTGCAGCGTATGGGCGGTGGACAAGGGGTCTGTACAAAAAATGAAAAAGAGAGCACACGGCCACCCTAGCATAATACCGCTTTATTGGAAGATACAAACAACTTGATAAAATGCAACCCATATGGGGAAGTACAATTCAAGCATGTGTAGTCGTGGTATGCCATCAATATCCCTCTCCTGGATCGCCGACAGCCTACACCTTCCACACCAGGCAGTTACTTCTGGGTTCTCCTATGTGAGCCTCAGGTCTTGTGTGCTTGAGTACACCTGCGCCTGGACCAGCCGGCGCTGCACTCAGTGAAGTGGGAAAAGCTTTGGAGAACAGGGGCAGAGGAGGAGGGAGAGAGAACCAGACCATCGATGCCCACGCGTGGTTACTATGACAATGCGTTTCGGAGGTGTAGCCTCCTTCAGGTCACACCCATACTGGCACCCAGCAGCCATTTAAATACGCTAACACCTCCCATACCCTTCTTCAAGGGACCATACCAGGAGGGAGATACTAATAGGAACACCAGTACTTCAAGCTTTAAACCACAACAAAACTACATCCTAAAACACAATCTAACTTAAATTAACAATTATAATAATCCAAAACACGCAATCAATTATAAAAAGGAAAAAAAAAAGGGGGGGGGGGAACTTTATTCAAATAATTTGATAACCATGGCTGGCGGGTATTGCTATAATCACAAATAAAAAGGGGAAAAAACCCGTTAGGGACCATATCTAACAGTGGAATGTTACGAACCGCTGGCCAGACCCTAAATAAGGGTACTGACCTCTAGTTCCTCATTTATCCCGTCGGGAGACATAGAATTGAGTGTAAATATCCAAAAGGTTTCCCGCATACATAGTCGTGAAAACCTTTCTTCTTCTGGCAGGGACATAGAAATAGCTTCGATGCCAAAAAGCTCAAGTCCTTCCATACTACTTCCATGCATCTGACAAAAGTGCAGAGGGACACTGTGTTTGTCCTTCTTTGAGCTCTCTGTAGCGACGATGTTCGCCAAACCTAGTGCGCATGGCCCGGACTGTCCTACCCACATAGAACAAACCACAGGGACACCTGAGTCCATATACTACAAATTGGGTACTACAACAGATGAATTGCTGAATGTTGAAGGACCCCCCATCCCTACTATTGAACATCTTTTTCCCGTGGTGCATGAATGCACAAGCCTTACATTTATTTAATTTGCATTTAAAAGATCCCGCCATGTTCAAAAACAGAGGGATATCCTTTACCTGTCATTGTATGTTGTAAATTGGGCTTGGTGCAACCATGCTGTTAACATTATTAGCTCGTCTAAAAACCACCTTGGGTCTTTTAGGGAGTACTCGACCTAGGGCAGTATCCTGCCCTAGAATCGGCCAATGTTTTTGAATAGCCTTCTTAATGGCCCAATATTGATCATTGAACCTGGTGATAAACTGTATATCCCGAGGATCTGGATTTATTCCATCAGACCTCCTATTTCCACAGCCATCTCTATACCATGCTATCTCCTTTTGGATGTGTTCCTTCTGATAACCTTTCTAAGAATTTCTTCATCAAAACTCCTGCCTGGGAGAAATAATTTAAAGTGTCTATACAGTTCCTGCGTAACCGACAAAACTGACTGTATGGTATGTTTACCTTCCACTGGGGGAGATGACAATTCTTTTGGTGTAGATATGAGTTACCCGCTGTCTCCTTAAAATGTGTTCTGGAGATAATGTTGCCCTCATGATCCCAGGATAACTCCAAATTCAAAAAAACTAAAACATGCGAATCCACTACATGTGTAAACTTTATTCCAAACCTATTGGAATTACAATAGGATACAAACTTGGCCACAGTATCCAAGTCACCATCCCAGATGATGAGCACATCATCAATGTACCGCCTATAATATACTAGGTGCTGGGCAAAAGGGTTTTTGGTCCAGATGTGATACTTCTCCCAAACCCCATAAACAAATTGGCATAGCAGGGTGCAAAATGTGCACCCATAGCTATGCCAGAAATGGGTCTATAAAAGGACCCATCAAATTGGAAATGGTTCCTTTCTAAAGCAAACTTAGTACATTGGCAGACAAATTCGGATTGGAGAGGGTGCATATACTCTGCTTCTGATAAAAAATGTTCCACAGCCCTTAACCCACCCTCATGTGGAATGGACGTATACAAGGAGCATACATCCAAAGATAACCACCGGTACCCCAGCTCCCACCTATACTTCTGTAGGGTATCTAGAACTTGGGAGGAATCCCTAATGTAGGCCGGTAGGGACACCACCAGTGGTTGAAGAAAAATGTCCACATATTGGGACAGTGTGCTGGTGATCCCATCCATACTGGCCACAATGGGCCTCCCTGGCGGGCAACCCGAGTCCTTTATGTACCTTCGGTATATGATAAAAGTATGGTGTTTTGAAAAAGTTATTGAGAGAAAATAATCTCTCAAATTTGTTGATGGCTCCATTTTCGGGAGCCTGATTGACCAATTCATGTAATTCCACTTTATATCCAAATAAGGGGTTCTCCCCCAATTTTTCATAGGTGGAACAGTCGGATAGGAGTCTATGGGCCTCTTTAAGGTAATCTATTTTGTTTTGAATCACTATACCTCCTCCTTTATCGGCTATCCGAATAACAATGTCATGATTTTTCTTAAGGGTATCCAAGGCCACTCGTTCAGAATAAGATAGATTGTTGACACTAATTTCCCCTTTTGGTTGAGTACAACATTTTTTGAAATGTGCATGTACCATAGAGTAATAGGTTTTAATAAATTCATTTTTAACGTGGTGCGGATAAAATGGTCATTTAGGACGGAAACTCGTATGGACAATGTCGTTAGTGAACGGGGTTGAGACCAGTTCGTCCGGTTCCAGACCCCCCCTCAATCAAAAGTTCCTCCAAAATGTTAAGCACGTCTGCATCTATATCCATTCTTATGGATTCTCTGTACTCTGCAACTGATAGATCAATAATGGCCTCAGATGCACTGTTACAGTTATCCACCTTATCTTTATCCAATTTGAGACTGAAATATCTCTGTACTGTGATGTTGCAAATGTATCTATGTAGATCTCTAAACAGATCAAATGGATTAGCATTGCACCTAGGGGCAAAGTTTAATTCTTTCTGTAGGAGACTCCGCTCCCCTACATTTAATGTGTGTGTAGATAAGTTAAAAATCTTAACAGTGGAATTCAAAAATCTGTTTTCCCTCTTATACCTTCCCCTAGTATAAGCACCTCCCACACTTCAGTAAAACACCATCTAGTCACACAGTTAACCCTTTGATCGCTTAGTACAGTGACAGTGCATATTTTTAGCACTGATCACTGTATTAGTGTCATTGGTTCCCAAAAAAGTGCCAGGTGTCCTATTTGTTTGCCGCAATATTGCAGTCCCGCTAGAAGTCGCTGATCGCCGCCATTACTACTAACATAAATAAATAAAAAATCCATGAATATATCCCATCGTTTTTAGATGTTTTAACTTTTGCGCAAACCAATCAATATACGCTTATTGGGATTTTGTTTCACCAAAAATATGTAGCAGAATACATAATGACCTAAATTGTCATTGACATTTAGATTTTTTTCTTTTTTTTTTTTTTATTGGATATGTTTTATAGCAGAAAGTAAAAAATATTGTTTTTTCTTATTTCAAAATTGTCATTGTTTTTTTTTTGTTTAAAAAATTAAAAAACAGAGGTGATCAAATACCACCTATAGAAATCTCTATTTGTGGGGGGAAAAAAAGGACATACAATTTATTTGGGTACATGGCCGCACAAATGAGCAATTGTAACGCAGTGCCGTATCGCAAAAAATGGCCTGGTCATGAAGGGGGGTAAATCTTTCAGAGCTGAAGTGGTCAAAGTTAAATCAAACCAGGATGTGGGCGTTAATAATACAGAACAATAATTTGAGATGTAGTGCCATACATCTAACATTTAGTTTCCATACCCCCAAGAAGTATGGATACCCTTGGTCCAAACCTTCCTGCTCTAGGGAAGACTTTGTGACAATGGAGCAGTGTAGAGGGTACAGTAAGGAGTTTGAAAATATGTTTTCAGATTATGCATGGATTTCTATGGAGAAAAGGTTATGCGGATGCAGCATTAATCCATTTATGAGCCAAATTGTGGTGTGAGTAATGTAAGGATGAGCAGAGGTCTCACTGCTTTTGGTTTCTGGATAGACAATGATTAATCTTTGGTCATCCTAAGGCTTTAAACCGCTGTAGACTGGTGACTGTTACATCCGACTTTCTTTCACAGCTTTTCCTCTGTTACACCTCTCTGGGGAGTAGAGGGTGCCATATCTACACACACACCACACAGCAGCCTTTTTGTTTGACCAACATAGTCCACAGCCCTGGGAGCCACACAGCCACCCTGGCATCACATTGCTGACTATATGACATCCCTATGTAATATACACTTATTGTCAAAAGTATTGGGACGCTTGCCTTTACACGAACATGAACTTTAATGGCACCCCAGTCTTAGTCCGTAGGGTTTTATATTGAGTTGGCCCACCCTTTACAGCTATAACCGCTTCATCTCTTCTGGGAAGGCTGTCCACAAGGTTTAGGAGTGTGTCTATGGGAATGTTTGACCATTCTTCCAGAAGTACATTTGTGAGGTCAAAGACTAATGTTGAATGAGAAGGCCAGGCTCGCAGTCTGTGCTCTAATTCATCCCAAAGGTGTTCTATCGGGTTGAGGTCAGTCAAGGTTCTCCACCCCAAACTCGCTCATCCATGTCTTTATGGACCTTGCTTTGTGCACTGGTCCAAATCATTTGGTGGAGGGGGGTTTATGGTGTGGGGTTGTTTTTCTGGGATTGGGCTTTGTCCTTTAGTTCCAGCGAAGGAAACTCTTAAGGCGTTAGCATACCAAGACATTTCGGACAATTTTATGCTCCCAACTTTGTGGGAACATTTTGAGGATGGTCCTTCCTGTTCCAACAGAACAGGTCCAGAAGTGAAAAGAGGTTTACTACATGGATTTTGTGAATTTCATAAGGGATAATTCCACATTAAGCCTGACTGCTGAAGGAATAACCTTAAAATGCTTAGTAATATGAATATGTCTGAAACATTGAAAGAAGCATTCCTGGAATTCATGGGTTGTTGAAGATGATGACCGTATAGAGATTAACGGAAATGACAGAGGTCTCATTCTTTCACACGTGGGAACCATGACTGAACAGGAATCCACAAGTGCAGGACAAAGAGCAGACTGACCGTGTGAGGCCTTCGTGGAAGCACTGATGTAACAAAAACCAACTGTGCAGGATAGATTCAGGGACTTTCCTATGGGAAAATTGATAAAAATAGAATGGTAAAAGACCAGGACTGCATAAAGTTGATAATGATAAGAGGTTAGAACATTGTATCCATTGATTGTATCCAGTGTAGGACTTTACTTTTTTTTTTTTCACATGACCTTATTTATGATGTTCTCTACATTTCAGATAGAGCAAACTATCCATACCTAGTGACAGTAAAGCTGGCCTTACACCTGTGAAATTTCGTTTGTAGGTTTGTCCAATTATCTAAGAGTTAAAGGGGACAATTCAACCGGCATTTTTGACCGGAGCAAATAAAAAAAATCGAAGGACAAAGATGGAAACAT
The DNA here is from genome assembly GCF_965119305.1 of Pelophylax lessonae. Classification (NCBI taxonomy): domain Eukaryota; kingdom Metazoa; phylum Chordata; class Amphibia; order Anura; family Ranidae; genus Pelophylax; species Pelophylax lessonae. The sequence goes on along the minus strand of NC_138778.1, from coordinate 48,460,458 downwards.
TTTGTTGAACCTAAAGGGAGCAAAAAAATTTCTAGTTTTTGAATTTGCTTTTGGCCAAGAAAAATCGTAACTACACTTATGTCCATGCACTTGTAGTTCTACTAAAATTAAGACATTGACATCATACTCAAAAGAAAAGTCATTTAAAATTATTCGAGTCCATGAAGGCAACATCAAATGGTCGGACTAGCAATTTTTTTACTTTCTTGTTCAAATGAAGTTCTTCAGGTGTAAAGCGAAGCCTCATATAGAGACTGGGATGAAGACTGATCGTACATTATACAATTGTCTTGTACAATTTTCCTTTAGATATACACTATCTCACAAAAGTGAGTACACCCCTCACATTATTATAAATATTTTATTATATCTTTCCATGTGACAACACTGAAGAAATGACACTTTTATACAATGTAAAGTAGTGAGTGTACAGCTTGTATAACAGTGTAAATGTGCTGTCTCCTCAAAATAACTCAACACACAGCCATTAATGTCTAAACCGCTGGCAACAAAAGTGCGTACACCCCTAGTGAAACTGTCTAAATTGGGCCCAAAGTGTCAATATTTTGTGTGGCCCCTATTATTTTCCAGCACTGCTTTTAACCCTCCAGTTCACCAGAACTTCACAGGTTGCCACTGGAGTCCTACATGATGACCTCACGGACCTGGTGGATGTTAGAGACCTTTTTTTGTGAGATACTGTACCAAAACTATATACTATGAGGTCAAACCTAAACACTTTCAATTTGTAAGCAATCAGGCAGGCCCTTGAACTGCATACAGTAGTTGAAGGTAAATCTAAATGAAATTATTTTAACCACTTTACCACCGGAGGATTTTGCTGTCTTCCGTCCAGGCCACTTTTTACGATTCGGCGCTGTGCGACTTCAACTGACAATTGCGCGGTCGTGCGACGCCGTACCCAAACGAAATTTACGTCCTTTTTTTCCCACAAACAGAGCTTTCTTTTGGTGGTATTTGATCACCTGTGCGATTTTTACTTTTTGCGCTATAAACAAAAAAAGAGCGTTTATTTTGAAAAAATAACAATATTTTTAACATTTTTTTATATGAAATTCCCCCCAAAAAAGATGTAAAAACCAATTTTTTAAAAAATTTTTGGCCAATTTGTTTTCTGCTACCTATGTTTGGTAAAAAAATCGCAATAAGCGTATTTTGATTGGTTTGCGCAAAAGTTATTGCGTTTACTAACAAAGGGAAAGATTTCTGTCATTTTTGGTGGTTTTTTTTTTAACGCGTAATGGCGGCGATCTGCGATTTTTTTTGTGGGACTGCGACATTGCGGCGGACAGATCGGACCCTTGACTGACATTTTTGACACTTTTGGGGGTACCAGTGACATTACTGCAGTAATCAGTGCTATATATATGCACTGTTACTGTAAAAATGACACTGGCAGGGAAGGGGTTAATTTTATTGGAGAGGGAGGGGTTAATGTATGTATGCTCATCCATGTCTTTATGGGCCTTGCTTTGTGTACTGGTGCGCAGTCATATTGGAACAGGAAGGAGCCATCCCCAAACTGTTCCCACAATGTTGGGAGCATGAAATTGTCCAAAATGTCTTGGTATGCTGACACCTTAAGAGTTCCTTTCACTGGAACTAAGGGGCCAGGCCCAACCCCTGAAAAACAGCCCCTCCTCCACCAATCGATTTGGACTAGTGCACAAAGAAAGGTCCATAAAGACATAGATGAGTGAGTTTGGGGTGAAGGAAATTGACTGGCCTGCACAAAGTCCTGACCTCAACCCGATAAAACACCTTTGGGATGAATTACAGTGGAGACTGCAAGCCAGGTCTTCTTGTCCAACAAATGCGCTTCTGGAAGAATAGTCAACCATTCCCATAGACACACTCCTAAACCTTGTGGACAGCCCTCCCAGAAGACTTGAAGTTGTTATACCCGCAAAGGGTGGGCCAACCCAATATTGAACCCTACAGGCTAAGACTGGGATGCCATATAGGTGCAGGCGTTCCAATACTTTTGGTAATATAGAGACCTACACAGAGTCCTGACCTCAACCCGATAGAACACCTTTGGGATTAGAGTGGAGACTGCAAGCCAGGCCTTCTCATCTGACATCAATGCCTGACTTCACAAATGCTCTTCTAGAAGAAAGGTCAAACATTTCCATAGACACACTCCTAAACCTTGTGGACAGCCTTCCCAGAACAGTTGAAGCTGATTTAGCTGCAAAGGCTGGGCCAACTCAATATTGAACCCTACGGACTAAAGGGCCATACACACTATAAGATTTTCTGAAGACTTTTTCCTTCAGACTTACCAAAACCATATAATATGAGGTCAAACCTAAACACTTTCAATTTGTATGCAATCTGGCAGGCCCTAGCACTACATAGAAAAGGTAAATCTGGAGGAAAAAGTCTTCAGAAAATCTTATAGTGTGTATGGCCCATAAGACTGGGCTGCCATTAAAGTTCATGTGCGCGTAAAGACATCTGTGAATAATTATATACAATAAAAGGTGCCCAATCATTTACGTTATCATAAAGAGTTCAGTCAGATGCCAAAATCCACATATAGGGGCATTATTGGACAATTAATAACAAAAAATTGAAAAAAGGAATAGTCCAGTTTCCAATGGCTGCGATAATATAAATAATGCTACACACGTATTATCCTCAAAAGGGCTCCAGGTGGTTAAAACAGTGCTCCACCACCATGAAAAAGATGGACACTTATCAGACGCAAAGACCTCTACTACAAGGTCTAACCACGCATCAGTGCGCTCAACCCCACACTGTGGGCATAAGAATGTGACCCCCTTCACAGAATCATACGGATCATCTCGAGGATTTCCAGGGTATACAGCCTGTCAAATATTAGGCACCATACACCGGCCAGGCATATTTGGAGAGAGGATTATAATCACTCATTGCGAAATTTCCGATAAGAAGGAGCTTTATTAAAACAGTAATGCACTTAGAAACGTGTTAGAAAACTTCAGGCATTCAGTAAAACAATCGTCCTGCGCCCTAGCGGGCGTGCTAATGTTATCGCTATTTCACCCACCCATATTTCCTCTTCTAGCATGTGCATTACTGTACAAACAATTTACTGGAAAAATAAAGAATTCCAGTTTACTCACAAAGGGAAGAAACTACAGGAATGCTCTATCATGTGCTATGACAGCAGGCACATGATTGGGAGCCTGTCCTGCTGGGTCCCAATCAGAAGCTGAAACCGAAAGCTGTATACTGTGCATAGAGCATTGCATATGACTGCAACCAACAGGCACTGCTCCTTCAAAACAAACAGAAGTGTGGGGGAAGAGGAGAGGTTCAAGGGCTGTTAGAAGATGTTACAGAAAGGCAGAAAAATACAGTTAGGCCCCCACTTGTGCAACCTGAAAGTCACGCTACTTTGCCGCGATTTTGCTGTGACTTTGACTGGACTTGAAGCAATGCCTGTGTAATCTTGAGGTTTATGGACCTCAAGTCGCATCAAAGTTGGACCAAAGTAGTGCAGGGACTACTTTGAAGTCGCTGCAACTTCAAGTCCCACAAATATGAACGCTACTCATTGGAAACCATGGGGTACGACTTGTCATGTAACTTTACAGTCCCAAGTCGCAAAAAATGTGAAAGGAGCCTAAGAAAATATTTCATGAAAAATAGATTACAGGACCAATAGCAGTGGTTGTGTATGGATTGTTTTTTGGAGAAAAAAGCTGGCCATACACTATACGAAAAATCGGACGATAGTAATTTAAAAAACAAAGGAATTTTCGAAAGGGCTAAAGATACTACCATCATGTAGCAACCAAATTTCGAAAGATAAATGTTCAATAGACATGAATTAACCGGTTTATCGTTTGATTTGGTCACATTAGACGGGAAATGATAAAATAAAATTGACCTCTCAACGTCCCTTCTGTGTATATACAATTGGTGTACCATACGTTCGTTTTGGACAGATCCAGGGGCAGACTGGCAACTTTCAGCCTAGGGGGCAGGTACAAACCAGAGGCCTATGGTGCAGCGACTCGGCAATTGCCCCCCTGGCCAGATCTTTCTGTGCCTCTTCGTATTCGTTATCTTTGCTTCGTTAGCATCTCCAGAGCATTCCATCCAGTATGGATCATGTGGATGAGAGGACCATTGCCATAGTAATGCTTGGTATCATGGCAATACAACAGGCACAGGAGAAGAAAACTAGAAGAAGACAATGGACCAAGCAATGTCCTATGTGTCCTGCTAGCTGAATGTGTATTTAGGCTTTTGTAGATGAAAGATCATTGCGCCTGTATGTTACGTTATTACTAATTTGTTTACTTCCAGTTCTTCGCGGTTATCACAATGCTCCTTATTACTCCATCCATGGTATCAATATAAAGCTTTTTTCAAATGTGCTGTATTTTTAAATATGACCTTCTTATTTGTATTCCTTTTCTTTAATGATGATTTTATGGTGAATTAATACATTTGTATTTTATGTTGGCATTTTTATTGTATGTCCAGTGTTTATGGTACCATCAATGTCCATTATGCCTCCAATCTTTTTTCTATATACTTCCAGATTAACGTTTTCTTGTACCTACGCCTGAAAAATCAAACTATTTTTCCCATACGAGAAAGCCACTAACCTTCCAAATTTAATTAATTCAATAAAAATGTTTCAAAAATTCAAATTTAATTTTTGGGGCTGAAAATTTTAAACTGATTATCGTTCGTCGTCCACTAACTATCAGATAATCGGCCGAACGTTTGAAACAATAAAATTTAGTCTGATTTTCGTATAGTGTATGGCCAGCTTAAAGCCTCGTACACACGCAATGAATTTCCGCCGACCGGTCGTCCGTCTTTTGTACAGAGTGGTGTCTGTTGGTTGGAATGTGCCTAGACTGCATGCAAATTTTGTCGTCCGACAGAATTCTACTTCAGAAGTGATGTCATGTGTTGGTTTGCTTTCTATGTGTTCTTTCATCTCTGAGCATGCCCAGTCTTGCTCATAAGATTTTTCCCCATCGAAATCTGTACTAATGAGACGAAAATCGAACGTGTTTTGATGGTCGACAAAAATTTTATAGCCTGCACACCAGGATTTTTTCAGCCAAAAAGTCGGAGTCGGTTGTCGGAAGCACCATACTAACAAGCCGAAAATCGGCAGATCGGTCATCGGACGAAATTTCCTGGCCGAATTTCTACTCGTGTGTACGGGGCTTAAGGCTATCGTTCAGGCTGGGTTCCAGTGTTAATTTTGTTGACTAAAACCGACTAAAAGTTTTCGTCAACTAAATTAACACAATTTTAGTCGACTAAAATACGACTAAAACTAAAACAATTCAGATGACTAAAACTAAAATGGCATTTTAGTCAAAAGACTATAACTAAAACTAAATCGAAATTTGCTGCCAAAATTAACACTGGTGCATGCTCAAAGCTTAATACCATAAATAATAACATATTCAATTTTTCACTCTAGGACCAGCAGTAGTATATAATGAGTTTGGAAATTGTAGAGAAATGCTTAAATAATGTATTACAAATTACAATTGAACTACACCCATTCGATTATAGATGACGAAGATGAGTTTTAGTCAACTAAAATGAGTTTTAGTCGACTAAAATGTACTGGAGGTTTAGTCGACTAAATACGACTAAAACGAAAACACTTGCAGAAGACTAAAATGGGACTAAAACTAAAATGCCATTTTAGTCCTAAGACTAAAACTAAATTGAAATTTGCTGCCAAAATTAACACTGCTGGGTTCACACTAGTGCGATGCTAGACATTGCATGTGATTCGCACTGCCTTGCTGTGCACATCACATGCAATGTCTGTGCGATGCAAATTCAGCCATACACACTGTATGGCTGAAATCGCATTGCTTTCGCACCAAAATGGTGAAGGACCCTTTTTTTTGGTCTGCACTGGAATCGGATCGCATGGGTGTGATCCGATTTCTGTACCATTTCACAGTTCGCACTGCAATCTGCGAACCATTCAGGGGCTGTCTAGTAACTTTACACTGACAACCACAGCAGTTCACAGATGTCAGTGTGACCCAGTGTGCGATGCCGGAACCCACATAGGAATCGCAGGGTTTCCCGCATCGCACCAGTGTGAACCAGGACTCAGTGTCACTTTAATTTCTTTACTAGCAGCAAGAGGGTCGCTGGTTCGATTCCCAACCACGACACTACCTGCCTGGGGTTTGCATGTTCTCCCTGTGCCTGCGTGGGTTTCCTCCGGGTACGCCGGTTTCCTTCCACACTCCAAAGACATGCTGGTAGGTTAATTGGATCCTGTATAAAAAAAATTGGCCCTACTGTGTATGTATGAATGTGAGTTAGGGACCTTAGATTGTAAGCTCCTTGAGGGCAGGGACTGAAGTGAATGTGCAATGTATATGTAAAGCGCTGCGTAAATTGACAGCGCTATATAAGTACCTGAAATAAATAAAATAAAAAAATAATTTACTGCACGGCTTTCTCTTGTTCTTATATCCAAAACCCTGAAAACTAACAAACAAAATGAACAAACGTATCAATAACATGTATTCAATGTACTGTGGTTTATCACCGCTGGATCTCCCCCATGGAGCCTTTTTTTTTTTTTCTAGGTCAGGAGTCTCCAGCATAACAGAGAAAGGCTTGGAACAAATACACATACCACCCATGTCCACAGCTGGGACGCTGCCTCTTGTCGAAATGCAGCTGTTCTGGAAACGGAGACAGCTGGACACTGAAAGAATGCAGCTGTTGGCTGTACTAAGCTTCCAGTCAATGTCTTGGGCAATGTTCCGTCCTGTCCAACCATAACCCATGACCAGAGAAAAAACACTAAAAATGTATCGGAACCTTTGCAGCTTGTGCCCATGGATAACCACATTTTCTCTCAGTGTTCTCTAGAATTCCCTCCAGCGTTACGGAAATCCATTCCAGATGTTGGCTTAACCCTCTGAGATATCTACACGTACCGATGAAGGCTGTGCAAAGAGCATAGCTAACCCCTGGTGGCCATTAATGTTGGGTTTTTTTTTTCTGATCATAGTTACATAGTCAGGTTGAAAAAAGACACAGGTCCATCTGACTTAACCAATAAAAAACAAAAAACACAACCATACAATCCCATATACACAATCCTATACCAGCAGTTGATCCAGAGGAAGGCGAAAAACCCCAGCAAAGCATGATCCAATTTGCTACAGCAGGGGGAAGAATTCCTTCCTGATCCCCAGAGAGGCAATCGGATATTCCTTGGATCCAGGGCCGTTTTTAAAACAGGGCAAAAGGGGCAGCTGCCCTGGGCCCAGTCATTGTTGTGGGGCCCAAAGCAGCTGCCCCTTGAGCAAGCACTGCTGGCCAATAGTTGATAAGTGGATTTGGGAGGGCCCAAGAAAATATTAGCCCAGGGTCCAATCAATATTATAGATGGCCCTGCTTGGATCCACTTTACTTATAAATATTAGTACCAGGCGGGTAAATTATGTACACCTAGGAAATAATCCAGGCCTTTTTTAAAGCAATCTACTGAGCTGGACAGAACCACCTCTGGAGGGAGTCTATTCCACATTTTCACAGCTCTTACTGTGAAGAAACCTTTCCGTATTTAGAGACGAAATGTCTTTTCCTCCAGACGTAAAGAGTGCCCCCTTGTCCTCTATGATGACCTTATAGTGAATAACTCAACACCAAGTTTACTATATGGACCCCTTATGAATTTATACATGGTGATCATATCCCCCCTTAATCTCCTCTTCTCAAGAGAGAATAAATCCAGTTCCTCTAATCTTTTCTCATAGCTGAGGTCCTCCATGCCCTTCTCTGCACTTTCTCCAGTTCCTCGATATCCTGTTTGAGAACTGGTGCCCAAAACTGAACTGCATATCCCAGATGAGGTCTAATGCCCCGTACACACGTGCAGATTATCTGAAGACATTTGTCTGCAGACTTACCTTTTCTATGTAGTGCAAGGGCCTGCCGGATTGCATACAAATTGAAAGTGTTTAGGTTTGACCTCATATTATATGGTTTTGGTAAGTCTGCAGACAAAAGTCTTCAGATAATCTGCACGTGTGTACGGGGCATTACTAATGATTTGTACAGGGGCAAAATGATATCTCTCTCTGGAGTCCATGCCTCTGTTAATACAAGAAAGGATTTTGCTTGCTTTGGAAACCGCAGCTTGGCATTGCATGCTATTACTAAGCTTAGGATCTACCAGAACACCCAGATCCTTCTCTGCTATGGATTCCCCCAGTTGTATTCCCCCTAGTATGTATGATGCATGCATATTCTTAGCCCCCGATCTACCTCTTCTGATAGGAATAATCGATCTTTATGCCACAACCCATTCGATCAATATGCCACATACAGAGAAGTGTGTTTCAACCCATAGTTAACCACTCCAGGGGCGCGTTATAGCCAAAAGACAGCTACAGTGAGGTACTATAGTTCTGGGAGGGCTTCCATAGACATCTTCCCAGAACCCCGCCCGCTGTGACGCGGATAGGGCATGCTCTTTTACCGCTGTGTCCTTCAGACACAGCTGTTCACAGATTGGGTCAGTCACAGTGGCCCTTTACCATGTGATCAGCTGTTTCCAATCACAGTTGATCACGTGTAAACAGACCTGACTGTTATCGGCAATCCTTTCCTCATGCAGTGTTTCTGTGTGGGGGAAAGAGTGCCGATATCCAGCACATTGTTTACACTGATAATCAGGGTACTGATCCTCAGTGTCCTGATCATGGGTGCAGCCCCATTAGTGCCAATTAATACCCATCAGTGCAGCCTTATCAGTGCCCATTAGTGCAGCCTCATCAATGTCCATCAGTGCTGCCTCATTAGTGCAGCCTCATCAGGGCCACCTTATCAGTGCAGCCTTATCAGTGCTTCCTTCATCAGTGCTGCCTCATCAGTGCCCATCAGTCCCACCTCATTAGTGCAGCCTAATCAGTGCCACCTCATTAGTGCAGCCTCATCAATGCTCAACAGTGCAGCCTTATCAGTGCAGCCTCATCGACAAGCATCAGTGAAGAAGAAAAATTACTTATTTGCAAAATGTTATAAAAGAAACTAAGAAAAACTTTTTTTTTTTTTCTTCCCCAAAATTTGTTTCTTTAGCCAGAAAGAAAGCACTAAAAATGTATCGGAACCTTTGCAGCTTGTGCCCATGGATAACCACATTTTCTCTCAGTGTTCCCTGGAATTCCGGGAGAGTTACGGAAATCCATTCCAGATGTTGGCTTAACCCTCTGAGACATCTACACTTACCGATGAAGGCTGTGCAAAGAGCATAGCTAACCTATGGTGGGCAAACACACATCAATAAATTGTCTTTTCAACCAGTTACCCACTTCAGTACCGTGCTATAGCCAAAAGGCGGCTACAATGTGGCACTATCATTCTGGAAGGGCATCCATAGATGTCCTCCCAGAACCCCGCGCCCTGTAGCACACATCTGCCGTGCTCTGTGACGGCTGTGTCCTTAGGACTTAACTGATCACAGATAGGGGTAAAGAGCAAACCACAGTGGCTCTTAAGGCTGCATTCACACTTGAGCGTAGCGTTTTACCGCGTTTTTTACCGCGATTTTCAGGCTTTTTTTTTCAGGCGTTTTTGGAGGCTGGCATTGACATCTATCAAAAACGCTGGTAATCAGCCCAAAAAGAAGCTCATGTACTTTTTTCAGCTACAGGCGTTTTGCAAAACGCTCAGATGTGAACAGGGGCCATTTAAATGAATGGGGTTTTACTTGTTGGGCGTTTTTTTTTTTTAGCGTTTTTGGACTGAAAAACACTCAAAAACGCCCAGAAGTGCCTTATAGATAAAATGGGTAAATCGGCGCTAATCCATCACAAGCAATATACTGAATCACATGTGATAAAATAAATAAAATGCATATAATGCAATAAGAATAAAATATTACTATATATAGTATACAAAATGTAAGTGATAAGGTGAAGAATAGTAAAGAGGGATCAAAGAACAAATGAAGTTCACCCAAAAAAGATTTGCATCTTACACATATGATGAAAAGTGAAAAAAAAAAAAAAACAGCGAAAAAAAAAAAGGGAGTGTATGTAAACCATAAAGTGCACTGTGCTAAAATATAGAATGGTTGCAATAATATCAAGAAATAATGATTTCATAGAGGACATAACGCATCAATAATGTGATTATATAGTGCTTCACAACAAAGTGACATAAATACAGTAAGAGCCGGTTCACATAGGCGCGACCCGACTTTGCCGGGCGACCTGTGAAGTCGCGGTGCGCAGCTCGCACCGCGACCTCGGAGCGGCATGCACGGACTTCATATCATTGAAGTCATTGCAGGTCGCTCCAGGTCGCCCCAAAGTAGCTCAGGACCCTTTTTCTAAGTCGGAGCGACTTGTGTCGCTCCTATTAGAACCGGTCCTGTGCTAATCTATGGCAGGCGACTTGTCAGGCGACCAGGTCGCCTGACAAGTCGTCCCAGTGTGAACGGGGTCTTAATCAAAGAGTCCTTGTGCAAAAAATGTGAACAAAGTTCATGTGCTCCAAATGCAATTTAACCACTTGCCGACCAGCTGCCGCAGTTGTATGGCAGCAGGTCGGCTCTCCCAGGCAAAGCGTCATACATGTACGGCGCTACCCTGGGAGGAGCTTGGGGGCGATCGCGCGCCGCAGGAGGCGCGCTCCCACCCCCGCTTGTCAGCTAGGGAGCCAGCGCGTGTGCCCGGCGGCTCCGATGGCAGCCAGCCACTCGCAATCTCCCACAGCTGAGGGAGAAAGACAGATGGCTGATGTAAACACAGCCGTCTGTCATTCTCCCTTAGAACATCACAGAGGCTATGTGATCCTGCTATATAGGATCGCATGTCTCTGTGATGACCTAACAAGCCACGCCTCCTGACAGTTAGAATCACACCCCTAGGGTCACACTTAACCCCTTGATCACCAATAAAGTTAACCCCTTCCCTGCCAGTGTCATTTTGACAGTAACAGTGCATATTTATAGCACTGATTACTGTAGTAATGTCACTGGTACCCCCAAAAGTGTAAAAAATGTCAGTTAGGGGTCCGATCTGTCCGCCGCAATGTCACAGTCCCGCAAACAAAATTGCAGATCGCCTCCATTACTAGTAAAAAAAAACAAACCATAAAAATGATATAAATCTTTCCTGTAGTTAGTAAACGCAATAACTCTTGCACAAGCCAATCAAAATACGCTTATTTGCGATTTTTTTTAACAAAAATATGTAGCAGAAAACAAATTGGCCTAAAATGTAAAAAAAATTTGATTTTTACATTTTTTTGAGAATTTCATATAAACAAATGTGAAAAATATTGTTATTTTTCCAAAATTGACGCTCTTTTTTGGTTTATAGCGCAAAAAATAAAAATCGCACAGGTGATCAAATACCACCAAAAGAAAGCTCTGTTTGTGGAAAAAAAAAGGACCTCAATTTCGTTTGGGTACGGTGTTACACAACCGTGCAATTGTCCGTTAAAGTCACGCAGTGGTCGTTGAGCAGCCAAATCCTCCAGTCTGAAAGTGGATAAAGTGAGTAATTGTGACTTCACACGTCCGTGAGGGAGAGAGCAGGACACACCTGAGTGAGCAGGGTAGCATAGGAATGAGTCAAGGTTGCTGAACTGTGAAAACTTTCTCTTTGGGACCCCTGAAGCCCAAACCCCAGTGTTGGAGGGGTAAAGTGGCGAGGTGCATGTTCCTCATCAGTTGTCCTCATCCTTCTTTCGCTCCTTGGTGGAGGCGGATTTTACCCTACCCTTATCCAAGGCTTTATGAAAGATCATCTTTGAGATCCTGGCCAAGAGGGCTTATGTGCAATATATACCCAAGGCTCAAAAATTCTGGCAATTTGGTGAGTGGGGAACCAAGAGGGGACACCTATCACTTTGGAGCACCTTGAATAATTTTCTGCACTTGAGCACCTTATTTAAATCACGTTTTAAGGACTTGTTTATGATATTTATGTCACATTGTTATGCACAGTATATTCATGCCAGCGCTGCTTAATTTTGGTTTTTAATAAGTGCACATCAGTGCTACCTCATCTGTCCTGCCTATCAGTGCGACCTTGTCAGTGCAGCCTCAACAGTGCCCATCAGTGCCACCTTATCAGTGCCCATCAGTGCAGCCTCATCAGCACACATCAGTGAAGATGGAAGTAAATGCTGCCAAAAGAAACCTCTATCTGTCTCAAAAAAATGATAAGTCTCATTTGGGTACAGGTTTGCATGACCGCGCAATGGTCATTCAGAGTGTGACAGCGCTGAAATCTGGGAATTGGCCTGGGCAGGAAGGGGGTAAAAGTGCTGGTATTGGGGTGACTCAAATATGATCATATCTTATCATTAGAAGTTTGGGTTTCATCTCTGTTTCCATTGTGGGATCTCACATCTGATCCATTGATATATGATTGTATTCATGAACAAAGTATCTCAATGTCTTATGCAGGAGGTGACCAGCGCTATGGAGTTTATAATAAATACAAAAAAAGACCTAAGGTGTAAGCTGCCAACAACCAACCCTAAAAGGGTTAAAAGTGATAAAAATGTAAGAAAGGTTGAAATCGGCGCTACCTTCAAAGTGCTAATGTGCCAAATAAATAAATAAATAGTGTATGAAACAAAGTGCTGGTGTGTCTAATATGATGAATATTATTTATTTAAGGTGCTCATATGCTGAGTAATAACGGGTTAAATATTGCTACACTTATCAATCATAAGTGCTAGTGCCAGAAAAAACTTGAAAAGAAACCAAACCCAGTGCTTTTATTCAAATTAATATTGTGTATTACAGTGGTAAATCGTGGAAGTTTACATAAATAACATATAAACAAAAAGTGCTTATTTTATTGGAAAAATGACTGTAAAATAATAACCTGTTATTATGACGTGCTGTGATCAAAAAGTGATGTGAAACTTCACATATATATATACAGGTGAAAAAAAATAAATGAAGTAGTGAGTCCTCTCTAGTAGAGAAATGAGAAAACAGGTGTTGATAAAGAGGAAAGGAGAGCACGGGTTGCAAACACCAATGTAGCCACTAGGTGTCGCACCCGGCCAGTATACAACCTGTATATCAATAGGGACCAAAATGGAATCCTGGGGTTCCCTCACCACGATCTCTCCTCGTCCCGAGTACCTCAGAATACAAAAAGAGAGAGAGAGGGGGACCCCTTGGTGCGATGTTTGGTGCCAATTTTTTAAGGGCGAGGTAGTAACTCACGGTTAGGCTGTCCTCGATCAGTGAAGAGAAGCCGGGAAGCTTCCGCGTTCCACGGCCCAAGCTCCAAATACCGGAAGTGACGTAGTGACGTAAGACTCCACCCTACGCGTTTCGTAATACAACGTCTACTGCAACGTCAAAGTATCTCAATGCTGCCAACTAAAGCAATCGATAATATTCCATCCTGGCCAATCAACTCAGTTTGATTGAATCCAAAGTAAAAAGAGTCTAAAGGGTCCTTTCACACGGGCGATCCGATCAGGTCCACCTGTCAGTTTATTAGGCGGACCTGATCGGATAGTCCATGCATGGACCTGCGGGTGTACACAGACTTTTGTCCGTTTACACCTGCCTACTTCCGGGTCTGATTAGGCCCCCTAAAAAAAAAGATGGAGGAGGACTGCGTCCTCTTCCGTTTGGATGAACCAGATCAGACTAAGACTGATCTACTTCATGTGGGTGTAAAGGCAGGCGTCCCAATACTTTTTGTTATATAATGTATGTATCAATCATTTCCACCAGAAGACATCAATCATTAAAGAAATGAATAATTTATCAAAGCGAGTATTGGCGCTGCTAGGTGTGACCTGTGTACCAACCTACATTTACAGCTGAGATTTCTTTAACCACTTCTTGACCGGAAGATTTTCCCCCTTAATGACCAGACCATATTTTGCGATTCGGCAGTGCGTTACTTTAACGGACAATTGCATTGTCATGCGACGCTGTACCCAAATAAAATTGATGTCCTTTTTCCCCACAAATAGAGCTTTCTTTTAGTGGTATTTGATCACCTGTGTGATTTTTATTTTTTGCGCTATAAACAAAAAAAGAACGACAATTCTGAATAATAACTATATAACATTCCCAAAAAAAAAGTAAAAATCTAAAATTTTTAACATTTTAGGCCAATTTGTTTTCTGTTACATATTTTTGGTAAAAAAAAATCACAATAAGCGTATTTTGATTGGTTTGCGCAAAAGTTATCGCGTCTACTAACTACAGGAAAGATTTATGTCATTTTTATTGTTTTTTTTTTTTTTTTACCAGTAATGGTGGAGATCTGCGATTTTTAGCGGGACTGCGACATTGTGCCGGACAGATCAGACACCTAACACATTTTTGACACTTTTGGGGGGGACCAGTCACATTACTACAGTAATCAGAGCTAAAAATATGCACTGTTACTGTAATATTGACACTGGCAGGGAAGGGGTTAACCTCACAGGTGATCAAGGGGTTAAATGTGTACCTAGGGGCGTGTTTTTTAACTGTGGGGGGGGGGGGGCTGGGCTTGTGAAATGATCACAGAGACCTGCGATTCTGTATAGAAGGATCACAGGCGCTCTATGATCATTCCAGGGAGAAGAACGGTCAGCTGTGTTTACAACAACTAACCGTCCTTCTCTCTCAGCGGGGAACGATCGCGGGTGTCAGGCGGCAGTCGGAGCTGCCTGCCCCGTACATCGCAACTGACGTATACCTACGGCGGTTTGCACAGGAGGGCCAGTCTAACGCAGTATAACTGCGGCGGGCGGTCCTTAAGTGGTTAATAGCAGAAAGTAAAAAATATATATATATATTTTTTAAATTGTTGCTCTTTTTTGTTTCTAGCGCAAAAAATAAAAATCGCGCAGGTGATCAAATACCACCAAAAGAAAGCTCTATTTGTGGGGGAAAAAAAGGTCAATTTTCTTAGGGTACAGTGTCGCACGACCGCGCAATTGTCAGGTATATTAACGCAGTGCCGAATCGCAAATAATGGCCTGGTCATTAAGGGGGTAAAACCTTCCAGTCCAGAAGTGGTTAATCCAGAGGTGTAACTAAAACCTTCAGTGCAAAAAAAAAAAAAACACGAATGGCCCTTCATGGCTCAGGGGGCCTTTCATGGTCTTTCTTTTTTGCACTGAAGGTTCTAGTTACACCTCATCTGACATCTACCCGAGAGAAGTGGTTAATCCACTTACTGTTGGGTGGGGGGGTGGGGGGCTCTCCCTACTGTCACTGATCTTATCATAAAGTATGTCCAAATCAAGTACAGGTAGCAGGTGAGCTGTCAGCAAAGTCAGTATACTGCAAACCACGAACTGACGCGTTTCTCCTCTACTACTAAGCCCGATGGGTGGGACGAAACGCGCCAGTTTCCTGCTCCTTTTTGGGCAAAAAGCTTCACTCAAATTTAAAAAGTGTGGATTGCTGGGTGATCTTTTCACGCAACAATCACATCAGAATCGCATTGCGTTTGGGGTACCATTGAGGGATAATGGCGCCCAAATGCACACCGTGCTGTTATTGCCATGCGATTTTGAATTGCAGACAGAATTGTGCCCACAATTCCAAATTTTGAAGTCTGAAAGGAACCTACAGTGCAGCAAGAAAAAGTATAGCATGGTGTATTTTTCCACATCACAAACATGCAAAACATGCGTGAAACGCATTTAAAAGCACGCAATTGCACCAAAACGCATTGCAGTTCACATAAAAGCTCAAAGAAAGAGATGAATGATGTGACCTCACAGGACAAACGTGGATGGAAAAAACTCATGTCAACTGCATGGAAATGCGCATAAACTGCATGGAAATGTGCATAAACTGGATGGAAACATGAATAAACTGGATGGAAATGCACATAAGCTGCATGGAAATGCGCATAAACTAAACCTGCATAAACTGCATGGAAATGTGTATAAACTGCATGGAAATGTGCATAAACTGCATGGAAATGTGCATAAACTGCATAGAAATGTGCATAAACTGCATGGAAATGTGCATAAACTGCATAGAAATGTGCATAAACTTCATGGAAATGTGCATAAACTGCATGGAAATGAGAATAAACTGCATGGAAATGGGCATAAACTGCACAGAAATGGGCATAAACTGCATGGAAATGCCCATAAACTGCATGGAAATGTGCATAAACTTCATGGAAACACGCATAAATTGCATGGTAATGGACATAAACTGCATGAAAATGTGCATAATTTGCATGGAAATGTACATAAACTGCATGGAAACGTGCATAAACTGCATGGAAACACGCATAAATTGCATGGAAATGGACATAAACTGCATGAAAATGTGCATAATTTGCATGGAAATGTACATAAACTGCATGAAAATGTACATAAACTGCATGGCATGGAAATGTACATAAACTGCATGGAAACACGCATAAATTGCATGTAAATGTACATAAACTGCATGCAAATGAGGATGAAAAAACGCACAGTAGAGGTGCAGCTTCTGGTGTGAATGATTTTAGTTTTTCTTATAAATAGCAGCATTCTGCGTGAACATGGGTTAAATAAAGTGCATTCCATATGACATAAAAAGCAGGAATGAGGCATTTCCTATCTCTGCGTCTTGAGGTCGTAGGAGGCGTCTGGAAACACTGAGCCTTCTTGGCGTTCCGAAATCAACAGAATTTTCAGTTTTTTTCTAAAATAGAACTCAGAGGGTCATTAGCTGTAAAAAAAGGACTATTGAGTGGTTTGTAGGCAAAGAGGAAAGCTTTTAGTTTTCAGGATACATCCCGTCCAGAACCTTCGCTCACTTACACGCCGTGCCTTCCTCCTGGGGCTGCATACATCATGGCGACACTCTCCCTTCTTCTTGTAAAAAGTACTAACTAGGTGTTTTCCCGGAATACAGATTTAAGATGCCCTTTATAAAACAATTCAGGTCACAGGCTACTTTTTGTAGACAAATCAGTATTTAATGACAACTATTGTAAAAGCCATCATTAGAGATACCTTCCCCGTGCCGCCTGTGTTCCCCTGAGGAAGTTTGCTTTTGGTCTAAGAAACGTGTAGAGCAGAGGTGTATTTTGGTTTTGTGCTGCCCTAGGCAAGACTAAAATTGGGCGCCCCTCCTATGTAAATTTGCCCCACTCCTTCCTTTTTACCGGATGTGACTCCCTCCAAAATTGAAGGACTCCAAGTGCCAGCATGAATCCCTGAGATCTCACGAGAGGGGGGGGGGTGAGAGGGGGTGGGAGAGAGAGAGAGGGGGGTGGGTGAGGGAGAGAGAGAGGGGAAATGAGAGAGAGAGAAGGGGGATGGGTGAGGAAGGGAGGGAGGGAGAGAGGGGGGATGAGAGAGGGGGGAATGAGAGAGAGAGAAGGGGGGTGAGAGAGAGGGGGATGAGAGAGAGAGAAGGGGGGTGAGAGAGAGGGGGATGAGAGAGAGAGAAAGGGGGGGTGAGAGAGAGAGAGGGGGGGGTGAGAGAGAGGGGGTGTGAGAGAGAGAGAGAGGGGGGATGAACGGGAGAAAGGGAGGATGAGAGAGAGGGGGCGGTGAGAGAGAGAGAGAGAGAGGATGAGAGGGGGGATGAGAGGGGGGATGAGAGAGAGAGAGGGGGATGAGAGAGAGAGAGGGGGGATGAACGGGAGAGAGAGGGAGGATGAGAGAGAGAGAAAGAGAGGGGATGAGAGAGAGAGAGGGGAAGAGAAGGGGTGAGATAGAGAGGGGGATGAGAGAAGAGGGGTTGAGAGAGGGGGGGTGAGAGAGAAAGAGAGAGGGGGAGAGAGGAGGGGTGAGAGAGAGAGAGAGGGGGGGGTGAGTGAATAAGAGAGGAGGGGGGGTGAGAGAGAGAGAGAGAGAGGTGGGAGAGACGGCTCTAGCAACCAGTGGTCAAAAGAGTCTCAGGTGGAGGGGGGGGGCAGCTTTTTTGCTGCCCCCCTGCAAAGTGCGGCCCTAGGCCTTGTCGGCCTAAGCCAAAATACGGCACTGGTGTAGAGAATGCTGTATCTTCTTATCAGCTACTTTTATATAAATATATATGAGCACAAGGGGCACAGCAGACAGCAGCATTGTCAGTCTGGGGGGGATGGGAGTGTTCAATGTACTAGCAGATTTAAATACACTAACAAACTGAATCCAAACTCCTGCTCACACTTTGTAATCAGTTAGAGCAACAGTTTTTTTCCTTTTAGGATAAAGATTTTACGTGAAAAAAATAAAAGCTGATCGTTGAAAGCATCCCTGTAACTGATACATCGGCAAGAGAGCTTGTTCTTTAAAAAAAAAAAAAAAAAAAAAAAACAGACTTGCTGGCTGGATCACCAGATGAAAATAGAAGAAAGAAAGCCTAACGTGAAAACCAATGCAGCCACCACATCTAATTATAGGAAAGCTGCAATATAATAAATGTTTGCTTTTGTGTTTAACACTGCTTTTCCCAAAATAGTTTTATTCAAGACATGGCATGAATGGTAACTGTCACAGTTGCTTGTGCTCTTAGGTAAACTGTCAAGCCATCAAATTGCTGGTGTCATAGGTGGTCACATGCAGTCCCATGGCAATTATACATTAAACAGAGGCTAAGATGGCAGTTTAGGAAGGTTACAGTAGTTCCAATCTACGTGCTCGATGCAGCCCTGCTCCCAGTCTGTGTGGCATTGCAATGAAAAGGATCATTCCCCTTTCTTATTCACACAGAGAGGAAAGTGATCATCCTCCGCCTCATGCTGGGAGTTGTAGTTTAGAAACAGCTGGTGGAGGAAAAGCTGGCAAGTGGTAACTCAGCACCCCATTATGAATGATAATAAATCATCTAAGTATAGTCTGACTTCAATTATTCTCTACCCACATGTATGGCTTTTCTCCCAGCTTCAGCTTCCTCTCTTTCCCCACTTCTCCTGGTCTGCATGCCTCTCACTTCATATTCCTCTTCCCTCCCTCTCCATCCTTCTCTATTCTCCTCTACCCTGTTCTCCTTCTTTCTTTATTTTACCCTTTCCTTTCTTATATCCATGTTTCTCTCTTTTCCTTTTTTCTTCATCTCTCCTTTTCTGCCTCTCTCTCCGATTCTATCTCTCTTCACCTCTCTCTTTATTCTCCTCTCCCTTTCTCTTTTATTTCACTTCTATTTTATGTATCTTACTTTTTCCATTACCCCTCTTCTTTCTTTCTTTCTTTCTTTCTTTCTTTCTTTCTTTCTTTCTTTCTTTCTTTCTTCTCATCCTTTTATCTCTTCCAAAATATATCATTTTTTTCTACAATCTATTTTTTCTTTTTCTATCTATCTATCTATCTATCTATCTATCTATCTATCTATCTATCTATCTATCTATCTATCTATCTATCTATCTATCTATCTATCTTTTTTCTTTCTTTCTTTCTTTCTCCTCATCCTTTTATCTCTCTTCCAAAAAATAAATTTTTTTTTTACATTCTACTTTTTCTTTTCTTTATCTATCTTTCTTTCTTTCTTTCTTTCTTTCTTTCTTTCTTTCTTTCTTTCTTTCTTTCTTTCTTTCTTTCTTTCTTTCTTTCTTTCTTTCTTTCTTTCTTTCTTTCTTTCTTTCTTTCTTTCTTTCTTTCATCTATCTATCTATCTATCTATCTATCGATCGCTTCTTTCTTTCTTTCTTTCTTTCTTTCTTTCTATCGTTTCAGTATTTCTTTCTTTCTTTCCTTCTTTCTTTCTTTCTACTCATCCTTCTTTTATCTCTTCCAAAATATATAATTTTTTTCTACATTCTATTTTTTCTTTTTCTATCTATCTATCTATCTATCTATCTATCTATCTATCTATCTATCTATCTATCTATCTATCTATCTATCTATCTATCTATCTATCTATCTATCTATCTATCTATCTTTTTTCTTTCCTTCTTTCTTTCTTTCTCCTCATCCTTCTTTTATCTCTCTTCCAAAAATAATTGTTTTTTCTACATTCTACTTTTTCTTTATCTTTCTTTCTTTCTCTCTCTCTCTTTCTTTCTTTCTTTCTTTCTATCTATCTCTTCTTTCTTTCTTTCTTTCTTTCTTTCTTTCTTTCTTTCTTTCTTTCTTTCTTTCTTTCTTTCTTTCTTTCTCTTTCTTTCTTTCTTTCTCTCTTTCTTTCTTTCTCTCTTTCTTTCTTTCTTTCTTTCTTTCTTTCTTTCTTTCTTTCTTTCTTTCTTTCTTTCTTTCTTTCTTTCTTTCTTTCTTTCTTTCTTTCTTCATTTTCTACATTCTACTTTTTCTTTTCTTTTTCTTACTTTCTTCCTTCCTTTTCACTTGCTTCGGCCCTCCTTTACTATTTTCTCCCTTTCCCCCCAAATTTCTATCTATCTATCTATCTATCTATCTATCTATCTATCTATCTATCTATCTATCTATCTATCTATCTATCTATCTATCTATCTATCTATCTATCTATCTATCTATCTATCTATCTATCTATCTATCTATCTATCTATCTATCTATCTATCTATCTATCTATCTATCTATCCTTTCTTACTTCCTTACCCTTGCTCTCCCCCTCTCCCTTCTTTCACCTTCCTTGTTTTTCTCTCTTTTTCTCCTTCTCTTCCAGACAGCTGTTTTCATTTATGTTGTTCGCCAGCACAGCTCCCTCCCCTGCCATTCACTGCTAATTTATTATTTTCCCCTAATCACTGTAATTAGTTTATTGCGTTGATATTAATGGAGCTTGTGGAGTGCGCGGGAGCTAATTGAAATGTTTGTGATTCCTGATGGCTGTTGATTCTTGCCGAGAAGGAAATTTTTTCCTGTGTTTAGCAAGGAAGGTTGCAGAAAAGAGCAGACTGTAAATCCACCCAAATGATCTCATGTCTATGGGAGGCCCCCGACCCCGCCGCCAGTCATTGTCTGGGGAACATTTGACTGGCACATTACAAAACCTGTCCTAATTACTGACATAAACATAAATGTTGGGCTGGGATGAGTGCTCATGTTTATGAACCACCTGAGCAATGGGGGCACCTGAGGGCATTTGAATTGTGCATGTATGTTATATTGCCCTTGAACATCTATGAGCAGCTTAAAGCTGAACTTTGTTATACGCAAATATTGTCTAAATACAAAATGTATGTATATTCTTACTTAAATCCTGGTGTGCTTTGTGTATTTCAGAAAAGCATCGGATCTGCTCTCTACTGTAGCCACATGCTTCCTCCAGCCCAGCTCCTGTCACACTCTGTTGGTGGCTCAGAGGAGCCAGCTGTCCCAGCCAGCAGTACCCACCAGCAGTACCAGCCAGCAGTACCCACCAGCAGTACCAGCCAGCAGTAGCCACCAGCAAGACCAGCCAGCAGTACCAGCCAGTAGTACCCACCAGCAGTACCCACCAGCAGTACCAGCCAGCAGTACATGCCAGCCGTACCCAAAGCAGTACCCACCAGCAGTACCAGCCAGCAGTACCCACCAGCAGTACCAGTCAGCTTTACCCACCAGCAGTACCAGCCAGCAGTAGCCACCAGCAAGACCAGCCAGCAGTACCAGCCAGTAGTACCCGCCAGCAGTACCCACCAACAGTACCAGCCAGCAGTACATGCCAGCTGTACCCAAAGCAGTACCCACCAGCAGTACCAGCCAGCAGTACCCACCAGCAGTACCTGCCAGCAGTACCAGCCAGCAGTACCCACCAGCAGTACCAGTCAGCTGTACCCACCAGCAGTACCAGCCAGCAGTACCCACCAGTAGGGATGATGGAACTTTTGAAAAGTTGAAAAGTTCGGTTCGACCAGAACACCCGAACTTCCCGAAAGTTTGGTTCGGATTCCAGAACCCTATTGAAATCAATGGGACCCGAACTTCTGGAATCAAAAAACACCATTTTGAAGCCCTAAAACCCAATAAATGCCCCTAAAAAGTACCTAGGGTTCTGGGTCATGCCCCAGGGACTATTAATCACACAAAAAAAAGTTCTTAAAAATTGTCGTTTTTGATAGAGAGCCAATTATTGAAAAAATTATTGAAAAAAAAAAATTAGATGAGATTTCTTTGGATTTAGGGGGGCGTTTATTGGGTGTTTTTTGGGCGTCTTTGGAGGCAGGCATGACATCTGAACTTCTGTTCTGTATAGAAGTCCATGTCTGCTCTGCATATGCTGAGTGGACACGGACCTGTCATCGGCCCGCTTCGCTCATTATGGCCCATGACCGGTTACCAAGTCGCTAAAGTGGCCCTTGATGGACAGGCGCGCTGTAGCAGCCTTTTCCCTTAGTTTCGCCATGGTGTGTGGTGGAGGGAAGGAGTCCGGATGGAGAGGTGCGCTGTACTGTAGCGCATCAGGAGATCCACGGGGGAAATCATAAAGATCTCCCATTTAGTTGATAAAAGTGTTAAAACCGCCGCCACAGTGCCGCGGCTGACCTTAACACTTTCATCACTCCCTACTTCCTCCACGCTGAGGGCATGGCACCATCACCAGGCTTTATTACAGTGTAAACTGGCACCAATATTAGTCTTTATTACTGTGTAAATTGGTACCAATACTAGGCTTTATTACTGCGTAAACTGACACCAATACTAGGCTTTTACACTGCGTAAACTGGCACCAATACTAGGCTTTATTACTGCATAAACTGGCACTAATAATAGCTTTTATTACTGTTTAAACTCACACTAATAATAGGCTTTATTACTGCATAAACTGGCACCAATACTTGGGTCTATTACTGCGTAAACTGCCACCATTACTAGGGGTTTATTACAGTGGCGGAACTACCAGGGTCGCAGCAGTCGCAGTTGCGACGGGGCCCTGGCGTTTCACCACTGTAGGGGGGCCCGCCGCCTCCCGGGAGATGGTCGTTGCACTCTTTACTCTGCACACACTCCCCGCACCGTACCGCTGCCCCGCTGAGTGCACTGTCTGCACTACGAGTCCCAGGCACACACTCCCCGCCCCGTTCCGCTGGCCGCTGCCCCGCTGAGTGCACTGTATGCACTCCCAGGCACACACTCCCCGCCCATCCTCTCTGCCCTGCCTCTTCCCGCCCCTCTTCTCCGCCTGTACTCACGGGCACTGACATTCACACGGGCCCCGCCCATTGAGTCCCCTGGAGAAGAGAGATGCAATGTCGGGACTCGGGTGACTCAGGGCAACAGAAAATCAGCTGACCCGGGCCGGCCCAGTGAAGTGAAGGAGCGGGAACCGAGTGACCTGCAAGTGCCCCCCCCCCCCCCCACACATCACCACCATTGCTGCCACTGACCCCCTCCATACCACCACTGCTGCTACTGATTCCCCCCCCCCCCCCACACCACCACCACTGCTGCCACTGACCCCCTCCATACCACCACTGCTGCTACTGATCCCCCCCACACCACCACCACCACTGCTGCCACTGATCCCCCGTACACCACACCCACTGCTGCCACTGATCCCCCGTACACCACCCCCACTGCTGCCACTGACCCCCTCCATACCACCACTGCTGCTACTGATCCCCCCCCCCACACCACCACCACTACTGCCACTGACCCCCTCCATACCACCACTGCTGCTACTGATCCCCCCACACCAACACCACCACTGCTGCCACTGATCCCCCATACACCACACCCACTGCTGCCACTGATCCCCCGTACAGCACACCCACTGCTGCCACTGATCCCCCGTACACCACACCCACTGCTGCCACTGATGCCCCCCACACCACCACTGCTGCCACTGATCCCCCCCCCACACACAACCACCACTGCCACTGTCCCCCACCCCTCCATGTCACGACTTCTGCTGCCACTCATTCCATTCTCCCACCACCACTACCACTCATCCCCCCTAACCACCACCCTTGCCACTGATCCCATGCCCCCTCACCACTGCCACTCATCCCATTCCTGCCACCACCACTGCCACTAATCTTATTCCATCCCATCTCCCCACCACAGCTGCCATCATCCCATATCCCCACCACCATCGCTGCCACTGATTCCATCTCCACCCAATTTTTGTTTATTAAAAGTCTTACAATCAACACTTATAAAATCAATATACATACATAAATATATACATATTTACATGAAAAGGGAAAAAAATACATAGCAAATTCTGCTCTCAAACAAAGAATGGCTTTACAGCAAAAACAAAACTCACATCATGAACATTTCATTACCGGGGAAAATAATCTTAGTAAGACTCACACCACCACACCACCCAACCCCATCCCTCCCCACCCAACCACCACTGCTGCCACTCATCTCAGGGGCATAACTACAGGGGTCACAATTGCAATGGCCAATGTGTTGCCCCTGTACACCTGGATGGGGGGGGGGGGGCAGAATATAGAGGAAAAATCCCCTCCATTTTTCTACTGCAGCTGCTAAAAGCCAGCTTCTCCTCTTCTCCATCCCATAGGCATTCAGAGACTGCAGGAGGAAAATGGAGGGGATTTGTTCCTCTATATATCCCCCTACGCCACCCCTCCTATCCAGGTCCTGCTGCCCTCACGCCCGGGATCGATGGGAAGGGGCCTGACCGGGGGACAGGGGGGGGCCCTTCATGGTTTTTTGCACCAGGGCCCTGAAGGTTCTAGTTACGCCTCTGGTTTATTACTGCATAATCTGGCACCAATACTTGGGTCTATTACTGCGTAAACTGCCACCATTACTAGGGTTATATTACTGCATAATCTGGCGCCAATCCCAGGAGCTATTGCTGTGTAATTTGGCACCAGTACTAGGGTTTATTACTTCGTAAACTGGCACCAATACCAGGGGCTATTACTGCATAAATTGGCACCATTACTAGGGGCTAATACTGCATAAACTGGCACCAATACTAGGGGTTATTACTGCATAAAGTGGTACCAATACTACAATCCTAGACTTTATTACTGCGTACACTGGCACCAATACTAGGGGTTATTACTGTGTGAACTGGCACCAATACTAAGGGCTATTACTGCGTAAACTGCCACCAATACTACTGGCTATTACTGCATAAACTGCCACCATTATCAGGGGCTATTGCTGCATAAACTGGTACCAATACTAAGGGCTAATACTGCATAAACTGGCACCAATACTAGGGACTAATACTGCGTAAACTGGCACCAATACTAGGGTCTATTACTGCATAAACTGCCACCACTATTAGGGGTTATCAATGCAGACACTGGCACTAATACTAGGAGCTACTGCTGCGTAAATTGGCAGCAATACTACAGGTTATTACTAGTGTAAACTGGCACCAATATTAGGGGTTATTACTGCATAAACTGGTACCAATACTACAATACTAGACGTTATTACTGCGTAAACTGGTAGCAATACTAGAGGTTATTTCTGTGTAAACTGGTACCAATACTAGGGGCTATTACTGCATAAATTGGCAGCAATACTAGAGGTTATTACTAGTGTAAACTGGCACCAATACTAGGGGTTATTACTGCATAAACTAGTACCAATACTACAATACTAGACTTTATTACTGCGTGAACTGGCATCATTACTAGGCTTTATTAGTGTGAAAACTGACACCAATACTAGGTTTTATTACTACGTGAACTGGCATCAATACTAGGCTTTATTACTGCATAAACTGGCATCAATACTAGGCTTTATTACTGCATAAACTGGCATCAATACTAGGCTTTATTACTGCATAAACTGGCACCAATACTAGGGGCTATTACTGCGTAAACTGGCATCAATACTAGGGGCTATTACTGCATAAACTGTCACCATTATCAGGGGCTACTGCTGCAAAAACTGGTACCAATACTAAGGGCTAATACTGCATAAACTGGCACCAATATTAGGGACTAATACTGCGTAAACTGGCACCAATACTAGGGTCTATTACTGCATAAACTGCCACCACTACTAGGGGTTATTAATGCAGACACTGGCACTAATACTAGGAGCTACTGCTGCGTAAACTGGCACCAGTACTAGAGTTTATTACTGCATAAAGTGGCACCAATACTACGGGCTATTACTGCATAAATTGGCACCAATACTAGGGGCTATTACTGGGTAAACTGGCAGCAATACTAGAGGTTATTATTAGTGTAAACTGGCACCAATACTAGGGGTTATTACTGCATAAACTGGTACCAATACTACAATACTAGACTTTATTACTGCGTAAACTGGCAGCAATACTAGAGGTTATTACTAGTGTAAACTGGCACCAATACTAGAGGTTTTTACTGCATAAACTTGCACCAATACTAGGGGTTATTACTGCATAAACTGGTACCAATACTAGGGGCTATTACTGCATAAATTGGCACAAATACTAGGGGCTATTACTGCGTAAACTGGCAGCAATACTAGAGGTTATTACTAGTGTAAACTGGCACCAATACTAGGGGTTATTACTGCATAAACTGGTAACAATACTACAATACTAGGCTTTATTACTGCGTGAACTGGCATCATTACTAGGCTTTATTACTGTGAAAACTGGCATCAATACTAGGCTTCATTACTGCGTAAACTGGCACCAATACTAGCGGTAATTACTGCATAATTTGGCCCCAATACTAGGCTTTATTACTGCATAAACTGGCACCAATAGTACGGTTATTACTGCGTAAACTGGCACCAATATTAGGGGTTATTACTGTGTAAATTGGCACCTATACTAGGGGCTATTACTGCGTAAACGGGCACCAATACTAGGGGCTTTTACTGCATAAACTGTCACCATTACTAGGGGCTATTACTGCATAAACAGGCACCAATCCTAGGGGCTATTACTGCGTAAACTGGCACCAATACTAGG
The DNA here is from genome assembly GCF_965119305.1 of Pelophylax lessonae. Lineage (NCBI taxonomy): Eukaryota > Metazoa > Chordata > Amphibia > Anura > Ranidae > Pelophylax > Pelophylax lessonae. The sequence goes on along the minus strand of NC_138778.1, from coordinate 48,433,753 downwards.
GATTATTACTGTGTAAACTGGCACCAATACTAGGTTTTATTACTACGTGAACTGGCATCAATACTAGGCTTTATTACTGCATAAACTGGCATCAATACTAGGCTTTATTACTGCATAAACTGCCATCAATACTAGGCTTTATTACTGCATAAACTGGCACCAATACTAGGGGTTATTACTGTGTAATGACAAGAGGACAAAGCGGCGCCTGCTTGGTGTAGCAGAAAATTTATTGGGGATAAATAACAAGACACTCACTTATAATAAGGGGTCTGTCTGCATGGTGGGTAGATAAAAGTTCCTCTGCTGCCCTCCTATAAGGCTGTGGCAAACGGTTGAGGCGATCCTGTTTAGGTGCTGATGGCAGTCAGCCTCTTCCAGCAGGACGGCGGCAGTGTGAAACCATGGCCGTGTCCCGGCTACAAGGCCGATAACGTCACATCCGGGTAAGAGGTCAGCAGGAAGTATACTGGCACCAATACTAGGCTTTATTATGGCATAAACTGGCACCAATACTAGGCTTTTTTATGGCATAAACTTGCACCAATACTAGACTTTTTTACTGCGTAAACTGGCACTAATAATAGGCTTTATTACTGCGTAAACTCACACTAATACTAGGCTTTATTACTGAGTAAACTGGCACCAATACTAGGGGCTATTACTGCGTTAACTGGTACCAATACTAAGGAATATTACTGCATAAACTGGCACCAATACCAGGGGTTATTACTGCGTAATCTGGTACCAATATTAGGGGCTAGTACTGCTTAAACTGGCACCAATACTAGGGCCTTTTACTGCACAAACTGGCACCATTACTAGGGGTTATTACTGCGTAAACTGGCACCAATACTAGGGGTTATTACTGCGTAAACTGGCACCAATACTAGGGGTTATTACTGCGTAAACTGTTGGCTGAAATTGCTTGAAACTATAAAGAAAAGCTTTTAAGAGTTTTCCTCTCTCTCAGGTCTGAAACAATACTTGAGGAAGAAAGGAAAACTCTTTTAAGCTTTTCTTTTTAAGTGATGGTTAGTACAATAAAAAGTTATCATTGCATACTGCATTACTCTCGTATTTTGTAACCTTATTTATATACATACCTATTAATTTTTTTTCAGTGGTATGGCTGTGGTACCTCATGTGCCCTTCCTATATATTGTTCCTAGAGTCACCACTGCTCTCAGGTGATCAGGAAGGAATTTCTTCCCCTGATGGAGCAATTTGAATCATGCTTTGCTAGGGGTTTTGCCTTTCTCTAGATCAACTGTGGGTAAAGGATTGTGTCAATAGGATTGTATAGTTTTTTTGTTTTTTTTTTATTGGTTGAACTAGATGTCTTTTTTTAACCTGAATAACTATGTAACATCTCAGAACTGGTAAGCCGCATAATAATTTTGCTTTGTAGTTTAGTACATCTTGTCAGCTTCAACTTTAAGTGAGATTACATCTGGGCTTCATATATACGTATAGGAAGAGTCTGAAAAAAAAGAGTGTCACCTATAAAATAGCAAGCCGTGTCTGAGGTTCTCCAAAATAAGACGGATTATCCATATGGATCCACTACAAAGAACCACTTTCCTCTTCAGAAGCTGCTGGTACATCCTGTGTCTGAGAACACTAAACAGGAGATTAATCCTATAATAAAATCATTATGCGACACTTGGGTCTCCAGCGAGAATACTGAAGGCAATCCCATGACAGGGAATTATGCTATTTTAAAATATTAACACTGCAGCAGTCTAATTGGCTTCATTGTAATTTGACAGAAGTGAAGAAATTATATGTATATATATATAAATCTATTATATCTGAAATTCTCAACCAACAGATTTTATGACATAGGAAATGAGACACCTAAAATATCAACTACACAAACCTTTAGGCCCCATGCACAATGGACGTTATAAAAACGCCAGTAGCGTTAGCCGTAGAAAGGTGTAGCTGTAGAATGAGTTTTGCAGTGTTTTTTCAGTAGCTTTTTTTAGCGTTTTTTAGCCTTTTTTTTTAGCAAAACTATACTCCTACAAAAGCTTATGGCTCATAAACGCTGATAAACGTTTTTCAGTGGTGTTCAGCGTTTTTAAGCTTTTATTATCCCTTGATCACACCAGAATGATTTCAGGCATATGTCGACATAAGATTTACAAATCATACCTGAAGTAGCATTTAATGTGTTTCTATAGCAGTGTCTTAATAGATACGATTTCAAGTAGTACGATTTGAGAAGTAGTTCATATATTACTTTTTCAGGACATCAGCACAATGTCACTGCCATAGACTATAATGTAAATAATGCCGCAAATTGTACCTGTGTCTATATCAGCATTCATGCCCAGACTGGCCATAAGGCCCACTGGGTGAATGCCCGGTGGGCCGGGGCTGCCCAGTTCACCTCCTGCGCGGCCATGCCTGTGTCTTCTCTCCTGCCCCGGATGTGCTCCAGCAGAAACTGGCATCCGCGGCTCAGGTGGTCTCTGGATGATGATGTAATTGGGCATAAAAATGAAAGGCACGCCCAATGTGATCCGCCTTTTCCAAGACCCGCTAGCTGTATGCCGAGGAAGTTTCGGCTGCAGCTCTACCTCTACACTTTATACTGGCAGGTAGAGTTAAAAGAAGATGTATGAGCAGATTTTTAATGTGGTATGGAGGTGGAGCAGACAGGTCAGAAGCTAGATTGGACAAAATGGAAAGAACATGGTATGGTCAAAGTGGACAGAAGATTGTTTCGAGAAAGTGGACAGAAGGTGGTGTAGACAGAGATAACATCTTTTAAAGTAGACAAAGTTTATAGAGGATGATGTGGACAAATCAGGTAGATTATTTTATGGAAACAGTAGGAAGAACGTTGTATGGAAAGAAGATAAAATGAAAGGAATATTTGATGTACACAGTGTGTAGAAGAGTAGAAGAGTAGAGATGTCGCGAACATAAAATTTTCCGTTCGCGAGCGGCGAACGTGAACTTCCGCAAATGTTCGCGAACGGGCGAACCGCCATAGACTTCAATAGGCAGGCGAATTTTAAAACCCACAGGGACTCTTTCTGGCCACAATAGTGATGGAAAAGTTGTTTCAAGGGGACTAACACCTGGACTGTGGCATGCCATAGGGGGATCCATGGCAAAACTCCCATTGAAAATTACGTAGTTGACGCGGAGTCGGGTTTTAATCCATAAAGGGCATAAATCACCTACTATTCCTAAATTGTTTGGAATAACGTGCTTTAAAACATCCAGTTTGTGAATACTATCAGGTATGATGTTGTATCGATCAGGTAGTGTAAGGGTTACGCCCGCTTCACAGTGACAGACCAAATTCCCCATTTAACGCACTGCAAACAACCGCAAACAGTCCATTTGCAGTGGGCACAGTACAGTCTGTGGGCCTGATACTCACTGGCAGGCAACTGCAATTATATGACAGAGGAAAAAATAAATTAATTTTTTATCTGCAAGGTGCTGTGCCACCCTATATGAGTGGAGGGCAGTGGGCACAGTACGGTCTGTGGGCCTGACACTCACTGGCAGGCAACTGCAATTCTATTACCAAGGAAAAATTAAATTACTTTTTTATCTGCAAGGTGCTGTGCCACCCTATATGAGTGGTGGGCAGTGGGCACAGTATGGTCTGTGGGCCTGACACTCACTGGCAGGCAACTGCAATTATATTACAAAGGAAAAATTTAATATTTAAATATCACTACTTGTAAATTAATAGACGATGTTGTAATCCACTGCGCTTTAGGAAATACAGGTAACACAAACCTGACAGAATAACACAAATAACACAAATACTGCTGCAAAGACACCTCTGGAAGATTTCCTGGTAAATTTATAGTGCATTATAAATTTACCAGGACATCTTCTAGAGGAGTCTTTGCAGCACAAATCAGAGATCTGGAGGAAACCTGATTTTACTATATGCTGTTGTTGCCTAGTCCATCAGAGTGGTTAGGCATAGGCGTCTGGTGAGTCTGAATTTCAGATACTTCTCCCGGCACTGTGTGGTGGTGGCAAGCAAGGGTGGTCCCCATAGGTTGCACCTGTGATCCTTCAGGTTTGCACTTTCATTGCTCTATGCACTTTATACCTATGGACTTTATGGACTCCTATTGATGTGATTTCATGCTTTTATGTATTTATGATTTTATGCTTATATTTATCACATCTGATTCATATATTTTGGTATATGTTATCATCCTATTTATTTGGAAAGAGGTTATCACCATCCCTGCGCTACTGAAATGTTTTTTCTGGATACATTTTATTTTTTATTATAGGAAAAATGAAATGACTTTTTTATCTGCAAGGTTCTGTGCCACCCGATATGAGTGGTGTGCACACAGTACAGTCTGTATATATATATATATATATATAGAAAAAATAAAATAAAAGCAGACTGATGTACCAGCCATAAAAAGGGCTTTTTGGGGTGCTGTCAGGATGCTGTCCTTACAGCAGGAGTGGACACAGAACACTGGCCTAGCTAACGATTTCCCTATTAATGCAGCAGCAGCAGTAGCCCTCTCCCTGCGGTACAGGGTCAAAGTTTGCTCAATGATGATGTATAGGGGGCGGACCGAACATCGCATATGTTCGCCCACCGCAGCGAACGCGAACAAGCGACGTTCGCCGGGAACTGTTCGCCGGCGAATAGTTCGGGACATCTCTATAATGGTGTGGACAAACTGGGCAGATGTATTAAAGTGGGCAGAAGGTGGAGTGAATAGAATGGGAAGAAGATACAATGCACAACATGAAAGAAATATGTTATTGGCAAAGTACGTAAAAGGTGGGATGGGCAAAGTGGGAAGAAGGTAGTGGGAATAGTAGGCGGAAGGTGGTGCAAAGAAGATAGGCAAACAGTGTGGACAGAAGTGTCTCCTCTGCCGCTGGCTGCTGCAATAGATCTTCAGGATAGAGAGCAAGGGAAGGGGCTGATATATATGTCTTTTCTAGGCCCCTTCCTTTTCTGAATGAACAGAGTCAGTGATCGGTACCAATCACTCACTGTGTTTACTATGCTTCAGTTTGTGAATAAACAGGAAGACCTTGCAGAGCTCCCTGCTTATTCATCTTCAGTGCAGCTAAGGCTGCAGAAAAAGGAATTGATGAATTTATATCCAAAAACCACAAACAAAGATGCCGGAGTTGTCACTGTTTCAATTGTCACACCTGGGGACTAAGCTCACATAGGCTAAAGAGGATTCCGGTACTAATGGCAGACCCACATCAGGCCACAGGCCTAGAAACCTTGCTACACTTGTAACAGCGTGCAAACGCGGCAACCCGCGTTTATAAGCGTTTCGTTTATAAGAATTTTTATGGGGATACATTTCTGACCATTTTACAATGTAAGAACGCTTCTAAACGCAAACGCCGCTAAATGCACATAAACGCAGCATGTAAACGTTCCGGTGTTAAGGAAAGCATAAAATCCAACAAACGTTTTAATGTAAAATCAAAAGTACACTCACATGCAAAGCGGAATACCAGCTCTAGGTAAGACAACAAAGCCGCCGGCCGGTTGGCTAATCTCGCCCGTACTTCATGGACGCTAGGGGGTGACGTCAGCACGCCGTGACCCGGCGCGTTTCGTCACAGATGACGTTATCTTGATAACATGCTTATGATTTTATGCTATGGCGTTCCTTCCTTTATTTTATATTGCTGATGCACGCCTGAGCTGGTTATTATCCTGAGTCTACATCTGGAGCCACCTGAGGTTCATCTGTTCCTATTTGAACATCATGCCCATCATCTGATTATCTGATCTGATTATCTTTGGATATATGTACAGTCTTAATTGGATCTGGTAAGGAGCGTATAGATCGGTGGTGGATATCATTAGTCCCTATCTGTCAGCACTATCTAGGCACATCCTGAAGATATATACTTATCATAAGCGGTGGTTTTCACATTTATTATTGGCTTCTGTACCTGTATGTGTATGACACACATATCGGTGTATATTCACACTTTCACTGGTTAAGGTGTTACATTCATATCTGTGAGTGCATCTTTTTTCTTCCACTTTCACCATCTTTTGTTTTTTGGTTTTACGCTATGGCGTTTATGTTTTTTATTTCATGAACTCTTTTAATGCACCTCGCCTCGGTTTCCTGGGAGACTTCATTGCAAGCATATAAGAGGCTTTTCAGGTGGTCACTGGTAAAAAGACATCCCGGTCCTGACTTGCTTGATTGATTTACCGACACTTCATTCACTGTTTTCCAGCAAGCATATTACCTAAAGGATTTTCACTGTGGACACCTCTACTTACGCCTATTATTTATGGACTTATTTATGGACATTTCATTTTTACATTATATATCCACAATTGGTCTTTACGACTATTCTATTTATCATTTTGGTTATTACCATTTTATTTAGCGCGACTTATTTATTGTTTATTATTATTTGGGTGCTGTCGCACTTGAAGTTGCTGCTTATCTATTTTATTTTGCACTAGCGTGGTTATTTATTACTTTATTCTCTAAATATCCTAATACTGGTCTGAAACTGAACTCCTAAGGCTGCATTCACATGTCAGCTTATAATCGCGGGCAGAACCGCCGCGGTTCCGCCCGCGATTCGGAGATTTATTGCAAATCGCGGGACGCCTAGCGTTGCCCGTTGATTTGCAATAGCCCCCCAAACGCCGAGCGATGTTGCCGCGATTTACGCCCGCCGAATCGCGGCAACATCGCGCAAACAAAATCGCGGGACGCAATATGCTCCAAAGAAGCTCTTGTACTTTTTTGGAGCGTATTGCGTCCCGCGATTTTGTTTGCGCGATGTTGCCGCAATTCGGCGGGCGTAAATCGCGGCAACATCGCTCGGCGTTTGGGGGGCTATTGCAAATCAACGTGCAACGCTAGGCGTCCCGCGATTTGCAATAAATCTCCGAATCGCGGGCAGAACCGCTGCGGTTCTGCCCGCGATTATAAGCTGACATGTGAATGCAGCCTAATTCTACAAACTCTATTATCAAACACTAACGAATTTGAAACAAAACATTATTCTATTCTCTTGAAGGCAAGCTATCACATTTTAAATACTTCTAATAACATAAAATGGCAATAATAATATGACATGGAAAAAAAGGACCTATTAAAGCAAAAAACATGTAGAACGTCAAAAGGATTGTTTAGGCTCCATTCACATTTGGCGTTTTTAGAATCTGGGATTCTGCCCGTGATGTCAAATCGCACTGCAATTTCAAAATGCATGTTCAGGTGTCATTCATTTTCAATGGCACCTAAAACACAGTGCGGCTTTGCCACAGTTATCATGCGATAAATCACGTGGCAACCACCAAAGCTTGTCGCCCCAAAAAGGAGCAGGCGCTTCTTTTAGGGGACAAACTTCATGTGCTGCTGTTTGCTGCGATTGCAGCACAATTTATTGCATGATAACAGAGTGGCAAAACCATACCGCGTTTAGGTCGCATTCAAAAGGAATGGCATTTAAACATGTGTTTTGGGATTGCAGTGTGATTTGAGATCACGGGCAGAATCGCAGCAATTCTGCCCAAGATCCCCAAATGCCAAATGTGAATGGAGCCTAAAACCTCAACCTTATTCCTCAAGTACCCCCTACAGGCCATGTTTTAGGAATTTAACTTAGATAAAACAGCTGTCAGAAATACCAAGCCATTGTCATTGATTTAAAGCACCTGTGCAAAATGAAGGAAATCTGAAAACATGACCTTCTGGTGGTACTATATGTGAACCCTTAGGGCTCTTTCACACTAGGAGTCTGTCAAACGGACTCCGTTTATCTCATCGGGGGATCGATCCGCCGATCTCCCGCTGAGCAGGAGGATGACAGCTGTTCTCCGCGTTGTGTGCGGAGACACAGCTGTCCGGTCCCCATGCATCTCTATGTGGGAGTCAGATGGGAACGGACCGTTGGTCCGTTCTCATCCGATCCCATCCGATCCGATCCGCTGGACGGATGGAAAATAGGGTTTCCATCCATCCAGATTTGATGGATCGGATCAGATGGGATCATGAGACATGTCTGCTGACATCCCATCCCCCATAGACATGCATGGGGTGACCGTTCAGATCCGCCAAAAAAACGGACTGACGGATCTGAACGGTCCGTCTGTGTGAAAGGGGCCTTACCTTCTAAAACAACCCATTCAGTTTAAAATAGAATTGAAAGTTAAAACATTTGTGTATATAATAAATATATATATATATATATATATATATATATATATATATATATATATATATATATGGGGCTTAGGGAGTAGGGGGTAGAGGGGCAGCAGTATACTGATCTTCCCAGTGAATGGCTGTGCAGGGGGGTTGGGTCATCAAAAGTCTGATCATTGGAGGGCAGACAGGCTGTTCTTCGACCACAACCAGAAAACTGACCATGCTGGGTGTGCTCTCATGCATAGAGTGGTCAGTTTGAAATAGGAAAGCAGGGGGACTGGCAGGAACACCAGGGATTTCACACAAAGGAAACAATACAAAGAGAACAGGATACTTTTTCATATAAGTACATTGTACAGCAGGCACATAGCAGGAATATGAATTGTTGGGGTAACGTATTCTTCAAGGAATGGTTAAGGCTTGGTTCACACCTATGCAGGTTGCAGTTGATGCATATTCTGGATGCATTTTGCGTTTTTCAATACACATTTTTGATCCATTGAATTCTATAGAACCAAAAACACAACCTGCTGGTCCCTGATCCTTTCCATAAAATGCACAGATGTGAACATGACCTATAGGATACTATTTTAAATGGACTGTAGTGTGTTTCTGCAAAACAAAAAATGAACTAAAAAATGCATGGGTGTGAACCAGGCCTAAAGCTAACAAATGATTTTCTTCACTACTTTTTCTTTATAATAGCTTTAGAAAATAGCAAATGTAATAATTTAGAGCAGTCTTTCGCAACCTTTTTTTTTTTATCTCAGGGGGACCTTTAAAATAATTTTCAGTTCTTATACAATGTGCTGAGCAAATAAAAAAATTTCTGAGCGCAAACCTTTAGACTGAGCAATGGGGGGGGGGGGGGATGGGGACGTCAATGCAGAGTGACCAGCGTGCCCCCAATCAATGCAGAGTGCCCACAGCATTGCCCCCAATCAATTGCAGAGTGCCCACAGCATTGCCCCCAATCAATTGCAGAGTGCCCAAAGCATTGCCCCCAATCAATTGCAGAGTGCCCACAGCATTGCCCCCAATCAATGCAGAGTGCCACAGCATTGCCCCCAATCAATTGCAGAGTGCCCACAGCATTGCCCCCAATCAATTGCAGAGTGCCCACAGCATTGCCCCCAATCAATGCAGAGTGCCACAGCATTGCCCCCAATCAATGCAGAGTGCCCACCGCATTGCCCCCAATCAATGCAGAGTGCTAGCGTTCCCCCCGCGAGAGCCGTGCACTTACCTCACGGCAGCTTCTCTTCAGTCCCCGCATCCCCGCGTCTCCTCAGTCCTCCCGACTCCTCCTCGGACCTCTGGCAATGGCATGGGGTGGTTTGCCTTTCAGCCAATCAGGAAGCGGGAGGACCCGCTCCCCGATTGGCCAGGAGGAGGATCCGTGTGACAATAGCGAATTTTCATTCGCTATTGTCACACAATGGGCAGGCTCTCGGGGCGCACTGCTCACTACCTTCACCGTCTTTACGCGGCTGCGCGGTTTGAATGTGTGCTGACATAATTATAGTCATGATAGTCAGATAATTAGTGCCATGCCGCTGACTCTGCCCAGTGGCTTTGGCCAAGAACTATGCAAACACCATCAGATGCAAGGTCAATCAGCCACAACTCAGGGAACGTCTGGACACCTCTGGAGGAACCCGGGTTTAGAATAGCTAGAGCTACGCTAAAAGGTTTAGTATGTAGCAAATTTATAGCGGTCTAAACATCAGTCCAAAAAACAGAAGGTCAACTGAAGAGGGAAGAAGGACATGGATCCTACCAACTAGTTTATTTTCATCAGAGTAGAATGGGCAATCTACAGTTGAGGTTCATTGTGGATTACCACTCAGTGAACCATTCATCTTCTGTATGAACTGGTATAGATATTGTACAAGTTCATATACTGGCTGCGATTTAGAAGTACACGCTCCAGGTCAGTGTGTCAATGGGAACCAATGGAGGTCAAATGGGGATGCACAGAGATGCAGTAATGAGAAGTAGAGTTTGGCAGAAATGGAAGGCACAGGGTGGAGTAGGGGGTGCACAGAGATTATGGTGGAGGATCCCATATTACCATGAAGTTATTGCCCCATGAAGAAATTGCTATGTAAGTGTACACTAAGTGTAGTACGTAGGGAAACACTTTATTAAATAAGGTAAAAACACTCACATATAAACGGAGTAATAGCGCTATAGTCGGCAGATTCCAGCAGAACACAGCCGCCCGACTTCCGGATACCATGTGGTGACGTCAGCATGCCTTCCTGACGCGTTTCGTTATAGATGACGTCTTCCTGGAGAACCTCGTGCCGTGTCGTTATATGTGAGTGTTTTTACCTTATTTAATAAAGTGTTTCCCTATGTACTGCACTATCTGCGGCCCCATTTCTTTCATATTCCGGTTGGGAGTATCGGGCCCGGACTGTTTAGTGTGGTGGCTTGCCTATGATTGTGGCTCCCTGCTGGACGTGTTTGAGAGAGGCATCACGCCATCTACAGGATCCCGTTGGAGTTTCTATCATATACCAGATGTTTGTCTTTATCTTCTCTCTGGTAAGCGTTTAGCGTGCCCTTAGCATGCAGCACTGAATGTGGAGGAAGTCACATTACATGGTGAAGGATTCCTTTCTTGCACCTGGCACCCATTTTTGGACTTTTTACTTTCTTTACTTATATGGACATGATTTATGATTTAATTGATCCACTGTCATATTTTGGATATTAAGATATTATTTGAAGCACATTTCACTGTTATCACAATATTTTTAGTTTGATTTTATTATCATTGTGTCAATTTAGCACGGCTTTTCCTTTTATATTTACTTTTTAGTGTTTCCCACTACAGCTGCAGCTTCTCTTATTTAAATTCACATTGGTATTTTTCTATTGGTTTATTCACTTATATATTTACATTTGTCCTTAGCGCAGTTATTTTTATATATAGAGTAGGTAAGTGTTATAACCTCTTTCAGGTTTTTTTAAATCTCTGTAAACCTGATGGGGAGATGTACACCCACTAGTTGTTCTTGTAAGATGACGAAAGTGCCAAGTTGGAGTAACTCACTTGCACGGGAGTTACATCATCAGTGGCCGGACAATGTAGGAGAAATAAGATTATGGACCTGAAAGAAGACTGGAAAAATATAGCAGTGACAGCAACGAAGCATGGAGGTGGAACACGTACATCTCATTGCTAGAGGAGGGGAAGTCAATGCAGTAAAATCCAACTCTGGGAACAGCTTTTAATTTTTTTTATCTTTAATTCACATAAGATCCTCATATTTTTACTACTTCAGGAGCCATCTAAGCTTTGTTGTGTGAATAAAAGATACAAAAACCCAGAGTTGGGCTAGAGTCTGCCATATTTGGGTTAAAGAAACTAGGGGTAGATCTCTACTGGGTGGAACCATGGAAATAATGGGTGCTATGTCCCATAGCACCCACTAATAATGGGTGCTATGTCCCATAGCTTAAGTATTGATTGAATACAGAATGAAAAATTATGGACTTTGAAGAAACCTCAAGGATCACAATTGTATAAAATATACAACTTTTATTAGGTACTGCATATAAAAACAGTTAAAACCAATATAAACTATAAAATGGCTTCACAAAATTGTGAAAGGAAGAATTCCCCCTCTAGATAATGTGAGCTCAGTCCTTGTGGTGAGCATTCAAGGTGATATTCCACTGGGGGGTTTCACCATCCTTGCGATAATGCTCTACGTGTTTCACCGTTACCTGCCTCTTCAGGAGCATGTGCAGATCAAAAAGCATTCCTTATCTAAATGTGAATACATGATCACAGATAAACAAATTTAAATTTCATATGTCATCATGTGTACATTTAAGCCCCGTACACACGCACCGATTGTTGGCCGTAAATTTTCAGCCAACGTCCGGTCGGCTTGTTAGTATGATGCTTCCGACAACCGACTGTGACTTTTCGGCCGAACAAAATCTGGTGTGCATGCTATAAAATTTTTGTTGGCCGGTTGGCCGTCACCAGAACGGCCGATTGTTCGTCAGTCAGTACAGATTTCGGCTGACAAAAGTCAGATGAGCAAGACTGGGCATGCTCAGAGAAGAAAAAACACACGAAAAGTAGACCAAAACATGACATCACTTCTGCAGTTGGTTGTTGTTGGCCGACAAAATTCGTGAGCAGTCTAGAGCACATTTTAACCAACACAACAACACTGGACAAAAGACGGCCGATCGTTCGGCCGACAATCGGTGCGTGTGTACGAGGCATTAGATAAGAAATGCTTTTTGATCTTCACATGCTCCAGAAAAAGAGAGTAACCGTGAAACATGTAGAGCATTAATCCAAAAATGGTGGAACCCCCATGGAATATCACCTTGAATTTTGTGAAGTAATTTTATGGTTTATATTGGTTTTAACTGTTTTTATATGTAGTACCTCATAAAAGTTGTATATTTTATACCCTTGTGATCCTTGAGGTACCTACAAAGTCCATATTTTTTTCTTTCTGTATTCAATTCATATTTGGGTAAAAGTATGGCATCTTTGCAAATTATGGCAAGAGCTTGAAGGATCCATATTAATTCAATTTTGCTCTAAATGGATTTTAAGACCTTGATACTTTTATTTTTTTTTCCCGTTTAAATACTTTCTCCTTGGAAAACCTGAATATTCTTAAAACAAATGATTTTAATGACTTCAGAAGCTTAAATAACGTTATGGTGGTCAGCGATGTCTCACCACTAGTTATTAACATGACCACCTTGTTATTCCTGCACAGTGTTTTACGTACAAAGGTGCTTAAAAAAGTTTGCTAACCAGCTGTCACTGAATAATGAAATATGTTAAATAGCTATACAGAATGGCTTGGGGCTAACTAAGGCTCTATCTCCCCCAGTCTGTGGCTGCTTAGCAGTCAGATGGCAGATAGAGACAATAGTTCAAACTGCTGCCTGTCCCATTGTACTACCTGCCACGTGCCCCCTACTCTCTCCCAGGGCCAGCTGCTGGTAAAATCCTATTATACAGAAGACCCAGGCGGGACATGGCCAGGACTGCGACCATCTGTTCCTCCATCATTCCCAGTCTGGCCTACAATGGTCATCTGTGTCCAAGCTGTGGAGGCCTGTGGGGGAGAAGAACCCTTTCAGTGCCGGTAGCATGCAGAAGCAGCTGAGCAAATTGATTTGAACATCATTTTGAATAATCTGGCAACACAGAGAGCACCCCTGAGAGCAAAAATTAGTAATCACTGGAAGAGTCGGTTATGGGACAGTGGATTTTTAGGTGTCTACACATGTTACTGTCCAATATGAAGAGCAACATTCTTATCGCTTTTTATTGATCATTCTAAGGCTGCTTTCACATTGCTCTGTTGCGAAAATGTGGTAAAAATGCATATGCATTTTTGCCGCATTTTTAGTGCATTTTGCACCCGTGACTCCAAATACGAAACCGCGGGTATGTCTTTTATGCATTTTTGCCATATTTTTTATACGTTTTTCATTCATTTAAATGGCAAGGTGCGTTTTAGTTGCATGTTATTTACTGCACCAAAAATGCAGCATGCAGGACTTTTAAAAAAGCAAATGACCCGCAACTGACTGGTGTGAAGAGTCCTATAGAATTTAATAATGATGCAATTTTCTTCCACTTTTGGTAAGGCAAAAACAGAGGAAAATAATCAGTGGGAAAGGGGCCTTATTGTTTTGATATAGTTATTGAAAAAGCAATTGTGGCTGTAACTTTTAATCCATGTTTTTTTTTTGGCAGTGGAAGAAAAAAATGAAGTGATCATGGGTTAATTTTTAGATATTTTTAATTGTTCAATGATTATATTTTGATTTAATTATCTAACAGTGTACAGAAAAAAAAAATAATAATTGAAGATCTTTAGCAAATGATTGCTGTTGCAATCTAGAGCACATTTTTGATAATGTTTTGGGTCAAATAAGGAAAAAAAATAGAAATGCATATGCCCAATGTCATAAATAGGGAAAACCCCATGGCCAAGCTGAATACACATTTGTGCATCATTATTTTTTTTTTGCATTATTCAAACCTTTTATCATATTTGGGAGTATTTTGAAATCTTTGTGACCATTGAGAGATCGTTCCCTAAAAGCGTATCGAAATAGTAACATTCCCCCGTACTTTTAATTGTAAATGATCACTCAGCACCTGGCAGGGCTGTGAATGGGCACTCATCACAATGGAATGTACACAAAGTAAGAATCTATATGTGAGAGAGGCAGAGGTGGCTTCATTGCTGTCTCTAGCTCTCTCATAGGAACATCCACAAATTGGGCTTCAGCCTGGGGTGGAGCTGACAACCACATATAAAGAGGTGCTTTTACAGAAAAAAACAGCACAGATTGGAAAAGGACCAAGTGTTACATGTACTTGGTGCCCTGGGATTTTTTGGTTGTGATGATACTTTTTCTTTCACTCCTGCAGCACGAAGAGGATGGAGGGGGTTGGTACTGCATGTTTAAATTTTATGGCAGCAATTGGTATAATGGCGGGAAAATCTCCCCTTCTAATCATTACAAGTCTGTTCGTCAATGGGCAAATTAAATGGAAAAAAAACATAAAAATAGACCTTATATGAAAATGAAAAGATTCAACAACCATATGCCAGCTGCAGTAACCTTACACCATAACAATCTGTTTGGTGTATTGAGCTATAATTACCATACTTCACCAGATAATGCTTGTGTTGACGAAAATTCGTTTTTCGCAAAATATAGTTTAAGAATTGTGCTTACAAAAATCAATTTTTGCCTACAAAATGTAGTGTTCCACGTATGCAACGTGAGACAGAGCAAAGCAACAGAGAACACCCAACCAGATTTCACTTTTTCAATTCATAGCAGTCAGAATGATAAAACATGAGATACTGATTGGTTATTTTGAAATATTGCATTTTGCATACTGCTCTTTGCCCTATTAAATAAGGACAATTGTTATTCAGCCGCTACAGGTTTTACATGATAAATAAATAAAACCTTAATGATCTACTTAACTATTAATGATACCACACTATGAATAATCAATCAAAGCAATAAACTATTTTGTTAAATACTTAATGCAAAACAACATAATGATTTACTAAAATGATGTTCTTTTTTTTCCAGCTTGTTAGTTGTTTTCCTATGCTGGCCACTCTCTCTGTCAGGGTGGTCATACGTGGCTTGAGAAGAGCAAGCGATGTACTGGGTTCTACCACTATATGTAATAACTGGGCCAAGTAGGGCTTAACAGGAGACCAGTAATGATTGAGAGATGGATCACCCAATACAGCAGAGGATTCTATGCAGCCCCCCCTTTCTGTCAGGGTGGTCATACATGGCTTGAGAAGAGCAAGCAATGTGCTGGATTCAAGCATTTTATGTGATAACTGGGCCATGTAGGGCTTAACAAGAAGCCAGTAATGTTTGAGAGATGGATCACCCAATATTGCAGAGGATTTCCAATAATTTGGCAAATCTCTGGGACTGATCACCGATTGTTCCCTTTAATCCATAGGAAAGAAAACAAACTTGCTTTTGCATGTATGCTATATATATATATATATATATATATATATATATATATATATATATAAGAATTATAATAATATATGTGTTCATTGTCATGGAGGCATGATGGGTTCCAGGGGACAGGTCACTCAAGCAAGAATGAAACTACCACTAGCTGTTGTTTTTAGCCACTATGGCCACCACCTAAGGTCTGTAGCCACTACTGCTGAAGTCTGGTGTCTTGGATAAAAAGTGCCCAGTGTCCAGAGGTGTCTTTTGATGTATGGTTTATAAGACGTTTATTAAAAATGTAAACGTGTACATCGAGCCAATGTATTAATGCCAATGCAGATGCTGCCTCTGGTCCCCTAGCAGGCATTCTGCCATTCTGTTTTCCAAAATTTCATAAGCAATATATCTTTTTGGGAAGCATTCCCATCCAATAGCATGCAGCAACAGCCCTGAAGAAGGGGGAGTCCATTCCCCTGAAACGCGTTGCCACTATGTACATGTTGACATTTTTAACAAACGTCTTATAAACCAGCATCCAAAGTTGCAGTTTTCTGGACACCTGGGTGCCATTTCTTTCCTACCCAAGTCTTCTTGCTGAAATTACCACAAGGCCATATCGGAAAGGTAGCAGCCCAAGACCGTAAAGGGGTTCATCACCACCATCCACCCTTGGGCACGACCTATTGAAAGGGTTTGCTTCCTCTTTGTCCACACAATCACTCACTTACGACCAGTGACTGATCCAGTCAGTCCAGCATGGTCTCCAGCAAAAACCAGAGGAGTCAGGCGTCTGTTCTTCAGGCCCCACATCCAATCATTGTCCAAATTTTGTTGCCTTCAGCTTTGTACTTCAACTCCCTTTCTTAACCAGTTAAATCACCAAGATACTACAATGACACCACCAAGATATTAAATCACTCCCTTGTTATCTCTAGCCTCAATTATTGCAACTTCCTCCTCATTGGCCTACCAGTACATAGGCTATCCCACTTCCACTCTATCATGAATAATGCTTCCAGACTCATCTACCTTACCAACCTTCCCCCGCTTCACCAATCCCTCCATTGGCTTTCAGTCATCCAATAAATAAGATTCAAAATATTAATATCAAAATATTAACAAAGCCATCCATGACTTTTCCATGAGCTACAACACCAACCTTATCTCAAAATATCAACCAAACTGTCCTCTCCAATCCTCTGAAGACATCCTGCTCTATAGTTCCCTTGCCACCTCCTCCCATGCTCGTTTCCAGGATTTCTCCAGAGCCTCTCCCATCCTCTGGAACTCCCTACCCCCAAATGTCTGGCTATCCTCTACTCTGCCTGTAGGCAATTCCTTGAAACTCATCTTTTCAGGGAAACCTATTCAACCTCCACCTAACAACTGTATTTTTACTTCTCCATCAGCTTAGGCTTTTAGCCCTATTTCACACATGAGCATTTATATATTGAAGCCCAAAGCTCCACAAAACTCAGCAACCAAAATCCCATGAGTGCTCAGGTGCCTATAGCTTGAGGCAGGAAGCTCAAAAAGGTAGGTGGGCAACTATTTGTGGAGCAAATTGGGGTGTTCTTAGTCCCAGAGACTTAAATGGAAGCATCTGAAAATAACTGAAAATTAGTTTCTCAAACCTTAACAACCATCTCCTCCCCCAGTAACTAGCTTTCCATTGACTAAAAAATGCTCAAACCTGACCATGTCTAAAAAACGGGCATAAATGCAATGAAAAAAATTCCGTAATTGCCTGTAAATGTTCATGCTCAGGTGTGGATACAGCCCAAAGCTGTTCTTACGCTAGTAGAATTTTATTGGGAGATTTTTGTTTTCAGAACATTTAATTTTCTAATCGTTGGTGGGCTCCAATCCACATTTGTTTTTGACTACAGTGCTGAGGAAATTCACAGGAGCAGGATGGAAACTTTTCTTGAACGCACGGGTTTCTAACAACGAATGTGGTTTTTGTTTGGGAAAGTCTGTTCTTTTAAAAATCAAATGTTAAAAGCAAATACAATTTTGAAGTGCTTTTAAACGATATGTCGAATACATTGATTGAACTGATCAGAATTTTTGTATGAATGTTTGGAAATCTGCAAATTTATGGCAAGCTTTAGATTGTAAGCTTTCATGAGCAATGTTTTGTATTCCATCTGTACTGTCTTCCATTATATTGTAAAGTTGGTTGTTGGCGCTGTATAAATCCTGTATAATAATAATAATAATAATAATTCTTATATCTACATTTGAATATCCACCCAGAAAACTGAGGATTTCCTGCTTATAATCCCTTTCTAAACAAAATTAGATTCCCATTGGATCATGTGTGCTCATGACTCTGAAGTCCTTGGGTTGGTGGAGGGACTGAAAAACATGTCGAAATGAGCCAAGAGTTTAACCAGTAAGCCTGATATCATAATAAAACACCCTTGTATGCAATATTTCAGATTTTTCAAGTGTAAAAAAAAATTGAAAAAGAATTTGAGTAAAAATATGTTTCAAGTCAGATTGATCGGTTGATTAGTTGCTATGGGTAACCGCACTTTGCACTCCCTGACAATATGCGGCTCTTGTTCTGCCTGCCCTCACAGTCTGACCCATTTCCAACGCCAGTTCTATTTTTATTAGGCAGCTACTGGTGAGTGCAGAAAAAGGTAATTTGGGATAAATCAATAGTGAAATTGGATTTGCAGCTTGGCAGCTTATTGTTCTCTATTGATTTCTGTTTCCCATTGCTCACAGGCTTTCACATGCAATACATCAACCCTGAGAGCAAGAGCACTGACGCTGCATAAACCAGATACACTATTCTATTCATACTGACCCAATTCATACTTCTACTTCCCTCAATCATAACTAAACTATCACACTTCAATACACATCTGTCTAGATGTCATCATTTGCTTTCCTTTTCTTTCTCTTTCCTTCCTTCCAGATCTCTCTTACTCCCTTCCTCCTTCATTCTCAATCGTCCCTCCTTCCTTTTCAATCTTCCTTCCTTACTTCCTTCTTAATCTTTCTTACTCCTTCCTTCCTTCATCTTTCTTACACCCTTCCTTCTCGACCTTCCCTCCTTCCCTCTCAATCTTTTTAAATCCTTCCTTCCTTTTTGACCTTCCCTCATTTTTTCCCTCTCAATATTTCTTACTCCTTCCTTCCCTTTCTTCCTTTCTTCCTTCCTGGTCTTTCTACTCCTTCCTTTTTAATCTTCTTTTTAGATCTTTTAATCTTTTTAGATTTTTTAATCTTCCTTCCTTCTTTCTTTCTTTCTTTCTTTCTTTCTTTCTTTCTTTCTTTCTTTCTTTCTTTCTTTCTTTCTTTCTTTCTTTCTTTCTTTCTTTCTTTCTTTCTTTCTTTCTTTCTTTCTTTCTTTCTTTCTTTCTTTCTTTCAAATATGAAATTTATTCAGGATTTTCAAACAATACATACATTTATCATTTTAGCATAATGGCTATCTCTATTACAATAATTATCGTTACACCTTTTCTTTTATATCTTATTTATCCTATAATCCTGTACTTTTTCCCACTTTTTTCCATTTCCCTCCCCTACCCACCCTAAAACAAAAAAAAAAAAAAAAAAATATTTATTTTAATCTAAACCCCTTTGATCCACGGCTGTCGATTAGGAGAACTCGTCTTCACCTCAAATCTATTCCTCCTCCCTTACCTTATAACAAATTGTTTCCCTCCTCAGAAACCATAAAATGATTCCATGGATCCCAAATTTTCTTGTATTTCTCCTGTCTATTTTGTGCAGAAGCAATTAACTCTTCCATTCTTCTAATTTCTTCTACTCTATTTGTCCATTCTGCTAGTGAGGGTGGTTGTATTTTTTTCCAGTTACCTGGGATGCATGCTTTAGCCGCATTAACCAGGTAGGGAATAACAGAGCTTTCATATCTCCTTACCGGTATGTCTGATAAGTGTAACAAAAAAAATGCCGGGTTTTCTTCTATTTTATATTCCGTAAATTTCTGTATAATATTCCTAACCCCTCTCCAGAATGGTCTTATATCAGAACAGGTCCAGAAGATATGATAAACAGTGCCTATTTCTTTTCTGCATCTCCAACACTTATTTGTTTCCCTCGGAAACCAAGCATGCATTTTCTTGGGTGTAATGTACCATCTTGTTATAACCTTATAATTCAGCTCCTGAATCTTCGTACATCTAGCTGTCTTAAAGGCAAGTTTCACTATCCTCTGGACCTGCTCCTCCGACAAATCCCTCTCCAGATCTCTTGCCCACTTTTCCACCCATGGGAGCTGCGGTTGTTCCTCTGGGTTTATTAACATGTCATAGCTAATCGATAGTGTACGCAACATATTTCCTGATTTTACGCAATAATTTTCAAATCTTGTTAATATTCTACCAAAGCTACTCGGGTTTGATATTGAGGCCAGATAATGATGTAATTGGACCGCTTGCCAGAAGGGTATATCAAATGGTCCATTTCTATCAGCCAGTTGATTAACTGTGGGCCATTTGTTTTGTATTAGAAAAGACGAGGCTTGTTCCTGCTTCCTTTCCCTCAATGTTGAAAACTGTCTAGTATCTAGGCCCGGGATGAACTGAGGGTTCCCCAGAATCGGGAACAAAGGTGATTCTTTCCCTGTCAACTTATTATATGTGTTTGATTGTGTACATACTCGAAGTGTGTTTCCAATTATTGGGTGTTGTTTCAGACCTTTAGGCAGTGATTCGTAGCACCACATAGCTCTTTTCAGGTCTACTTCCGTTTGGGCCTGTTCGATTTGTACCCATACTTTGTTTTCCGATTGATGCCACCAATCTAATATTCTGCTCACCTGTGCTGCCTGATAATATATGTAAACGTCAGGAAATGCCAACCCACCCCTCTTCTTTGGTAAGGTTAAAGTTCTACGTGCTATTCTGGGTTTTTTACGGGACCATATATATTTCAGAAATAGGGAATGTGTTGCCTTAAAAAAGGCCCTTGGAATTTTCACCGGTAATGCTCTTATCAGGTAAAGGAATTTTGGTAAGATCGTCATCTTCACCAGATTACATTTACCGAACCAGGAATGGAGACCTCCCTGCCACTGTTCCAATAGCTTCCTAGTCATTTTCAACAAAGGTGGGAAATTTAAGTCATAGGCTTGTGATATTTTTGCCGGTATATATGTCCCTAAATACTTTACTGCTTCCTCCTTCCATTTAAAGCCGAAGTTGCTTTTCAATAGGTTAATTTGGGATACAGGCATCCCCACCCCCATCGCTTCTGATTTCCCATAATTAATTTTCAAATAAGACATGGTCCTAAATTTTTTGAATTCCTGTATCAGGTTCGGCAGTGAAATACCGGGGCTAGACAAAGAAAATAATAGGTCATCTGCGTAAGCCGCTATCTTATATTGTCTCCCCTTTAACTCTACACCTTTAATATTTTGATTTAGTCTGACCCTACACAAGAAAGGCTCTACTGTCAAAGCAAATAACAGGGGCGACAGTGGACACCCCTGTCTTGTACCATTCCTTATTGGGAAAGCATCTGACAGAAGCCCGTTGACTTTCACCCTTGCCGTTGGTTCTGTGTATACTCTAGCTATTCTATCCAACATGACCTCTCCTAATCCGATGTATCCGAGCACCGAGAACAAAAAGGGCCATCCCACCCGATCAAATGCCTTCTCAGCGTCCGTGCTCAGGACTACACAGGGTATTTCTTTTTCCGTCACTACTTGTATTAAGTTCAATATTCTTGTAGTATTGTCTCTTGCTTCCCTCGATCTTATGAAGCCTACCTGGTCAAGCTGAACTATACTTGGGAGGATGCTTGCTAGTCTATTTGCTAAAATTTTAGTATACAGCTTTAGGTCTACATTTAATAAGGATATAGGCCTATAGCTGCTACATTGTGCAGGGTCCTTACCTTCTTTTAATATTAGTGAAATGTGAGCTGTAAGAGTATCCCTGGGCAGGTTACCCTCTATATCTACTGCGTTATACAATTTTTCCATATAGGGACCTAAGATGTGAATCAAAGTCTGGAAATAGCATGTTGTCAGGCCATCAGGTCCGGGTGCCTTCCCTTGTTTCATTGTTTTTAGTGTTTGCTGTATCTCCTCTATAGTGATCCTCGTCTCTAAATACTCTCGATCTTCCTCCTTTAATTTAGGTAATTGCGATTGTGCTAAGTAACTTTCCATATCTTCTTGCCTAGGCGACCTTTCTTTTAAATTGTATAACGCAGAATAGTAGTTTTCAAATTCCTCTAATATTTGTGCTGGCAGTGATTTCTTAATGCCTTTAGCTGTAGTAATGTGGGGTATATATGACCTTGATTTCTGCCTTTGAATGGATCTAGCCAGCGCTTTTCCACATTTGTTACCGGATTCATAGTTTAGCTTATGCCCTTTTTGTATTGCGGCCTTCGCTTTATACTGCAAAAGGTCTGTTATTTGCCTTCTGACTAACTTTAATTCTGCTATTGTTTTATCTGCAGTGCTTTGTTTGTGCTCTATCTCTAAAATTCTGAGTTTTTCCAAAAGTTGTGACAGCTGTTTATTCCTTTCCCTCTTAATGCGTGACCCATGTTTAATAAAAATGCCTCTAACTACTGTCTTGTGCGTCTCCCATAACGTTCCTATACTACAGCTAGGCCGATCGTTTATCTCGAAAAAGACTTTCATCTCTTCCTCTACTTCTTTTAATATCTCCTCTCTCTGTAGCAAGCTCTCATTTAGCCTCCACACATTCCCCCTCTGAGTAGGGTTTGTTCCTAGGCTATATATTAACGTTATAGGTGCATGATCAGACCACGTAATGCTTTCTATTCCAGTTTCTTTCACCGCCTGAAGCTGGCCATGAGGTATAAAGAAAAAGTCTATTCTGGAATAATTCCTGTGTGGTGTCGAGTAAAATGTGTAGTCCTTTTCAGCTGGATGTTGTAGGCGCCAGACCTCAATCAGTTGGGCATCATATAAAGCCTTTAAAATCCTTTTATTCATTCCCCCTGTAAGTGTTGAGGACCCTGATGAAGTATCCATTTTTGGTGACATTGGTACATTAAAGTCCCCACCTATAATTAATTGGCCCTCTGTAAAACTTACCAATTCACCTAAAGTTCTGGATATAAACCTGTCTTGTCGGTTATTCGGAGCATACACCGTTGCCATTGTTACTTGTATATCGCCAATTCGTCCTTTAACAAATAGAAACCTCCCCTCAGGGTCCTGAACACTATCTTGCAGGGTCCATGGGATCTCGTTTGCTATTAGTATAGACACCCCCCGTGACTTCGATTTTGAATACGTGGAATGATATACATATGGGAAGTGTTTATTTTTTAAAAAGGGTAGTTTATCTGTCCTAAAATGTGTCTCCTGTATAAATGCAACACTGGTGCGTAGACGTCTTAACTCTGCTACTAGCATATGTCTTTTCTCTGGTATATTTAGCCCTTTGACGTTATATGAGACAATTTTTAAATCCTCCATCGACAGCCGTGGATAAAAAAAAAAAAAAAAAAAAAAAAAAAAAAAAAAAAAAAAAACCCCTCCCTCTCCCTCAGATGACGTGTAAGAGAGACCGGTCTTACACTAAAGGCCGCTTCTCTCTCCCGTCACCTTGGATAAATATTTTATCCCTATTTCACACGGCACTTTATAGGTGCCACCTGTGTGACTTTCTCCGTGGGTCTATATGCCCCGGAGTGTTTCTCTGCGGGCTCTCTCGCGCCCCCTCCCGCTCAATCTATCTTCAACCTTTCAATTTATGAAGCCCAAGCCGGTTTCTCTTCTCTCTAAGTATAACAGCCCCTAACTTCAACATAATGATGCAAAAAAATAGTTACAACGTGGGAGGGGGGGGGGGGGGAAGAAGAGAAGAGAGCCAAAAAAAAAAAAAAAAAAAAAAAAAAAAATTTTTTTCTCTTTGCTCTCTCCTCTTCCTCCCTCTCCCCCCTCCTGGCTATGGTAGGCAGCGGGCGAGGACACTTAAATATATCTTCCCTCACCCCCCGCTCCCACATGCTTCCTCCTCCCCCCTTTCTAGGCCCCAACTCCAGAGAGACAGCAATTCCCTTTCCTCTCTTCCTCCAATTATCTTGTGGATAGGAGATTCTCCTGAACCTCTTCACATTTCCCCCACCCACCTCTCCCCTTCATTAGGGGAGAACAGAGGGTAAAAGGCGGCAGCCGGGGGAGGAGGGGGAGGGACCCCCGAGCAACTGGAGCTCAGCCTAAACCAGCTTTATAGCATCAGTAGACACCATCCCATATTTGAACTTGCTTCTGATTTCCCTCCTCCTCCTCCCCACCTATGCCCCCGCTCAGCCTCTCCCCCAGTCCCCTCAAAAAAAAAAAAAAAAAAAAAAAAAAAAAAACCCCCACAAGGTAAATATATAGCTATACAACAATATCTATCAGCGCTCTTGCTCAAGTTGTTTAGAACAGTTATACTGCAGTTAATTAGAATATATTAATCAAAACAAAACCGAATGTGCTGGATCAAAAAGGGGGATTCTCTTTTCTTTTCTCTCCCTCTTCCTCCTTCTCTTTGTCGAGAAAAAGAAAAAAAAAAAAAAGGGGATTTAATAAATAGGTCTTGTGTAGTCAAAATATAGGAGAGGTCCAAAAAAGAACCATCCTTTAAGTGGAGAAAAAAAAAGGGAAATTTTATCTTATGTGATCAAAATACAGGGGAAGGTCTAACAACAGTACCCTCCTTAAAGTGAAAAAAAAAAAAAAAAAAAAAAAAAAGGAATTTAATATTTAAGTCTTGTGTAATCAAAATATAAGGGAGGTCCAAAAAAGAACCATCCTGGAAGTGGAAAAAAAAAAAAAAAAAAAAAAAAAGGGAAATTTTTATCTTATGTGACCAAAATACAAGGGAAGGTCTAACAACAGTACCCTCCTTTAAGTGCCCCAAGAAAAAAAAAAAAAAAAAAAAAAAGAGGGGGGGGGAAACAATAAAACCAAAAAAAACGCAGTTCAAAGGGTATATTATTCCTCAAAACTTTCGGGCGAAAATGAGGGATAAGCGACAGTACTTAGATCACTCAGGGGAAATCCACAGCTTTTACGGTTATTCGGGGTCTACTCCTCTCTCTTCTTGCTGTTGTAGGTACTCCATGCCTCTCTCCCACGGAATTCGGCCTAACCAGTTTATCACCTCTATCGGATCCGTCTCTATGAATCGGAAAAAAGCCCCTCTATCTTGATAGGTTTTAAGGTTAAAATAGCGGCCATTTCTACGGAAAGTCACAGAGAAGGGGAACCCCCATCTATATGTACACCCCGCCTTCTTCGCCAGATCCAGCAGGGGTCTTATAATAGCTCTTCTCCGTAGCGTTCCTTTGGATAAATCTGAATATATTTTCACTGGCATTCCTTCCACTAATATATCCCCAATTTCCCACGCTGCTCTCAGTATGGATTCCTTATGCGTATAGCGGTGTATCCTACAAATCACATCTCTTGGTCTCATTAATTCCATTCTTCTAGTGCCGGGGACTCTGTGTATCCTCTCAATTTCAAAGTTTTCAGGGTATTTTTCTTTTAACACTTGTTTAAAAATCCCTGTCGCTATCCCCTCCAATTTTTCACTGCTTACGGTCTCCGGTATCCCCCGTAATCGCAGGTTACTACGGCGACTCCTGTTCTCTATGTCTTCTAATTGCAGTTGTATTTTATCTTCCATTTCTCTCTGGGTGTAATTTTTTGCCTCTAATGCTACTAATCTTTCTTTTATTTGGCTGGTGGTGGCTTCCTGTTCTGCTAAATGAGTTTTCATGTTTTGTAAGTCCTTTTTAACTCCTTGTAGTTCCTGACGCTGTTTTTCCTCCAGCCTGTTTATCATTTTTTCAATGTCTACCTTTGTTGGTAATACTTGTAGCATTTTTTTAAGTTCAGAGATCTGTGTGAAAGACTGTGTAGGGGTACTTGGAGCTGACGACTCTCCTTGTCTAGAACCTGGGCTATTTGCACTATTCTCTGAAGTAGGGGAATTGAGCAAGGAGTTGGGCTGGTCACCAGCATCTAAGCTTACTGATGCCATTTTTGCCCCTTTAACCGAATTCTGGCTGTTGGTAAAAAATCGACCTATTTCACCTTCCAACTTGCTTGTATTTGTCTTTTCTGTATTTTTCTTTCCTTTCCTCCTCTTAGTGAGGGTCATCCTTTCCTGCCCTTCTCCTGTATCCACCGTATGAGGACCTTTTATTCTCCCGGTATACTATTCACGTAATTCTAGAGAGACAAATTTCTAGCAACTGATACCAGACTCTTTCCGAACTTAGCCTATTTTAGCTCATTCCCCCACTCTTTTAAAGTGTATAGCCCTCGACAACAGGAACACACAGTATATTACTTTCACTTTAGTTCCACATTACACAGACCCCAGTACTCACGAGACCAGATCTCTCCCGAGGATCCACTTTTGTCAGCCGTATTGCTCCTGTCCTCTGTGAATTTACTCCTTTTTACAGTTCTTTACCTAAGGGGCTATTGCTCCCCTTATCCTCTTAATTGTGTAGCTTTTCAGGCGGGGTTACCAGGGTTTTCAGGGGATTCGTGGCTACCAGGCTGTATCTGGGGATCTTGGCCCCGCGGTTCCACTTCCCTCCTCTCAGCCGATAGTATAGTGCCTGGCTGCTCCGGCCGACGAGACCTTCCCGGATCTAATGCCTACCGCTTTGCACTTCGGCTTTCCTTTGCTACCAGGGCAGAGCTGGTGGATGCCGCGAGGCAGGTGGCGGTACCGTTCCACGTCTACCGTACTCGCGGGAAGACCCGCCGATCCGTTCTTCCTGTCCCCCGTCCCGCCGCTACTTCCTTTCTCCACCCGCTCCGTGGGACCTCCTTGCGAGGGCGGTTTATCCGAGGGTTGGAAGTCTGCTATCCCTCCTTAACTGGCTGGCTTGGCTTCAGCGTCTCTGGAAGCTCGAGCGGGGAGAGGTGCGCGCCACAGCTGAGAGCCTCGCAGAGCACACTCACATGGCTACTTCCGGGCACGCCCACACCGGTAAGTATTTTTTCTTCGCTCTCTTTCTTTCTTTCTTTCTTTCTTTCTTTCTTTCTTTCTTTCTTTCTTTCTTTCTTTCTTTCTTTCTTTCTTTCTTTCCTTCTTTCTTTCTTTCTTTCTTTCTTTCTTTCTTTCCTTCCTTCTCAATCCTTCTTTCTTTCTTTCTTCCTTCCTTTCTTCCTTTCTTCCTTCATTCCTTCCTTCTCAATCTTTCTTACTTCCTTCTTCCTCCCTTTTCGATCCTTCCTTCCTTCTCAATCCTTCCTTCCCTCTTGGTCTTTCTTACTGCTTCCCTCTCAATCTTTCCTACTCCTTCCTTCCTTACTTTTTTAATCTTTCTAACTTCCTCCTTCCTTCCCCCTTGATCTTTCTTCCTTCCTTCCTTCTTTTCTTTAGCTACATTCACATTATTGCGAGTGCAGGAAAG
Organism: Pelophylax lessonae; assembly: GCF_965119305.1. NCBI lineage: Eukaryota > Metazoa > Chordata > Amphibia > Anura > Ranidae > Pelophylax > Pelophylax lessonae. The sequence goes on along the minus strand of NC_138778.1, from coordinate 48,406,646 downwards.
GGTGTAAATCGCACGCGTTCCCGCACCCACAGGGGCCTGC
>NC_138778.1:48209106-48401606 GCF_965119305.1 Pelophylax lessonae | reverse complement strand
TGTCCTTGCACAGAAAAAAAAAGTGCGTATAGAAAAATTAATTAATTAAATAATAATAATAATAATAAAAAAAAAATACCTAGATCAAGGTTTGATCTAGGCCAGTGCCAGGGTTAGTGTTTGTGTCAAGGCCAGAGTCAAATGTCAAGGTCAGGTCAGTATTTTTTTTTTGGGGGCGAGAAAATATTTTTTTTTATTTATTTATTTATTTTTTAAGCTACAGAATCGTTATATATTGTCTGAATACAAGACTCATTTGTATTCGTCCTTGGTGTGCGTTGTGTATTTCTTCCAGATCTGTGCAGTAATCCAGTGTGAGTGCCGGTTCACACTCTTGCGGCTGCGGCGATCGCATGTAATATCGGAGCGCACTGCTCCTTCATTACATGCGATCGGCTGTGCAGTGCGAACTCAGCCATACACTCTGCACTGCACCCGCACCAAAGTCGCACAGGACCCTTTTTTTTCAGCCGCATCAGGATCGAATCGCGTGGTTTACACTTACGCGATCCGATCCTGTGCGAACTGTAAAGATCACACTGCGATATGCGATCAAACTGGGGGTGTTGTTAACACTTCATTGACACCCCCAGCGTATCGCATATGGCAGTGTGAACTGCCAAGGGTGCGTTTGCGATGCGGGAACAGGCTGCAAATTCGCAGCCTTCCCGCATCGCGTAAGTGTGACCCGGCACTGAAACTTTTCCCTCTGTGCAGGAGCTTCCTGTAATAAAGACTGGTCTATGCTGCTAGCTGCCATTACCCTTCTAAATCTGATAAAAGTGGTCCCAGCGCCGGATTCACCCTTGGAGGACCGGAGCGACATCAGGTGTCACTTCCGCCTTTCGGTCTTAAAGAGCTGAATTTTTTTTTGTTGGGAAGAAGCTTGGGCGGAGCTGGGAAGTAGAAAGTGCAAAATGTCTTTTACATTTTTATTTTATTTTTTATTTTTTTTGCTTTTTATGGGTAAATGAGAGTCTTTTTGACCACAGATCTCTTAATAAAGTGCTTATTTCTATTACAAGGGATGTTGCATTCCTTGTAATAGAAATAAAAGTGATCACAAAAAAATAAAAATAAAGGGACAGTGTAAATATAAAAAATAAAAATAAAAAGTAAAATAAATAAGAAAAAAAAATGTAAAGCGCCCCCGCCCCGTCCTTTCGTGCTTATGTGTAGAAGCGAACTCATACGCAAGTCAAGCCGGCATATGTAAACAGTGTTCAAACCACACATGCGAGGTATCGCTACGATCGTTACAACAAGAGCAATAATTCTAGTGCAGGACCTCCTCTGTTACTCTAAGAGCCCATTCAGACTGGCACGACACGACTTGGTGGGGCGACCTGTGAAGTGCACGGTGACCTCGGCGCGACTTGCACGGACTTCATATAATTGAAGTCAATGCAAGTCGCCTCCAGGTCGTCCCAAAGTAGTACAGGACCCTTTTTCTAAGTCGGAGCGACTTGTGTCGCTCCTATTAGAACGGGTCCTGTACTATTCAATGGCGAGCGACCGACCGCGACTTGTCAGGCGACCAAGTCGCCTGACAAGTCGCGCTAGTGTGAATGGACCCTAAACAGGTAACCAGTAAAAAATTGTTAAAGCGTTGCCTATGGAGATTTTTCAGTACCGTAGTTTGTTGCCATTCCACGAGCGTGCGCAATTTTAAAGCATGACATGTTAGGTATCTATTTACTTGGTATAAAACATCATCTTTCACAGTTGCAAAAAAATTGTGATAATTTTTGTGTTTTTTTTTTTTTTAAATTCATTAAAGTGTATTTTTTTTTTTTTTTTAATTGCGTTTGAAAGATCGCTGTGCAAATACGGTGTGAAATAAAATATTGCAACAATCGCCATTTTATTCTCTAGGTTCTCTGCTGCTTGGGGGGTTTTAAATAATTTCTAGCAAAAAATACTAATTTAAACTTGTAAACAAAAAGTTCCAAAAAAGGCCTGGTCAGCAAGTGGAATGCAAAAAACATATACACAATAGGGGGGGGGATTACTAAAACTGGAGCATTTAATATCTGTTGCAGTTTTGCATGGTAACCAATCAGCTTCTAACTTCAGCTTGTTAATTAAGCTTTGGCAATAAAACCTGGAAGCTGGTTTCTATGCAGAGCTGCACCAGATTTTGCACTCTCCAGTATTAGTAAATGACCCCCCCCCATATATCTTAGAACCTACACAACATCCTCTATTAATTGACAGTAAAAGACAGTAGAGAATGTATTTTCCTATGTAAATGCTAAGCTGACAAGGCCATATGGACAGAAGCCCATAGGGGTGAGACTGATCCAATGACCCGCTATGTAAATCAGCTGTTTGTCCAATAAAAGGCACACGCTCCTTCTCTACAAACAGTCAACAGGCCCTCAGCCTGCCACCTGCCCCTGTGACACCAGATACTTGATGAGCACACAAAGTGACAGCCAGCAAAGGACGTGTCCCCAGCAAACACAACACAGACTTGGAATGGTGATTTACTCTGCACAGCAAACATTCGCCAATTATGCATTTCACTTGAAAATGAACTTGGGAATGGAAAACAAAAGGTTAATTTAACAAAAAATAAAAAAAAAACTGCAAGGGTTAAATGCTCATTTTTGTCTAGAGTAGCATTTCCCAACCTTTTTTTTTTTTTTTTTTACTGACAGCAGCCTTTAAAAATATGCAAAATCTCCAGGCAGCAATGACGTAAATGTTACTTACCATCAATGGGAAATCTGACCCTGGGACGAAGAACACAACTACCATGATGAAATCAACTTCACATCAGAAGCCCCCCTTCATATCAGAGGTCCCCCTCCATCACATCAGAGTCCCCATCATATTAGCAGCATCCCATCCATCACAACAAAAGCCCCGCTCTTCCTATCAGAGGCTCCCGAAACATCAGAGTCCCCCATCACAGGGTCCCCTCTGGCAGAGAAAAGGAGGTGAAGCAGGCCTTGACAGAGGTGCACTCTGTCCTCTCCTGAATGCTGGGGGGCAGCCCTGCATGCCACCTTCCCCGGCTCAATGGCAAGCAATGCCATGGCACTGATTCCGTGCATTCTGGCCCTAGAGCTTCATTGGTTGTTATGGCGCTGGTGACCGGCCTGCTCTATGCTAATTCAGTGCAAACTGCATTTGCGACCACCCAGGGGAACCAAAACTGCACCCCAGGGTGCCGTAAAAACCCGGTAGAAAAATGCTGGCCTAGTGTAACTTTAACTAGCAGCTTTACTCACCCTATTCCTCAATCACCCAGGCTTCCTTCTCACCATGTGGCTGCTCCTCTAGTGCCCCGTACACACGCGACGATAGTTGGCCGTGAATTTTCGGCCAACGTCCGATCGGCCGTTTTTCGGCTTGTTAGTATGATGCTTCCGACAACCGACTCCGACTTTTCAGCCGAAAAAAATCTGGTGTGCATGCTATAAAATTTTTGTTGGCCGTCAACACAACGGCCGATTTTCCGTCAGTCAGTACAGATTTCAGCAGACAAAAATCTGATGAGCAAGACTGGGCATGCTCAGAGAAGAAAAAACACACGGAAAGTAAACCAGCACATGACATCACTTCTGAAGTAGATTTTTGTTGGCCGAGAAAATTCGTGTGCAGTCTAGGCACATTCCAACCAACAAAACACAACTTGGACAAAAGTCGGACGATCGGTCAGCTGATAATCGTTGCGTGTGTACGAGGCTAACTCCACTCTCCATCAGCCACACTCTGATGTCATCCTATACTGTGCAGGACCAGAAGTCCTGTATTGTAAGTGAGGATGCCGAGGACCCACCCACAACCCAGAGCGTTGGAGGGAAGAGGAGAGCGCCGGCTGCTGGAGGAGTGAGGGATAGAGTAAGAAAAATAGTTTAATGCTCCGCTAGACAGAAACAAGCATTCAACCTGTGCAGTGCAGGGGGAGCCTCACTTCTAATATTTCCCCGCAGATCAGATTGTAAATTTGTAGCAGCGTAATATATTAGTGTTGATTCCGCTTAGATTGGAAGTTAGGGCAAATTTTTTAAAGTTTAGTATAATATGAGGAAGGGTTAGACCATCTGTCGGACTTTAAAGTATTTTTCAGGGCAAAGTCAAAATATGCTGCACATCTCTGCAGTATATGCACAGTCCCCTATGTTTTGTCCCATTAGACATGTGCGGTTCCTTTCATTCCGAATAAATATTCGGACAAATGTTTAGTTATTCAGAGATTCGGATATATCCAAATGCCCAAATTACAGTATAAACAAAGTTTACCAAATGCTCTGAATAACGAAACAAAATTTGTAGGAATTTACGAATTTTGAATTGAAATTCCATTTGAATTCGAACTGTAAACTTATTTCTGCATTTAAAGACTGTGTGTGTTTTTAGAGTACCATTTCGTAATAATGCTGTCTTTGTTAAGCCAAAAATGATTTAAAGAGTCATTGTAATCATTTGATAAAGATTTTTGTTTTGTTTGTTCTCTTTGCCGCATTCGAATCGCAAAAAAATTGGAAATTTTTGATTCAAGCGATTCAAACAGAAAAAATTGGTAAACTCAAAGAAAATGTAAAAAAGACAAAAAACGAATGCCGAATATGAATTCCGAATACGAATCCTGATTACGAATTGAACAAATCAACCGAATTTAACGAAACTAAATGACTAGATTAACTAATCTAAATGAATTGAAACAAATGTTTTCGTCATGCACTTGTCTGTGTCCCATTCACCTCTTGCTAACCATTAAAGCTTATTTGTGGCAACAGAGCATTTATGTATGGGAACTGGCAGGAAGGGCTTCCAATCATGTGACTGGTGTGACAGCCAACCACAGTGGTCCAAGAACTCCACCTCTGCCTTCCAACATCCAGAACACCTAAAGTACTGGTGGGAGGTAGGTGTAGGAAGATACATAATCTGTAAGTACAGAATATGTGTGGATATGCCAAAAATACACTCAGTTCCCAAAGCCGGCCATAGACGGATCGAAGTTCATCTGGTTCACCAGGACCTGGCCTAATTGCGATTCATTTATGGGCAGGCTGGTTGTACTGAAATTGATCTATCGATCATGTTCAATACAGCCAGCCTGGTTGAAGGAAAGAAAATTCCATAATGAATGGCCTGCCTAACTCCTGTTGGGCTGACCACTGTGAGAACTAGCATTAACGGTAGAGGACTCGGCCCCTCACTTTCTTTTTATTTTTAAGGGCTTTTCCTGCCCAATTTTATGAAAAGAGAGTTCCGAAAAAACACCATAACAGGAGTTTCCCACACAGGGGTATTTAGCATTTGCAGAGAGATAATCCGCACACCAGTTACTGCTCTTAAAAAAATCTTCATTTTTTTTCAAAAACCAAAATGTACAAACTCAGATAAGATCAGTTGACTGATTTCAGCCTATACGGCCTTAATCATTACAGGTTATGACTAAGGCCTCATAGACTGAAACACGTCAACTGATCTTATCTGCGTTTGTACACTGTGGTCTTTGAATAGAGATGAAGATTTTTTAAGAGCTGCAACTGTTGTGGGGATCATCTCTCTGCATTATCTACTCATTATTATATGGGTAGTAGCACGATTCTTCTGTTTGCTATTCAGCATTTGTCTCGCATCTAAAAAAATATTCAGCCCTTCTGGCTTGCACTTGCAGCATTGCTGCTCTGGCCTTACTCTCCAAGCTCTTGTCTGTCTTCTACAAACTGCTCGCCCATCAACGTTTGGACCGTACACTTAGCAGCCCCTTTGCTGCTTTGTCTCCTACCTCTCTCCTGACTTCCAGGCCAGACCTCCCATCTGCAGACGTGGAGCCCAGAACCATGGTCAGGTCACTACTAATAGCCCAGCACACACCTGACCAACTAGTGTGCTGAAAACCTGGACCCAGGGTTAGAGATTTCATCCCACCCGGATCACTTTGAAATTTCCAAGCTTGAAGTCCCAAAACGGGCTTTACCAAACACTGAGGAAACTGAAAAGCCAGTTTTCTCTCCATGACACAAGCTCCCTGGATCCCCTCAACCCACCTGGTTCGGAATTCTGTGTCATATTCTTTTTCTTGACCCTGGCAAGGCAACGCTCTGCCATACCACATACACCATTTTTGTAGACTGAATGGTGTAATCCCTGCCTAGTTTATTTTTGCTAAACTACTACTAACCTTCCCACCCTCCTATTTTCTACAACAGCCTATCTTTAACACAAGGATAAGGCTCTTTATTTTATCTACGTAAGTGTTGTTTTCAAATCTCATTGGACTCATTGGAAAAAAAACTGTCACTTCTGTTTAAAAATAATAATCCAAATTCCAGTGTTGTAGCTCTGTAAATTGAGCCTGAAGGAGGACACTGAACAGCCCTGAATTTCTGACATAATCAACGGGTATTATTTTGTACTTAAAGCGGTTGTATACTGCCTAGAAAAAAAAAAAAACCCTGCAAGACAAAGGCATAATGAGCTAGTATGCATCGCATACTAGCTCATTATGAAATACTTACCTTAGAACGAAGCCCCGACACGGACCCCTGGACACCGCTGTGAGAGCTGTCATGCTCCCTCGGCGTCTCTTCCGGGTTTGGCGGCTCCGGCGCTGTGAGTGGCCGGAGCCGCGATGACATCACTTTCCGGCAAGTGCCCGGCAAGGAACTCTGAAGGTCCCCCGAACCTTCAGAGCGCATGCGCCGCTGGTGTCTGCGGCTGCATACAGGGCAAATATCTCCTAAACCGTGCAGGTTTAGGAGCTATTAATTGTACCTACAGGTAAGCCTTATTATAGGCTTATCTGTAGGTAAAATAAAAAAAAAAAGGGGTATACTACCGCTTTAACGAACGGATATAACAAAACATTTTTCCTGTGGTATATTAACTAGTGATCAACCGATATCGTTTTTTTAATGCCGATACCGATATTTTGGTAAAAATTTTATTTTTGTTTATTTTCTTCAGGTACTCCTTGTGGAGGGATCTGGGGGTCTAAAAAACCCCAAACCCCTCCTCAGCACTGAAAAGTTTGGCTGTTTTGAATGCTGTCAGTTTTTTTAATTCGGAGCCGAGTACCCTGATGTGATTTCATCACTTGGAGACCGGCGCATGCGCACTTGGGGCAGGGATACAGGCTTTCACGGGGACACATCTTCATGCTACACCGGGTCTTCTCTTCGGCGGCGGCGGTGGCGCTAGGATGCCCGGGTCTCCCGGAGGGACGGGAGACCCGGGTGAGCCGTGGAAGGCGGTGGGAGGAGGGGGAGACGTCCCCTCCCGCTCCTTGAAATGACAGCCGAGCGGCTCCTGAGCCGCATCAGTTGTCGTTACAAGTCAGCCGACCGTCGGCTATGGACACCGGTAACGGGGTGATGCCTCTAGCTGCAGGCATCACTCCAGTACAGCACTTTCCCTAAATATCGGCAATATCAGTAACCTCAGGGGCCGATTCCGATATATTGGGGAAAGTGCATATCGGCCCCCGATATATCGGTGTTGCCGATAATCGGTCGATCTCTAATATTAACCACTTTAAGACCGGAAAGGATTTGCCCCCTAAGCCCCGGTTCACACTACTGCGTGTGCGGGGTTCGCATGTCATGTTGGAGTGCACTGCTCCGACATGACATGCGATCAGCTGTGCGGTGCGAGTTTAGCCATACAGTTTGTATGGCTAAATTCGCATCGCACCCGCAGCAAACACGCACAGGAGGCATTTTTGCTGCCGCATCAGGATCGGATCGCACAGCGGTTCACACTTGTGCGATCCGATCCTGTGCGAACTGCACGATCGCACTGCGATATGCGATCAAACTGGGGGTGTCGTTAAGATTACATTGACACCCCCAGCAGATCGCATATGGCAGTGTGAACTGCCGGGGGTGCGTGTGCGATGCGGGAACAGGCTGCGAATTCGCAGCCTTCCCACATCGCATCAGTGTGAACCGAGCCTAAATGACCAGGCCACTTTTTTCAACTTGGCACTGCGTGAATTTAACTGACAATTGCGCAGTCGTGCGATGCTGTATGTCCTTTTTTTCCCCACAAATAGAGCTTTCTTTTGGTGGCATTTGATCACCTGTACGGTTTTTATTTTTTGCGCTATAAACAAAAAAAGAACGACAATTCTGAAAAAAAAAAAAAAAAAAAAACAATATTTTTCACATTCTGCTATATAACATTCTCAAAAAAAAAATTCAAAATCTAAATTTTTTAACATTTTAGGCCAATTTGTTTTCTGCTACATATTTTTGGTAAAAAAAAAATTGCAATAAGCGTATTTTGATTGATTTATGCAAAAGTTATCGCGTCTACTAACTACGGGAAAGATTTATGTCATTTTTATTGTTTGTTTTTTTTTTTTTTACTAGTAATGGCAGCGATCTGCGATTGTTAACAGGCCTGCGACATTGTGACGAACAGAGTGGACCCCTAACTGACATTTTTGACACTTTTGGTGGCACCAGTGACATTACTACAGTAATCAGTGCTACAAATATGCACTGTTACTGTAATAATGACACTGGCAGGGAATGGGTTAACATTGTGGGTGATCAAGGGGTTAAATGTGAGCCTAGGGGAGTGATTCTAACTGTGGGGGGGCGTGGCTTCTGAAATGACCATAGAGACCTGCGATCCTATATAGAAGGATCACAGGAGCTCTATGATCATTCCAGGGAGAAGAACGGTCAGCGGTGTTTACAACAGCTGACTGTTCTCCTCTAAGCGGGGAGCGATCGCGGGTGTCAGGTGGCAATCGGAGCTGCCTGACCCATGCATCGGCTTCCCCGCTGCCGAGTGGGGACGGGAGCGCCCTCGCCCCCTAGCTTCCTGCGCGCGACCGATGTAGATCTACGTCGGTTTGCGCAGGAAAGTCACCTTGCCGCTGTAAATAGGCGGCGGGTGGTCGAGAAGCGGTTAAACAGACTAAAAGGGATGTTGTTTTTTTTTTACCCTTTTAAGTGGTTGTAAAGCTCAGACATGAAATCTGAACAAAGCATATCCCTTATTGTGTCTATTTGTCTAATTCCAGAGCTGCCTCTCTCCTCTGCTATCTGCATGAGTCACACCTTTCACACCTGACAACAAGAGACTAAAAAGTGATAGGGGAGGGAGCTTCAGCACACCGCCTGTGATTGACAGCCTCAGCTCTGTTCCTGTATGCTGTGTGAAAGTGGTGTGTCACCTCCTTCCCATCAGCTCTCACAGAGCTCTGCAGAGTGTAACTTCAGCTCTCAATCTCCTGCTTTCTGGAAGCTCAAACATGCTGTATAAATTCTTCACTTTGAATGCTATGGAGAAAAGACAACTGCAGATAAACAGGTACAACTAATGCAGGAGGATATGTTTTATCTCTGTGTATCACATGAGACCAGTCACTTCACTGGGTATATATTAAGGGTTTGCCACTTTAAGTCAGCAGTTTAACATTATATAAAGGGAAAGGGAAACAATTATTTATGTCTCTTAAATGTCCAATGATTAGCCACTGCACCTGTCACCAGTGATCTGGACAATGACCCTCATTAGACCTTACATGCATTCAGAGTGGTGTCAAGTCAAAAAGGCTCCATTTTATTGTAGTACAAACTAGATGCCTTTCATTCAATGCAATTTACTGATCACCGAGAGAGATCAATGGCCACAAAAAGGACACTTTGTCATGTAAAAGTAAGACAGCAAAGCTGGGTGGTAATTTCCCTGAATTCAAAGCGAATGTAGAGGAAACTATTGGAGTAACATAGACGTCTGCACAGACAGAGTTTTAAAAATAAGTCCACTAAGCACAGTTAAAAAAAAATATACTGGATATGTTAAATAGAACAAAAACATACCTTGGGATTCCAAAAAATTAGAAAAGAAAGCCTTAGACCCCGGTTCAGACAGGGGCGACACGACTTGATGGGGCGACCTGTGATCGGCGCGACTTGCACGGACTTCATATCATTGAAGTCAATGCAAGTCGCCTCCAGGTCGCCCCAAAGTAGTACAGGACCCTTTTTCTAAGTCGGAGCGACTTGTGTCGCTCCTATTAGAACGGGTCCTGTTCTAATCAATGGCGAGCGACCCACCGCAACTTGTCAGGCAACCAAGTCGTCTGACAAGTCGCGCTAGTGTGAATGGGGACTTAAAATGTTACTAAACCCAGGACCCTGCAATCACTATATCTGCTCTCCCACAGTACACAGAACATCGAAATGCAATTATTTTAGTAAATATAAACTGCTAAATACCTTTTCTCATCAGCAGTATATAGCAATCTTGTGACTTCTATCAGTGTCTGGTTAACCACTTTACCGCTGCTCACTGGAGCTCTACTGCAGCAAAGTGGCTCGATAACGTCTGGCGACGTAGACCTATGTCGCCAGACATTCCCCTCTCTCGGCGGCGCGCGCGCGCCGCCGGAGGCTCGCTCCTGCTGTATTCAGTCACAGCGGGAGTCGGGCCAGGGGAGGAGCGGCGGTGATCACCGCCGCTCTTCCCAGATCATCGGGGAATCGAGTGTGGAGATCCGCCCGCTTGTGTAAACAAAGCGGGCGGATCTCCTAAGTGACAGGCAGGGTCAGATTGCAGGATTCAGCATAGCTGAACCTGCGATCTGTCCCTGTGTCACTCAGTCCCCTCCCCCCACACACGTTAGTAAGCACCAGGCATACATTAACCCCTTGATCACCAATAAAAATTAACCCCTTCCCTGCCAGTGTCATTTTTACAGTAACAGTTCATATTTATAGCACTGATTGCTGTAGTAATGTCACTGGTACCCCCAAAAGTGTCAAAAATGTCAGTCAAGGGTCCGATCTGTCCGCCGCAATGTCGCAGTCCCGCGAAAAAAATCGCAGATCGCCGCCATTATTCGTTAAAAAAAAACAGCAAAAACGACAGAAATCTTTCCCTTAGTTAGTAAACGCAATAACTTTTGCGCAAACCAATCAAAATACGCTTATTGCGATTTTTTTACCAAAAATATGTAGCAGAAAACAAATTGGCCTAAAATGATAACAAATTTTGATTTTTTACATTTTTTTGGGGGGAATTTCATATAAAAAAATGTGAAAAGTATTGTTATTTTTTCAAAATTGTCGCTATTTTTTTGTTTATAGCACAAAAAGTAAAAGTCGCACAGGTGATCAAATACCACCAAAAGAAAGCTCTGTTTGTGGGGAAAAAAGGACGTAAATTTCGTTTGGGTACGGCGTTGCATGACCGCGCAATTGTCAGTTAAATTTACAAAGTGCCGAATCGCAAAAAGTGGCCTCATACGTAAGACAGCAAAATCCTCCAGTGGTAAAGTGGTTAAAGCTTGTAGGAGGAGATTTTATTGTGCTCTGACTGTCCTATGAGGCTGCAGGACCCCTGAATTTCTGTCTGGACAGTGCTGATTGTCCCTGTGCTGATTACCTGCACCCTGCAGCTGTATGTGCACAAAGTGTTGGTGATGTTTGGGACTTTATTACCTGAATATGACCAGGTGGTCATTATACGTCAATGATCACAGGATTTGATGAAATTGTAGGCTACAATATATACAATTTAGTTTTTGAGGTTAGGTTTTAAATCTTCTCGCCAATTCAAGATCTGAATGAACCTGTGGGTTAATTTATGTTGTTAGGTGTCTCCAGGTCCATAAAGCTGACAATTAAAATTCCTACTTGCTGGCCTAGTTTATCATTACAGTATTTAGGAATCCCTAAAACCTGTCTTTCAATTTGACAACTTCAGAGGCCTCCACAGCAGTGTAGATTTCCTACTGAACTCCACTAGACCACTGGACAAGGCTTTATGAGCAGAAACCTTCTCCGCCTTATGGTCCTTACTATTAGCTCACAAGGTTGGGCTGACCATCAAAGTAATGGGCCACTAGTAAGACACAAGAGCCAAGGGGGAACTTGTCTTTCAACAAAAGGAAGTGGTCCGAATTTGCATGCTCACAATTCAGGTCTTCCAGGCAGATACAGATAAAAAAAAGAATGGAACCCTGGTCAAGATAGCAGCTTTGCCCTCCCCCACCATTCCTTCAAAGGGAATTGATAAAGGCTGCAATAGGCACAGAGAGGCTGTTCCATCTGGGTTGTGTCTACTGTCATGGGCCCCATCACAGACCAATACCTGTATGCATTAAACTTATCCCAGCCATACATGGATTGAAACTCAGCCGGTTCAGCAAGGACCTGTTGGATTTCTATCCATGCATGGGCAGGCTGGTTGTACAGAAGTTAACCACTTTACCACCGGAGGATTTTGCTGTCTTACGTCCAGACCATTTTTTACGATTCGGCACTGTGCGACTTTAACTGACAATTGCGTGGTCATGCAACGCCGTACCCAAACGAAATTTACGTCCTTTTTTTCCCACAAACAGAGCTTTCTTTTGGTGGTATTTGATCACCTGTGCGATTTTTACTTTTTGTGCTATAAACAAAAAAAGAGCGACAATTTTGAAAAAATAACAATATTTTTCAAATTTTTTTATATGAAATTCCCCCACCAAAAAATGTAAAAATCTAAATTTTTTAACATTTTAGGCCAATTTGTTTTCTGATACATATTTTTGGTAAAAAAAATCGCAATAAGCGTATTTTGATTGGTTTGCGCAAAAGTTATTGCGTTTACTAACTAAGGGAAAGATTTCTGTCATTTTTGGTGTTTTTTTTTAACGAGTAATGGCGGCGATCTGCAATTTTTTTTTTGCGGGACTGCGACATTGCGGCGGACAGATCGGACCCTTGACTGACATTTTTGACACTTTTGGGGTTACCAGTGACATTACTACAGTAATCAGTGCTATACATATGCACTGTTATTGTAAAAATGACACTGGCAGGGAAGGGGTTAATTTTTATTGGTGATCAAGGGGTTAATGTATGCCTGGTGCTTACTGACATGTGTGGGGGGAGGTGACTGAGTGACACAGGGACAGATCGAGGAAGAGCGGCGGTGATCACCGCCGCTCCTCCCCTGGCCCGACTGTGACTGAATACAGCGGGAGCGAGCCTCCGGCGGCGCGCGCGCGCCACCCACAAGGGGAGGAGTCCAGCGACGTAGGTCTACATCGCTGGACGATAATTAACCACTTTGCCAGAGTACAGTCAATGTGACTGGTCGGCAAATGGTTAATCTACTGATCAACCAGCCTGTCAGATTTTGCTCACTCGATAGGCGCTGCTGGATATAGCCGGCAGCGCTGATCAGTGTATTCTGATGGTGAGGAAGTCTCCCCGCCATCAGATACAATAGCTCAGCAGGGAGGATTTACACATCCACATCAAATATGTGGATGAGGGAATCGAGTAATTTTATTTTTCATTCAGCCCGCTGGTTGAACGTAATAAAAAGACTCATCTATGGGCTGCCGTACATACTACCTAGCATGCATGCATTTAACTTGAAATATATATCTGGTGCTAGGTCCACCTTGCGGGTCGTTAACACCAGTAGGCGCACTTATAATGTGACAACATTACATTTTTAAAAGTCTTGTAAGCTGCTTTGTATAAATAATAAATTAGGGGGGAAGTCATGTGACTGGTGACAAAACGCGTAGGGTCAGGACTGGATGACGCCACTGCGCTACACAGCAGTAATTGTACACAGAGAACAGACCGACAGCAGGAGTGTATATTATCAGAATACTGTGTATTTGCATGCAAAATGCTTGGTGCGGTGAAGCACCTATTAAAAGTGTATGAGCTGGGGAAAGGAATAAGGGCCAGTTCACGCCACATGCAGTCCAGTGCATTTTTTTTCTGCATCAAAAATGCATGAATAGTAGGTTATATGGTAGTCAGCAGCTAAGTTTACACCAGTGTGTTCAAGTTCCAGGAAAAAAAGTATAACATGCTGCATTTTTTTCTGCACTGGACTGTACTGAAATGTGGTAAAGCGCACAAAAAATGCGCCAGAACGCACCTAAACGCACTGGAACACACATGTCATTATTTAGGGCCAGTTCACACCACATGCAGTCCTGTGCATTTTTTTCTGCATCAAATACGCATGGAAAGTAGGTTATTTGGTTTCCAATGGCATAGTTCACACCAGTGCTTGCAGTTCCAGTCTGTTCCAGTTCCAGTTCCTGCATTGCACTGTACTGGAAAACGCATCAAAAATGCACTGGAACACACCTAAATGCTCCAAAAACGCACTGGAACACACATGTCCCTATTTGAGATAAAAAAAAAAAAAGAGAGAGGGAAAAATGCACTGGACTGCATCAAAAATGCACCAAAAACACGTAAAAAACACGCATGCAAAAAAGCATCTGGAACGCATCCGGACTGCGTTCTATGGTGTGAACTGACCATAAAGGTTAAGAAAAAAGGGGAACAATGCACTGGACTGCATCAAAAATGCACCAAAAACGCACTTAAACACATGGTCTCTGTGTTCATCTAGTGAGTAGATCCCCCACACAGTTAGAAAGCATCCCCTAGGCACACATTTAACCCTTTGATCGTGTTAACCCCTTCCCTGCTTGATAACTTTTGCGCAACTGGGAAGAAATTAGGGTGCACACCGCTCCAAGGCTGCCTGTAATAGATAATCCCAGTGAAGACTGCAATGTTCCTGAAGCTGAGTGCTCACTAAGGTCCATAGCCTAATGGGCCATACACATTATAAGATTTTCTGAAGACTTACCAAAACCATATAATATGAGGTCAAACCTAAACACGTTCAATTTGTATGCAATCTGGCAGGCCCTTGCACTACATAGAAAAGGTAAATCTGAAGGAAATCTAACCACAAAAGTTGGATAGTGTGTATCCAGCTTAAGAAGTCCATATAGCAAAGAAGAAAACAGCGGCACCTCCAGCAATAAAGGAAACAATGTTTTATTGAAGAATCACAGGTCCAAAAATCGACACACACGAAAACACACTATTCAGCAACTGAATAGTGTGTGAAAAATATTGTTTTTTTTTTCAGAATTGTCGCTATTTTTTTGTTTATAGCGCAAAAAATAAAAATCGCACAGGTGATCAAATACCACCAATAGAAAGTTCTGTTTATGGGAAAAAAAGGACATCAGTTTTATTTTGGTACAGCGTTGCACGACCGCACAATTGTCCGTTAAAGTAACTAAGTGCCGAATCGCAAAATAGGGCTTGGTATTTAAGGGGGCAAATCCTTCCGATCCAGAAGTGGTTAAAGTAACGCAGTGCCGAATCGCAAAATGGCCTGGTCATTAGGGGGTAAAATCTTCCTGTCCTTAAGTGGTTAACCCCATGCATTTGCATGCCTAATGCACAAATGGCGATAAACATATATCCGATGCTAGTTCTGCTGGTTCACACGCACAAACCGAGAGTGCTGTGCACACATGTCGCATTGTATTATTGCAATGCATTGCAGTGCTTGCTTTTTTCTCCCCTTTTCTTATACTTTAACTTATTCTGTAAATAACTCTAATGCCTCGTACACACGCATCGATTATTGGCCGGGAATTTTCGGCCAACGTCCGATCGGCCGATTTTCGGCTTGTTAGTATGATGCTTTCGACAACCGACTCCAACTTTTCGGCCGAAAAAAATCTGGTGTGCAGACTATAAAATTTTTGCTGGCCGTCAACACAACGGCCGATTTTCTGTCAGTCAGTACAGATTTCAGCAGACAAAAATCTGATGAGCAAGACTGGGCATGCTCAGAGAAGAAAAAACACAAAGAAAGCAACTCAACACATGACATCACTTCTGAAGTTGATTTTTGTTGGGCGAGAAAATTCATGTGCAGTCTAGGCACATTCCAACCAACAAAACACAACTCTGGACAAAAGTCGGACGATCGGTCAGCCGATAATCGTTGCGCGTGTACGAGGTATTAGCATGGCAGCATGCCGTGATGCATAAAAGCGCATCAATGCGCTCTGTGCTGCTCAAAAAATCCTATTTTATTTTTTGCGCCACACCAATGCCGATTGCCTTGGGGCTGGTGTGAATGTGTCAGCGATCCCTTATGCCCCGTACACACGTTCCGATAATCGTACGACAAAACTCGCTTTCGACCTGATCTCACGATAATTTGATCGTTAGTACACAGCTTTCGACAGCCGATCACGACAGTTGGTCCAACAAAATCCAAAGGGACGAACAGGAAAACTTCTGCCGTACGACATCTTCTCGAACGATAATCGTTTCGTCAGTACAGTATGCGTACGCTAAAAGTCGATCGACAAATACCAGGCATGATCGGAAACAGTCAAATAATCCGCAGGGGTCAGACATATATATATATACATCACTTCCGATACATAGCTACGAAAAATACACTTGGTCAGTGAATCGTACGAAGAAAATCTGATGGTTGGTACGCAGAGTTGGTTTTTCGATTTTAGTAACATGCAACAATTTACGAAACATTAGTCGTACGATTATCGGAACGTGTGTACGGGGCATTAGGGTAAATATTTGCCCCGTACACACGTACCGAATGTCGGCCGAACGATCGGCCGTCTTTTGTCCGGTGCTGTCCTGTCGGTTGAAAAGTGCTAAAGACTGCACACGAATTTTGTCGGCCAACAACAGCCGACTGCAGAAGTGATGTCATGTGATGGTTAACTTTCCGTGTGTTTTTTCTTTTCTGAGCATGCCCAGTCTTGCTCATCTGCTGTTAGTCGGCCGAATTCTGTACTGACTGGCGAACAATCGGCCGTTCTGGTGACGGCCAACAAAAATTTTATAGCCTGCACACCCGATTCTGTTCGGCCAAAAAGTCGCAGTCGGAAGCATCATACTAACAAGCCGACAATCGGCCGATCGTTCGGCGGCCGAATATTTATGGGCGACAATCGACAATTGTGTACGGGCCTTTAGAGCCCATTCAGACTAGCGCGACTTGCCAGGCGACTTGTCAGCCTGACAAGTCGCGCTCGGTCGCGGTCCATTGAGTAGTACAGGACCCGTTCTAATATAAGCGACACAAGTCACTCCGACTTAGAAAAAGGGTCCTGTACTACTTTGGGGCGACCTCAGAGCGACTTGCATAGACTTCCATTATGTGAAGTCTCTGCGAGTCGCGCCGAAGTCGCGGTGCACAGCGGTGCACGCGACTTCACAGGTCGCCCCCCAAAGTCGTGTCGCGCTAGTCTGAATGGGCTCTTATACTTATATATTTTTATTTTCTTATTATTTATTTATTTTTATTATTATTTTCTTATTATTTCTTATTCTTATATTTTTTTATACAAGTGTCTGTTGTTTATTAAACAATTTATGTTACAACACTTGGAGCTTGCGCACACATAGAACATATTTATGTTTTCTTTTATTTATTTTATTTTTTATGTCATTGTATTTAGTTAAGTAGGGACTACTGCATTGCTACACTTTTCTATGGAGGAGAAAGTGATCCAGAGGAGAGGGGGAAGAGTCCTTTAGAAGGGGGGGAGGGGTTCACTCCAGTAGTCTGTATGCAGGCAGAGCCCTCCCCATTTCTCCTTGTCTCTCCCTGATCCTTTTCCAGTCCCACAGACTCCTCCAACTCCAGCTCAGAAAGCAGGGGGGGCAGAGAGAAGATCGGTTACATTGTATTACACACAGGATATATAAGATGGTTGGGATCCCTGGATCATTTCAATGTAAGTACTGATTCCTATTATCACTTGTTGGGAGCGGTGGAAGGGCAGGCTCGCCTTCTTCTTCCATGTTGATGGAAGGGGCAGCAGAAACATTGCAAGCGGGCTGCACTGATCCCTTGGTATACAGACTGTGTTGATGTTTTGCACTTTGGTGTATGTTGTAACTGCTTGTTGCACATCGAGGGCCTGCAACGCTGAAGGAATCCTAAAGCGCACTGAAAAAATGATGGAGTTCTGTCCATGCATCCCTGATAATTGTGTTCTGGACGGTTCTGGGTTTTGAAAGTTTAACCCAGAAAATACTCCTTGTTGTTCCTCTGAAATGACCATTTAATTCCTTTCTCGTTCTTGTGGACCAAATATTTACGAGTGTCATGGTAGACCTTTAAGTTGATATTTCTAAGAGCCCATTCACACAGGGGCGACACGACTTGCTGGGGCGACCTGTGAAGTCGCGGTGCACGCTGGCGCGACATGTACGGACTTCATATAATTGAAGTCAATGCAAGTCGCCTCCAGGTCGCCCCAAAGAAGTACAGGACCCTTTTTCTAAGTCGTAGCGACTTGTGTCGCTCCTATTAGAACGGGTCCTGTGCTAATCTATGGCAGGCGACCCACCGCGACTTGTCAGGCGACCAAGTCGCCTGACAAGTCACGCTAGTGTGAATGGGGTCTAAATCAGCCTTTCATAACCAGGGTTCAGTGGAACCAGGGGGCTCCTCCAGAGGGGTCAATGCCACTTGAAAGAGCCAGCGACACAACTCCAATAATCTTTGAAGTTGCTTCTAAGGGGGCTTTTTGATCACTGTTGTCAGGGGGGCATTCTTCCCTCTGGCCACCAAAGAATTTGTGTATGCAGGGGTTATCCTAGACCTGAAAAAGATTTATAAATGCCATGTTAGCCCTTTGTGGATATTTCTAAATCAGTCTTTCTCAGCTAGGGTTCCGTGGAACCTGGGGGTTCCTCCAGAGGTTGCTTCGGGATGCTTGAGCTGTGTGGTTGATTGATTTTCATTTGAGGGTGCCTGCATAGTTCTGGGGTCAATGCCACTTTGAAGAGCCAGCGACACAACTATAATAATCTTTGTTGCTGTTTCTAAGGGGGACATTCTGATCACTGATGTACTTTGGGACGACCTCGGAGCGACTTGCATAGACTTCCATTATGTGAAGTCTCTGCAAGTCGCGCCGAAGTCGCGGTGCACGCGACTTCACATGTCGCCCCCTAAAGTCGTGTCGCGCTAGTCTGAATGGGCTCTTATACTTATATTTTTTTTATTTTCTTATTATTTATTTATTTTTATTATTATTTTCTTATTATTTCTTATTCTTGTGGACCAAATATTTACGATTGTCATGGTAGACCTTTTAAGTTGATATTTCTAAATCAGCCTTTCATAACCAGGGTTCAGTGGAACCTGGGGGCTCCTCCAGAGGTTGAGCTGTGGTCCCATAGTTCTGGGGTCAATGCCACTTGAAAGAGTCGGCAACACAACTCTAATAATCTTTGAAGTTGTTTCTAAGGGGGCTTTTCGATCACTGTTGTCAGGGGGGCATTCTTCCCTCTGGCCACCAAAGCATTTGTGTATGCAGGGGTTCCCCTAGACCTGAAATAATTATAAATGTCATGTTAGCCCTTTAAGTTGATATTTCTAAATCAGCCTTTCTCAGCTAGGGTTCTGCGGAACCTGGAGATTCCTCCAGATGCTGTTTCTGGATGCTTGAGCTGTGTGGTTGATTGATTTTCATTTGAGGGTGCCTGCATAGTTCTGGGGTCAATGCCACTTTGAAGACCCAGCAACACAACTGTAATATTTTTTGTCGCTGTTTCTAAGGGGACATTCTGATCATTAATGCACAAGGGGGCATTCTTCTGGCCACCAAAGAATTGTTTTTTTGCAGGGGTTCCCCTAAACCTGAAAAAGATTTCTCGAGTCTCCTGGAATAAAATAAAGTTTGGAAAAGGCAGGTCTGGATCCTCTATTAAGCATGAATCAGAAGTATATAACAGCAGTCCTTCTGATCCAGGCTTCTGTGGAACCTGAGGGTTCTTCCAGATGTTGCTAGGTGTTCTTTGAGCTGTTTTTGCGTGACTTCCCATTTTAGGGTTCCTACATAGTTCTGGAGCCAATGCCACTTGAAAGCATGAGCAGCACTACACCAATAGTGTTTTAAGCGGTTTTAAAGGTCCAGTCTGACCACCACTGAAAGGTGGGCATTTTTCTGACTGGTCAGCAAAGAACTGGTTTTAGAAGGGGTCCTCCTAGACCTCAAAGTTATTTTAAGTAATATCCTTGGGTATAAAGGTTGGGAAAGACTAGATAATAAGCATGAAACAGAAGTCTGTAGAGAAGACTTTCTCAACCAGGGTTTTGTGGAAACCTCCAGAGCTTGCTTGAGCTGTGGGTACTTGATGGTGCCGGCGTAGTTGTGGGCCAATGCCATTTGAAAGAGTCAGCAGCTCAATGCCAAGCTGGTTTCTAAGGTTCTAGCTGTTTCTAAGGTTGGTCAACTGACCGCGACTATGAGGGGGCATTCTTCCCACTCTCAACCATTGGTTTTAACAAAGATTCCCCTAGATCTGACATTTTTTTTTCAAAGCTTCCTCTGGGGCAAAAGTTTGGTTATGGCTTTTCTATATCATCTAATTAGCATAAACCAGATGTATATACAGTAGCCTTTCTCAACCAGGTTACCATGGAACCTAAGGGTTCTAGATCAGGGGTCTTCAAACTTTCTAAACAAACCAGTTTAATTTCCTTCAGACTTTAAGGGGGGCCGACTGTGGCCATTGGGAGTATGAAATGTCCCAGCATTAGTGGGAGTAAACATTCCCCCATCATTGGTGTCAGTGGGAGAAATTGTACCACATCATTGGTGTCATTGGGAGGAATCGTGCTACATTGCTGGTGTCATTGGGAGGAAATGTGCCCCATCGTTGGTGTCAGTGGGAGGAATTTGCCCCATTGTTGGAGTCATTGGGAGAAATTGTGCCCCATTGTGGGTGTAATTGGGAGGAATTTCGCTCCATAATTGGTGTCAATGGGAGGAAATGGAACACCATCACTGGTGTCATTGGGAGGATTCGTACCCCGTTGTTGGTGGAATTGGGCCCCATTGTTGGTGTCATCTGGATGAACTGTGCCCCATCATTGATGTCATTGTTGGTGTAATTGGGAGAAATTGTGCCCCATTGTGGGTGTAATTGGGAGGAATTCTACTCCATAATTGGTGTCAATGGGAGGAAATGGAACACCATCACTGGTGTCATTGGGAGGAATCGTACCCCAGGGGCGTAACTACAGGGGTTGCAATCGCAACCGGGCCCCATGCTCCAGGGGGCACATGCAGCTCCCCTGTACACCTGGATAGGAGGGGTGGTGGGGGCAGCACGTAGAGGAATCACTGCCCTCCTTTTTCCTCCTGTAGCTGCAGGAGGAAAATGGAGGAGATTGGTTCCTCTGTATGCTGCCCCCGCCACTCCTCCTATCCAGTTCACTTGTGTTCTGCTGACTTTGGGCCCCTGTGTTCTCCCCTGGTCCCCCCCCCCCCCCCACTGTGCTCCCTCCCCTGCCGGCTTCTGCAAGGGATGTGTCACAATAGAGAACCAGGAAGGGTCGGTAAATATGTAATTTACCAGCTCCTTCCTTTTCTGAATGGACAGAGTCATAGTCAGTGACATTGTAAAAAAATAAAATGATAAAAAATTAATACAATTATAATACCAAAAAATAAAAACTACTGGCACCAGTGGGTGAACTTCATGGATCGCAGAGGTCACACTTGCGACCAAGCCCTGGCATTCCACCAACGTGGGGAGGCCCCAAGATTGCAGGAAGGGGGCCCAGTGCAGAACTTGTGAAAGGGTGCCACTGCGGGACCATAATAAAGGGCCCCGCAAGCAGAGTAAAGGGCACCAGGATCAGTGGGAAGAGCCCCAGGCTTGAAGGGAAGGGTTCCGGCCAGGAGCCTGGGGGGCCCTTTATGGTTTCTTGCATCGGGGCCCTGAAGGTTCTAGTTACGCCTCTGTCGTACCCCATTGTTGGTGGAATTGGGCCCCATTGTTGGTGTCATCTGGATGAACTGTGCCCCATCATTGATGTCATTGGTAGTAATTGTAAGTGTCATTGTTGGTGTCCTTGGGAGGAATTGTTCCCTTCATTGGTGTCAGTGAATAAAATAGTGCTCCAAGGAATGGATAAAAGCAAGCAAAGGGCCACAGTTTGAAAACCACTGTTCTAGATCCTCTAATAAACATGAAACAGAGGTATATAAAGTGATGTGGTAATTTTAAATACTGTGGCTCATCAGTAAATGTCCTCAAAAAACTATTATAAGAAACTGACCATGAATAGCACTATTTGTAGTAGTTCAAGTGTTGCTAATGATTAGGGTGCATTGGGGATATTGAGCCACCAGTTCTGGACTGGAGTTGGGCAAAGATTCTCTGCATGCTGGAAATCCTTTAAAAACTCTGCAAAAAAAAAAAAAACAATGATTGTATTAAACTTTTCTACATTCAGTTATTTCTTCTTTCTTATATCCACTATATCTACACTGTAATTTTAGTGTAATTTTCTGAGATAGTAGGCAGTAGCTACTATATCAATTGAACCATGTCCCTGGAAATTGCTGGAAAGTAAATTGTGATGCAATGTGTGTGTGGTCTACAGACTGTTGCTGATAAATAGATAATTTGATGTCCATGCTGTGTGATGGCATTTAAGGCATGCTGGGGTGTAATGTGGCTTTTTATCAGTATGGAGAAACTGCTGGTGGTGAGACCAGAAACAACAAAAGGAGTAGATGTGTTACAGGAGATAAAACTTAAGTTTACTACACACAGTCTATTGTACAGTCTCTTAAGATATATGAAGAAATGTAAGAACTACGTTGCGTCAGAGCCTACCTGAGCCCCAATTCACACATGAGAAATTTGGAGCAGTCTTCCAGGAGCACTTCAACGCTTGACCTGAGATTTCCATGTTATTCTATTGAAGCCATTCACATCTAATGTGCCAGCGCTCAACGCTCATAAAAAGTAAAGGAGCTTCATTTGAGCATGATCATGTGTTTTTGGCTGCATAGACTTCAGTGGAAGAGCCTGATAGATGCTCAAGTGTGAATCTAGGCTCATATGTAGCGTGAGTGTTGTTAGGCGATTTAGGCCCCTTTCACACTTGTGCAACTTGTCATGCAACTTTGGACATCAGAGTTGCACGACATGTCGTTTCCAATAATACTTATTCATATATGTGCAACTTCAAAGTAGTTCATGCCCTACTTTGGTCTGACTTTCATGCAACCTGAGGGCCATAGGCTTTAATGTTAACCCTCAGAAGTTGCATGAAAGTCATACCTGAATGTTATACAATGCAACTTGTGTGCAACAGTTGTCCATTAAACTTGTCAAAGCCAAAGTCGTATTTAACTTGCACCCATCCAAAGTTGCGTCAAAGTTGTATCAAAGTAGAACCAAAGTTACACTCCAAAGTTGGCGCAACTTTGGAGTCGTACAAGTGTGCAAGGGGCCTTAGAGGTTTTTTTTGCACATGACTTGCAAAAGAGCAGAATTGCACATGTAGGACTACGTCGCTGGACGGAATCGAGCCACTTTGTCGCAGTACCCTCAATGTGAGCGGTCGGCAAGTGGTTAAAATGTTTAAAGTTAACTCCATTTTCATGGGGAAAAAAATAGCAAATAAAAAAAAAACAATATAGCATATACGAGCGCGACACAAGTCATATTATAATTGAATGTTATTAAAAATTACCTTTCCTTTTCAAACTGCAGCTGTTGTAACTTTCTGAAAATGCAGTGCAATATGGCTGCCTAGAGCTGTATTGTACACAGAATGTGTACTGAGCACACTCCAGAAATATTATTTCCTGCTTGTGTGATTGGCTCACCAATTTCCCCAGAAAATACAAGATACAAGTTTTCTGGTATCCCAAACAACAAAAATGTTATTTTTGGTGAGATACTCCCAATAGGAACACGTCTAAAGTGATGCAGGCCAACCAGCTTTCCTCATTAGTGCTCTGCAGCTGCACAGCTGATTGATAATTATGAAACCACTCCCATTAGACCCACTCAGCACAGAGGAACAAACAATGATTTCTTAAAAAATACCAAAAGGTAGGAATCTGCAACAAAGGTTGTTATAATTCT
Source organism: Pelophylax lessonae (assembly GCF_965119305.1). Lineage (NCBI taxonomy): Eukaryota > Metazoa > Chordata > Amphibia > Anura > Ranidae > Pelophylax > Pelophylax lessonae. The sequence goes on along the minus strand of NC_138778.1, from coordinate 48,377,892 downwards.
TGCATTGTACAGAGATCCCACAGAGGGGAATGTTTTTTTTTTTTTCAACAAAAGTGGAGCTTGAAAAAGCAAAGTAGAGTTTTGTTGAGAAAAAAAAAAACATTCCCCTCTGCCAGAAATCTGACTTGTATCTTATGCCCCGAACACACGTACCGATTGTCGGCCGAACAATCGGCCGTCTTTTGTCCAGGGCTGTCGTGTCTGTTGAAAACTGCAAAAGACTGCACACGAATTTTGTCGGCCAACAACAGCCGACTGCAGAAGTGATGTCATGTGATGGTTAACTTTCCTTGTCTTTTCTTTTCTGAGCATGCTCAGTCTTGCAAATCTGATGATTGTCGGCTGAATTCTGTACTGACTGGCGAACAATCGGCCGTTCTGGTGTTGGCCAACAAAAATTTTAAAGCCTGCACATCAGATTCTATTTGGCCGAAAGTGCGCTGTCGGCTGTCGGAAGCATCATACTAACAAGCCTACAATCGGCCGATCGGTCGTCGGCCGAATATTTACGGCCGACAATCGGTACGTGTGTACGGGGCATTAGGCAGACTTCTGGGAATATCAGTGAGCCAATCACACAAGCAGGAAATGACGAGTGAATCTGATGGAACCTCTACAGCCCCGATTTGCCTCCGTGAACAATGACAAGATAAGAAGAAATGGCCGCACATCACTGGAGTTCCAAATGCCTTTATTGTGATATCCAAAGTGGCACGACAAATTAAAAAAACTGACAGCATTCAAAACTTGGCATTTTGAATGCTTTTCAGTGCCGAGGAGGGGTTTGGGGTCTTTTAGACCCCCAGATCCCTCCACAAGGAGTACCTTTAAAAAAAATATCGGCAGATATCGGCCGATACCGATATCCGATGACCAAAATATCGGTATCGGCATTAAAAAAAATATCGGTCGATCACTAGTTCACACCCATCCGATAAGATTCAGGTGTGGGGGAAAAAGGGTCCTACAACACTTTGGTGCAAATGTGATGCAATTTAAGCCATACAAAATATGTGGCTCAAATTGCATCACACAAACATCACATGTGATATGCACAGGAATGCGGTGCATTTTTGGTGCAAATCACATGCGGTGTTCAGCATGCACCAGTGTGAACCCAGGCTATGGTCCATGAACAACACCTCGAAACAGAACCCAGGCTTAAAAAAAGCAATGGAATAAAAAATGTAAAAAAACGCCAGTCGGCAGCGTTTATTTACGTTAGAGTGTTTTTACAGCTGAAAAACGCCACTCAAAACCCACTAGTTTTTGGAGTTTTTTTACAGCCAGAAACTGCCCCTGCCAAAAACTGCTGAAAACAGCCTATGTGTGCATGGATACATAGCCTAACATGCTAGGGCATTTATTGGCTGTAGAAAAAAACATCTGACGCCAAAAACAGCAGCTGTAAAAACGTCCCGTGTGCATGAGGCTCTAAGACCAAGAACTGAGCGATCAAAGATCGCTAATCACTCGGGGTGGTTGTATGATCAGATTGTACAGTGTATGGCCAGCTTTAAATTAATTGGGCAATCGGCAAGGGAGGACTGGGCCGGGGGGCAGGGGGGCAATTGCCCCCTGGGCTGCTCTGATGCCCTGTACAAAGGCTGCACTGCTTCTGCCACAGACATGATTCCTGGTGAAGAGAAGTAAAAAGTCCCCACCGCTGACCTACTGAGTACGGTATGAAGACAAGTACAGAGCACAGGCCTCCCCCCAGCATGGATGGTGTAAACTGTGTCTGAGCAGAGGCCGGTTCCATGCCCCACTCGAGACTCTCCCCTGGCCAGCCCCCAGCTCTGCCCAACAGCCTCCTGCTGGCCAGGTTGGGAACCCAGATTCGGCCAGTGAGTAGAGAGTATCTGGAGCGGAGCTTTAGCCTAGAATGGGGGTCAGGAGGAGGCCGGGAAGAGGGAGAGTGGGAGGGGAGGTGAGTCGCTGCACCGTGGGCCTCTGGACTGTACTTGCCCCCCTGGGCCGAAAGTTGCCAGTCAGCCCCTGGCAATCGGTGATCGCATTTCGTTGCTCTGCCCACTCTACATATATAGGTGAACTTTGATAGCTTGGGGTTAATGGAATTGTGCATTTTGTCATTGCTGCTTGTGCCTTAGTACATATTTCTGTGTATGGTGGTTGGGGTCCTGTCAGTGGAAGATCTTGGTGGGGGGTGGTAATCCCGAGGCACTTAGCCTGTGTGTATATATAGATAGCACTGGTCCGCACGACGTTCTGTAAATATTATGTCTCTGCATGGTGTGATGTTTATTTCAATATATAGTGTTACGCTGTGTATATAGTTCAGCGCGGCCTGTATCCTTTTTTGGTCCTTTTCTACGATGGGGGCCACGCTCTACTACAATGCAGTAATGTCTCTGATCAAAGACTCTTCTATGTGGCTTTGGTGACATTGGACCATTGGGTCTATTAAATCAGACCTGTAGAGGATTCCCCCCATTAGGCCTGATTTACATATTTCAGAACGCAGTAACATGCTTTAAAACGCATTCAAAAAGGCGTGTTAAATATATTTGATGTCCAAAGTTGCATGAAAAGCCACACAAGTGTAAATGGAGTCTAAGGTCTAGCATTAATTGTTAGGGTTAGCGTTCTAACCCTGACCTTAGCCTTTAACCCTAGACCCTAACTTGTGACTTTGAACACATAAAAGATCCTGAACTACTTTGATGTGAGAGAGTGTAAAGTTGCATCAAAACCGCACTCCATGAACAGAACTGTCATACTTTTCTATTAGCCCAAAAAAACAAATGCAAAACGCATCAAAAACTTAACACTTGAGCATTTGGTGAGGGTCCAATGAATTCTATTACACGCAAAATGCAATCCGCTACTGAAAAAAAGTCCATGGCCCTTTCCAAGAAAATGCAGCGGCTCAAAACGCTGTAGTGGGTTTCTGCAAAGCTCACTAAAAAACGCATAGGTGTGAACCAAGGGTAAAAACACAGATCTTCACCTGGTTTGGCCACCCATGTGAATGGAGTCTAAGAAACTGGATTGGAGATGTACCTCTTTCTTGTGGTAGAGTGGTACCGTCTGAAAAGGGGGGATGTTCAGGGCCTGTTTTAAAGAATAGGTGTACCTCGTCCCTTGAGTTCAGCTCCACCTAGTCCAGTACCTACATCTGCCCCTTTTTCAGCGATGTTCACTGTGAGGTCCTTCAGAAAGCATCTTCATCGGGTCCTCTACAGCCCCGCTATGAGGAGAGAATCACTCCATAGGACTGCCGGGGTTCACCAAGAGTATAGCTCCACTATGAGGAGAGCCTCACTCTACAGGACTGCCAGAGTCCACCAAGAGTACAGCCCCACTATGAGGAGAGCCTCACTCTACAGGACTGCCAGGGTCCACTAGGAGTATAGCCCCACTATGAGGAGAGCCTCACTCTACAGGACTGCCGGGGTCCACCAGGAGTACAGCCCCACTATGAGGAGAGCCTCACTCTACAGGACTGCTGGGGTCCACCAGAAGTACAGCCCCACTATGAGGAGAGCCTCACTATACAGGACTGCCGGGGTCCACCAGGAGTACAGCCCCACTATGAGGAGAGCCTCACTCTACAGGACTGCTGGGGTCCACTAGGAGTATAGCCCCACTATGAGGAGAGCCTCACTCTACAGGACTGCCGGGGTCCACTAGGAGTATAGCCCCACTATGAGGAGAGCCTCACTCTACAGGACTGCTGGGGTCCACCAGGAGTATAGCTCCACTATGAGGAAAGCCTCACTCTACAGGACTGCCGGGGTCCACCAGGAGTATAGCCCCACTATGAGGAAAGCCTCACTCTACAGGACTGCCGGGGTCCACCAGGAGTATAGCCCCACTATGAGGAGAGCCTCACTCTACAGGACTGCCGGGGTTCACCAGGAGTACAGCCCCACTATGAGGAGAGTCTCACTCTACAGGACTGCCGGGGTCCACCAGGAGTATAGTCCCACTATGAGGAGAGCCTCACTCTACAGGACTGCCGGGGTCCACCGGGAGTACAGCCCCACTATGAGGAGAGCCTCACTCTACAGGACTGCCAGGGGCCAACCAGGAGTATAGCCCCACTATGAGGAGAGCCTCACTCTACAGGACTGCTGGGGTCCACCAGGAGTATAGCGCCACTATGAGGAGAGCCTCATTTTACAGGACTGCCGGGGTCCACCAGGAGTATAGCCCCACTATGAGGAGAGCCTCACTCTACAGGACTGCCGGGGTCCACCAGGAGTATAGCGCCACTATGAGGAGAGCCTCACTCTACAGGACTGCCGGGGTCCACCAGGAGTACAGCCCCACTATGAGGAGAGCCTCACTCTACAGGACTGCCGGGGTCCACCAGGAGTACAGCCCCACTATGAGGAGAGCCTCACTCTACAGGACTGCCGGGGTCCACCAGGAGTACAGCGCCACTATGAGGAGAGCCTCACTCTACAGGACTGCCGGGGTCCACTAGGAGTATAGCCCCACTATGAGGAGAGCCTCACTCTACAGGACTGCCGGGGTCCACCAGGAGTACAGCGCCACTATGAGGAGAGCCTCACTCTACAGGACTGCCGGGGTCCACCAGGAGTATAGCGCTACTATGAGGAGAGCCTCACTCTACAGGACTGCCGGGGTCCACCAGGAGTACAGCCCCACTATGAGGAGAGCCTCACTCTACAGGACTGCCGGGGTCCACCAGGAGTACAGCCCCATTATGAGGAGAGCCTCACTCTACAGGACTGCCGGGGTCCACCAGGAGTACAGCGCCACTATGAGGAGAGCCTCACTCTACAGGACTGCCGGGGTCCACCAGGAGTATAGCGCCACTATGAGGAGAGCCTCACTCTACAGGACTGCCGGGGTCCACCAGGAGTACAGCCCCACTATGAGGAGAGCCTCACTCTACAGGACTGCCGGGGTCCACCAGGAGTATAGCGCTACTATGAGGAGAGCCTCACTCTACAGGACTGCCGGGGTCCACCGGGAGTATAGCCCCACTATGAGGAGAGCCTCACTCTACAGGACTGCCGGGGTCCACCAGGAGTACAGCCCCACTATGAGGAGAGCCTCACTCTACAGGACTGCCGGGGTCCACCAGGAGTACAGCCCCACCTAGAAATGAATGAGTCCTGGTGCCCAATGGAAGGATGAGGAGGACCTTATGAGGACTTGTCCTGAAGAAGGGATGTGTGGGTTGGGACTGGGACATTAGAGTGGGAACAGGGTTAGGTAGTAGACCAAAAGAAAAAGGCCTAAAGGAAAAAAAAAAAAAGCACAGGCATTAGGAGGCAACAGTATCACTGCAGTGAAAAAAAGATGAATGGGGTGCCTTACTCTAATGCATAAAATAGGATGAGTTAGGGCTGGTTCACACCATACGAGGTGCAGGAAAATCGTGTTTCTGTGCGCATTTCATGCACCCCACAGGGAGGCGTTTTGCCCTTATTAGGTGCAGGGTTGCACTGATACCGAGTATCAATGCAATATCAATACTAAGAATTTAAACAAGTACTCATACTCGTGTAAATACACTGATACCTGAAAACAATACCTTTGCGGTGCGATTTGAGCCCATTAATTTTGTACTGCAAAGAATTGCTTGCGATTTAAACAGGAATGTGATGCGATTCCTGTCCGAATCACATGCAGTTTCCGAAAAGAGGTTTGACCGCACTCCAGTGGATGAAGATAAAATAATCCTTTTATTAAGATTGTAAATACAACAAGACAAGACAATTGAGCCACAGACAGTTGACGTGCTTCACAATTCAAAATCGCTTAACCGCTTTACGACCGCCCGCCGCAGTTTTACTGCGGCAGGAAGCCGCTCCTGCGCGAACCGCTGTAGCTGTATGTCGGTCGTGCGCAGTAGGTTAGGGGGCAAATGCGCCACGCGCTCCCGCCCCCACTCGTCAGCGGGAAAGCTGATGCACGGGTGAGGCGGCTCCAATTGCCACCTGACACACGTGATCGTTCTCCGCTGACAGCTGACCCTTCTTCTCCCTGGAATGATCACAGAGCCCCTGTGATCCTTCTATATAGAAACACAGGTCTCTATGGTCATTTCACAAGCAACCCCCCCCCCCCCCCCACAGTTAGAATTACTCCCCTAGGCTCACATTTAACTCCTTGACTCCTTGATCACCCACAGTGTTAACCCCTTCCCTGCCAGTGTCATTATTACAATAACAGTGCATATTTTTAGCACTTATTACTGTAGTAATGTCACTGGTCCCACCCCCCCCCCCCAAAAGTGTCATAAATGTCAGTCAGGGGTCCGATCTGTTCGCCGCAATGTCGCAGTCCCGCAAAAAAACGTAGATCGCCGCCATTACTAGTAAAAAAAAAAAAACAATAAAAATTACATAAATCTTTCCTGTAGTTAGTAGACGCAATAACTTTTGCGCAAACCAATCAAAATACGCTTATTGCGATTTTTTTTTTTTTTTTTTTTTTTTTTTTTTTTTTACCAAAAATATGTAGCAGAAAACAAATTGGCCTAAAATGTTAAAAAAAATTGATTTCTTTAAATTTTTTTGGGGAATCTTATATAGCAGAATGTGAAAAATATGTAAACACGGCAGACCACTGTTCTGTCAGTGATGAGCACAGGGATCCTGCGTTCCTCCAATTTAGAAACACAGGTCTCTGTGTTCATCCAGTGAGTACATCCCCCACACCGTTAGAAAGCACCCCCTAGGCACACATTTAACACTTTGATCGCCCCTGGTATTAACCCCTTCCCAGCCTGTGTCAGTACTGTAACAGTGCGTATTTTTAGCATTGATTACTGTAGTAATGTCACTGGTCCCCCTCAAAAGTGTCAAAAGTGTCAGTTAGGGGTCCGATCTGTCCGCTGCAATGTCGCAGTCCCAATACAAATCGCTGATCACCGCCATTACTAGTAAAAAATAAATAAATAAAAATTACATAAATCTTTCCCCTAGTTTGTAGACATGATACAGTGGGTACGGAAAGTATTCAGGCCCCCTTAAATTTTTCACTCTTTGTTATATTGCAGCCATTTGCTAAAATCATTTAAGTTCATTCTTCTTCCTCATGAATGTACACATAGCACCCCATACTGACAGAAAAACACAGAATTGTTGACATTGTTGCAGATTTATTAAAAAAGAAAAACTGAAATATCACATGGTCCTAAGTATTCAGACCCTTTGCTGTGACACTCATATATTTAACTCAGGTGCTTTCCATTTCTTCTGATCATCCTTGAGATGGTTCTACACCTTCATTTGAGTCCAGCTGTGTTTGATTATACTGATTGGACTTGATTAGGAAAGCCACACACCTGTCTATATAAGACCTTCCAGATCACAATGCATGTCAGAGCAAATGAGAATCATGAGGTCAAAGGAACTGCCTGAAGAGCTCAGAGACAGAATTGTGGCAAGGCACAGATCTGGCCAAGGTTACAAAAAGATTTCTGCTGCAGTGGCTTCAATAATCCTCAAATGGAAGACGTTTGGAACGACCAGGACCCTTCCTAGAGCTGGCCGTCCGGCCAAACTGAGCTATCGGGGGAGAAGAGCCTTGGTGAGAGAGGTAAAGAAGAACCCAAAGATCACTGTGGCTGAGCTCCAGAGATGCAGTCAGGAGATGGGAGAAAGTTGTAGAAAGTCAACCATCACTGCAGCCCTCCACCAGTCGGGGCTTTATGGCAGAGTGGCCCGACGGAAGCCTCTCCTCAGTGTAAGACACATGAAAGCCCGCATGGAGTTTGCTAAAAAAACACCTGAAGGACTCCAAGATGGTGAGAAATAAGATTCTCTGGTCTGATGAGACCAAAATAGAACTTTTTGGCCTTAATTCTAAGCGGTATGTGTGGAGAAAACCAGGCACTGCTCATCACCTGTCCAATACAGTCCCAACAGTGAAGCATGGTGGTGGCAGCATCATGCTGTGGGGGTGTTTTTCAGCTGCAGGGACAGGACGACTGGTTACAATCGAGGGAAAGATGAATGCGGCCAAGTACAGGGATATCCTGGACAAAAACCTTCTCCAGAGTGCTCTGGACCTCAGACTGGGCCGAAGGTTTACCTTCCAACAAGACAATGACCCTAAGCACACAGCTAAAATAACGAAGGAGTGGCTTCACAACAACTCCGTGACTGTTCTTGAATGGCCCAGCCAGAGCCCTGACTTAAATCCAATTGAGCATCTCTGGAGAGACCTAAAAATGGCTGTCCACCAACGTTTACCATCCAACCTGACAGAACTGGAGAGGATCTGCAAGGAGGAATGGCAGAGGATCCCCAAATCCAGGTGTGAAAGACTTGTTGCATCTTTCCCAAAAAGACTCCTGGCTGTATTAGATCAAAAGGGGGCTTCTACTAAATACTGAGCAAAGGGTCTGAATACTTAGGACCATGTGATATTTCAGTTTTTCTTTTTTAATAAATCTGCAACAATGTCAACAATTCTGTGTTTTTCTGTCAGTATGGGGTGCTATGTGTACATTCATGAGGAAGAAGAATGAACTTAAATGATTTTAGCAAACGGCTGCAATATAACAAAGAGTGAAAAATTTAAGGGGGTCTGAATACTTTTCATACCCACTGTATACTTATATATTCAATATACTTTAATTGGAATTTGTTTTTGTTTTTTTACTGAAAATATATAGCAGAATACATATTGGCCTAAATTGATGGAAATTTTTATTGGGAATGTTTTATAGCAGAGAAAATATTTTTATTTATTTATTTTTTTCTGAATTGTCGCTCTGTTTTTGTTTTATAGCGCAAAAAATATAAACCGCAGAGGTGTTCAAATACCACCAAAAGAAAGCATGATTTGTAGGAAAATGAGGACATACATTTTATTTGGGTACAGCGTCGCACGATCGCGCTATTGTCAGTTAAATTAACGCAGTGCCGAATCGCAAAAACTGGCCTGGTCATTAAGGGGGTAAAACCCTCCGGTCCGTAGGGGGCTAATCATGTCTATGGTTACCCCTAGTGTCAGCCCCCCCATCCTGATCTATTAAAATGCGCCACATAAACTCCACCTACTTAGGTTTGGTGTACATCACACACGCTTCTGGCCAATTTGGGGGGCCCAAAAATAGGGGCCATCCTTTAAAAAGTTGGACTTCTGGGAGACGGGCAATAGAATTACGCAGCTTGTTCACACTCCTTCCATGAAATCTATTTGTCGAATGACATGTTGAGTTTCTATATCGTTCACCATGGTCCAATAAATCTGATGAGTGGCCCAGAGACTGGAATACTGCATGGAGCCAAAGTAAATTCCTTTTTCTCTGTGGACATTTCCAGGCCCCGCGGAAGAAATGTCTAAGTTATGGTGTGTGAGCGTTCACAGAGTCAGCCCGTCTCCTGAACAGCTGCTATAGATTACAGCCTGAGACTCCATTGATTAGAGGTTTTTTTTCTCTTCTTTTTAAACAGACAAAAACCGACCCGCGTATAAATAGATTTTCCTTGAAGAATTTTTTTTTTTCTTTAAAACGAGAAACGTGTTACGAGTTTGCAAGTTTCCCGACATGTGTTTGTCGTTATCGCCGTACACATGTGCGACGCATGTGTGTGAGCAGGTAAAAAACATCAACTCGTTTTAGGGATACATCGTTGGAGCCAGACTGTCTAGCTTCCAAACTTCACCCCGGGCTCCAGAGTTTCAAGGGAATTCTTTATATAAATATCCAAATTCATCCGTTCCGCAGATGAAAAGACCACTGTCCAAGTCACGTCGTATTTTTTCATGGAAAAAAAAAAAAACTGATAGCAAGATCTGTTTGAAGAAGATATGTTGGAAAAGGCAAAAATTGCAATATATATGATCAAAAATGCCTCAAAACTCCGCAGTAGCCACAAATGATCTATTATACAATATACACTACATTACCAAAAGTATTGGGACGCCTGCCTTTACACGCACATGAACTTTAATGGCATCCCAGTCTTAAAGCGGAGTTCCGGCCTCAAAATCGATTATGGGCCATCCGCTTGCTAAGGGGAACCTGAAAAAGAAATGGATACTGGCGATTTTTTTTTTTTTTTTTTTTTTTTTTTTTTTGGTCGCTTACCTTATTATAGAAGAAAATATACTCACCTTCCTTCCACTTCCTCCCTCTGCGGCCGCGGCCCGCGCCGTCTCTTCCAGTTTGCGATGATTCCTGGGAGCTGAACGTCATCGCTCCTAGGAATCAATGCGCCTGCACCGGCCCCGCTCGTCACTTCCGGTGCAGGCGCGGCATCACTGCACAGCTTCGTCACTTCCGGTGCAGGCGCGGCATTCACTGCTAAACAGCTTCTGGGCATGCCCAGAAGCTGCGGAGGGATGACACGCCCCCACTGGAAGTGACGAGTGGGGCCGCGGTGCAGTGCATTCTGGGACTCCGATGACACAAAGAGGACGCGCTGGCTTCAGCTGCCCACACCTGAGATGGCAGCGCTGGAGAAGAAATTTTCAAGGTAAGTATTTCTTCTTACAGGTAAGTGCGACCCGGGACAGTTCAGAGGCTATCCATTATGGAATGTACTAGCCCGGACTGTCCCGGGGGTATTTTTAGCTCAAATTGTAGTTGAGCATCATGGGAAATGTAGTTCCAAAACATCTGGAGTGCCAAGGTTCGCCATCACTGGTATATCATATAATTCTACTTTGTGTGCACGAGATGCCATTACAAGTCCAGATTTTACCTTTAAAAAGTAGCATTGACATCATCATTGTGCTGTAGATAGCCTGGGCAGTGAGCAGAGCTGTGGGAGGAGTCTATTAGATTCCACCCACTACAGGCTGCAGAAAATTACAGGAGGGGGCGGAGACGAGACCAGTCACCCTGCACAAGGAGAGAGAGCAGCAATGAGCGGTCTGCACAGAGGTAGAATCTCACACTGGATTACTGCACAGATTTGGAAGAAATACACAAAGCACACCAAGATTCAAGGAAGAATGTAGATGATGAATGTGTGTACACAATATTTGCTTATCCTGGAGTCCAGCTTTAAAGCTAAACAGTTGCATATAAATGTGAAAACCCTACTCCAGAGTTAAGCCGATGACCTCTCTCTTCTTTACTTTAGCTAAGCAGGACAGCTTGGTCCCTGACCCGCCCCTAGTGCGGTTAATTGGACAATGAAGGAGCTTCAGTAAACTGATGAGTTTGTCACTCTGCTCTCTCCTTCTTTCAGGAAGCTTTCAGTGTTAAGTCAGCCATAGATGGTGCAATTTTCTTTTCTGCCACCATGAGCTGCATGAAAGAAAGTCGCTCCATTCCCCCATCAACACAGTCACTATTGATAGGGGAATAATTCCTGTGGAGCCATTGTGTTCTCCCAGCAGGGAGGGATTTAGGGGAGCCATCCCTGCCAGGAGGAAACACAGTGATTATTGCTAGCGGCTATATAATTGGATGAAAAATCCAACAGGTTGGTTGTACCCAAATTGATAGATCTTGAGTACAATCAGCCTGCCCATACATGGTCTGAATTTCAGCCAGTCCCTGCTGAACCGGCCAAAATTCCAAATGTCTATGGCCAGCTCTAGATTTGACAGCATTGTTCAGTGCAGTAGGGTCTGATTGGCTCTAGGATCTTCTGTGCAGGGATTTCAAGAAAAAATTATTTAGGTACTTATAATAGCTGCTTTTATGAATTACATGTTTTAGTTATATATTATAGAACACCTAGCTGGATTCAAGACCTATTTTTTCAAGCTTGAAGCTGTTATGTGAAACCATCTCCCTTGATATTAAATTGCCATCATCCTCTGGACACCAGCTGGAATTCCAAAACAGGGTCAAGGAGGGAGTTCACACACAAAATGCTGAAATGAAAGACACAGGACAGAACAGGACTGATTGACATAAAATAACATCTGCAGTATATCTCCGTGTTTATCTACCTTTTTGTCATATTTTATACACTGAGAGTTGGTAGGGAAGGTATTTAGGTTGATCAGTTCAGAAGTACAATTTAGGAGGTGGAATCAATAAAAATAATTTTTATAGTTTATAAATTAATAGTGTTAAGTAATTTATTCAGTTAATTTTTATTATTAAAGATATACATTGCATTTGTTTTGTCGGTGGCCACTCCAAGATGGAAACAGGGAAGTAGCGTCTGGGTAGGGTTGGCTCATCGCCAATAATGGCCTGCTCTACAAAGCTCCATCACCCCTCCCTTATCTATATCATGTTATCAGCTATGCACCAGCAACCATACTATAAATGGGGAAGCTACAGGCTAATTTAAATGCCTGCCCATTCTACTCCTACCATCCCCACCGCTCCCCCCATCAGTTTGACATGATGCGTAGGCTGGCGATCATCTCTACAGGTGTCAAGTCTCTTTAGCGATTCTGTGGCTATCTTTCATTGCTTTGGGTGTTGAATCACCAGCATGGCTGGAAATCAACTCTATGGGTGTCCGGTTTCTTTAGGGATCCTGTGGCTGGCAATCATCCCTATGGGTTTCTAGTCTCTTTAGCGGTCCTGTGCCTGGAGATCATCCCTAGTGGTGTCAAGTCTATTTAACAATCCAGTGACTGGCATTCATTCCGACGGCTGTCAAGTATTTAGCAATCTCACGGCTAACAATCATCATCACTATGGGTGTCAAGTCTCTTTAGCGATCCTGTGGCTATCATCTTTGTGTGTTGAATCTCTTTACTGATGCCGTGGCTCGCAATCATCCCAATGGGTGTTGGGTTTCTTTAGGGATCCTGTGGCTGGCAATCCTACCTACGGGTTTTCTTCCATTGCTAGTGATCATTTCTGCGTGTGTCAAGTTTCTTTAGTGATCCCATGGCTGGTGATAATCTCAACAGGTGTCAAATCTGTTTAGCAATCCCATGGCTTACCATCATTGCTTTAAGTTTCTTTAGCGATCATGTGGCTGGCAATCATCCCTACAGGTGTCAAATCTCCTTAGTGATCCCATGGTGGGCAATCATCCCTACAGGTGTCAAGTCTCCTTAGTGATCCCATGGTGGGCAATCATCCCTACAGGTGTCAAGTCTCCTTAGTGATCCCATGGTGGGCAATCATCCCTACAGGTGTCAAGTCTCCTTAGTGATCCCATGGTGGGCAATCATCCCTACAGGTGTCAAGTCTTTAGGGATCCAATGACTGGTGATCATCGATATGGGTGTCAAGTATCTTTAGCCACCCCGTGGAAAATGCTATTTCCTATGGGAGTCAAGTCTCTTTAGCGATCCTGTGGCTGCCAAACATCCCTACAAGTTTTAAGTCGCTCTAGTGATTTTGTCGCTACTGATCATCCCTATGGTTGTCCAGACTCTTTAGTGATCCCTTGCCTGGCGATCATCCCTACAGGTGTAAACTCTGTGATCCCATGGCTAACAATCATTGCTACAGGTGTCAGGTCTTTGGAGATCCTGGGACTGGAAATCCTCCCTACGGATGACAAGTCTTTTTTCGATTTCATGGCTGGCGATCATTCCAAAAGGTGTCAAGTCTCTTTATTGATCCCATAGCTAACCATTATCGCTGAAGGTGTCAAGTCTCTTTAGTGATCCCATGGTTGGCAATTATCCCTAAGGGTGTTGGGTTTCTTTAGTAATCCCATGGTTGAAGATTGTCCCTACGTGTGTCAAGTCTTTAGAGATCCCATGACTGGTGATCATCGCTATGGGTGTCAAGTATCTTTAGTGATCCCATGGTTGGCAATCATCACTAATGCCTCGTACACACACATCGATAGTTGGCCGTGAATTTTCGGCCAACGTCCGATCGGCCGATTTTCGGCTTGTTAGTATGATGCTTTCGACAACCGACTCCGACTTTTCGGCCGAATAAAATCTGGTGTGCAGGCTATAAATTTTTGTTGGCTGTCAACACATCGGCCGATTTTCCGTCAGTCAGTACAGATTTCGGCAGACAAAAATCTGATGAGCAAGACTGGGCATGCTCAGAGAAGAAAAAACACACGGAAAGTAAACCAGCACATGACATCACTTCTGAAGTTGGTTTTTGTTGGCTGAGAAAATTTGTGTGCAGTCTAGAGCACTTTTCAACCAACACAACAACACTGGACAAAAGTCGGCCGATAATCGTTGCGTGTGTACATGGCATAAGGGTGTTGGGTTTCTTTAGCAATTCCATGATTGAAGATTGTCCCTACATGTGTCAAGTCTTTAGAGATCCCATGACTGGTGATCGTCGCTATGGGTGTCAAGTATCTTTAGCGACCACGTGGAACATGATCATTCCTACAGGGGTCAAGTATCTTTAGCGATCCTGTGGCTGACAAACATCCCTACAGAATTTGAGTCCCTTCAGCGATTTTGTGGCTACTGATTATCCCTATGGTTGTCCAGGCTCTTTACCGATCATCTCTACAAGTGTAAACTATCTGTAGTTTGAAGATTATCCCTACGAGTGTAACGTCTCTTCAGCGATCCCATCACTGGTGATCATCCCAAGTCTGGCGATTTGCCGCCAACATCACTATTGCTAGTGTGACATGGTCCATAAACTTCAAATTTTCCTTTGCAGTTTACCATGTGTTTTTTGTATGTAATAGATGCATGTAATTTTACTGTGAAAAGAACCTGCTGACAGCTTGTCATTCAATTTCTCAGTGGCCTCATTGTACGCGGCCTCTGGGTGTGTGTGAACAGCCAGGTGTGTGCTGAGACCCAGCAGGTGTGTCCTCACACTCCTACACCTGGGCTTCCTTCTGCTTTTCCCACCAGGTGCATGAGTCTCCGCATGACCACAGGCTATATGGAAGGGGGGGGGGGGGGTTACATAAAGATCTATAGAAAGATATGCCGCTGTTCGTTTATCCAGCCCTTGCCATGGGGATACGAAATCGCTCCATATCTCTATCTGCATCTCTGTTCCTTTTCTTTGTCGTCCACCCCTCCTTTCTCTTCGGAGGAACAGTTGTGTTTATAGTTTAACAGAGAGAAGAAAGGAATTTTATTTTAGCCAGATGCACTTTTCTAAGGGAAAGCCAGCCCAGTATTTATATGTTAACAGCCCACTCAGCTGGGTGACAAAACATTTCCTTCTTGCAACGAGGGGCCTTTTGTGTGGCTAATGACCCCTCCCAGAGTCCTTTGCAGCAAGCTGCCTATTAGCTGGCTTAGTAATGTGGTTTGAGAACACAAAGGGAGCGTTCCACGCTCGCAGATCAGCTGCAAACAATTCTGTTCGGAAGAATGAATTTGGCTTATTTACTTTTCATTTCTCAATGACAGTCGCTGGGTAAAATGTATAAATGTGGTGTTATATTTCTCAATTGCTTTTCAAGCGCAACATTTTCCCCAAGGGGATTCCGTCTTTACTACCAGAATATTCATGTATTTGTATAGTTATTCCCTACATCAGTGCTTCTTGAGTTGGTCCTATAGCAGGGAAGGTTTTCGTTTTTCATAGACATCTATAAGGGCCTGGTCACACAGTAAAAGGTAAAACCCCAGCCAGAAAAACAGTACTGCCTCCACCCTCACCATAAACCATCTCTAGGCCAAGGGTCTCCAAACTTTTTAACCAAAGGGCCAGTTTACTGTCCTTCAGAATTTAGCGGGGCCGGACTGTGTCCATTGGGAGTAAAAAAAAGTCTCAACATCAGTGAGAAAAAAATATTGCCCCTTGTTTCATTGGGGGTAATTGTGCCCTATTATTGGCGTCAGTGGAAAGAATTGTACCCCATCATTGGCGTCTTCGGGAAGAATTGTGCCCCATCGTTGGCGTCTTTGGGAAAACGTGTGCCTTGTCGTTGGGGTCATTGGAAAGATTTGTGCCCTATTATTGGTCTCACTGGATGAAATAGTGTCCCAGAGGCCAGAAAAAACAAACAAAGGGCCGCATCTAGCCCCCTGGGTTGCAGTTTGGAGACCACTGCTCTAGACCAGGGCTTCCCAAACTTTTTTGGGCCGAGACCCACTTCTAAATACAGTTATTTTTCCTGATCCACTTGCTTGTAATTGAATATTGTAAAGCCCTACAGAATTTGTTGGCGCTATATAAATGCAAATAATAATGCATATTTTAAAGGGAGGGGGATGTTAAATTAAAAATAGAAGCTGCCATGAACTCCTGACACCGCCGGGCTACCTGGTCCTGAATCCATCGCGATTTGACTGCTCTGAATTTGCGCATAATTTGCGTGGGCTCACACAGCACAATTTTAAGCTGGCCCGTTCTCAGTGATTTCTGGCTCAGCATGACCCACTCAAATGCAGCTCGCGACCCACCAGTGGGTCCCGACCCACAATTTGGGAACTCCTGCTCTAGACTATTTTGTTTTAAATCTTCTAGTCCGAAGTACTCCATGTTCCCATGATCTTCCAGTCCACCAGTTATGACAAAATGGTCTTCTGAACTTTTTCAACATCTCGGTCTCTAATCTTGACCTTCCCTTGTGTTGGCATCATCATCACATTTGCATTGTAGGGAGTGCAGAACCAGCGTCCACGTCATCAGGGTGGGAAGTAGGAGCTTACAGGGATTCTCAAACTACGGCCCTCCAGCTGTTGCAGAACTACACATCCCATGAGGCATTGTAAAACTCTGACATGACTAGGCATGATGGGAATTGTAGTTCCTGAACAGCTGGAGGGCCGTAGTTTGAAGACCCCTGTGCTAGAAGAACATTTCACCCTAGAAGATCGGAGGACTGGGATAATAGCTGACATGGATTAGGCTCCATTCACACCTAAGCGTTCACAGAACGTGCAAAAAATGCATGTTGTGCTTGCGGTGCCAATCATTGTTAATGGTACTCTGAACACGGCAAGCAGACACGCATTAAAACGTGCAAAGCTGAACTCCTAAAAAGGTATATGAGCATCTTTGGCATCCTCTGAAATGAATGGGCTGTCCTTTGTGTGGAGCACGCAAAGCATGTCAATAGCCCCTAGTAGTCACCATTTTACCAGTGATGGTTTTCAAGTAAAAAAATGAAGTTTAAACTAGTGGTATAGAAAAACACTCGCGCCAAATTCTAAAACTTGAAAGTAAATGGGACTGCTGCTGCTACAACCCCCCGGGGTAAGTAATTTTTTTTTGTATTTTGAGTATAATATAGATAGCACACATAGATTGAGGAATTGCGCCGCTAATAGCTAGTTGGCTGTTATATTTTTATAAGTTTAAACTAGTATAGTGTGTCACATAACTCAAGTTATGCAAAGGAAGAAGGGGGAATAGTCAAAATATAGGCTTAGTATAGCCAGCTGATATGTGATGATGGTGTCCATAGGCATGGGATGTTAGGTATGTATCCTCAATGTGCACAGGTTAGGGATTCAGCTCAGCAGAGGCTGGCTATGGTCTCCACTATTCCACTTGTTGGTGTCTTGCAACCAATGATGTGCTTGTCCCTGCATTCACAGAAGCACAGAAATTCCTCTGTCCAGACCCCCTCCGCCTCCAGGCTCCTGCCCTGTTGCTACAGCAACTCTGAAAACCTTAAAGTGGAGAGGGGAACTCTGATGTAAGGGGAGACTGTGATGTGAGCCCTCATGTAAAGAGGGGAATCTGATGTAAGGGGGACTGTGATGGGGACCTTGTGGTAAGGGGGGGGGGGCTGTGATGGGGACCCTGATATAAGGAGGGACTGTGATAGAGACCCTGATGTAAGGGGGACTGTGATAGGGACCCTGATGTAAGTGGGGGACTGTGATGTGAACCCTCATGTAAAGAGGGGACCCAAATAGGGAATCTGATGTAAGGGGGACCGTGGTGGGGACCTTGATTTAAGGGGAGGGGGGGCTGTGATGGTGTGATGGGGACCCTGGTGTAAGGGGGGACTGTAATGGTGACCCTGATGTGGGGGGTGGGGGGACTGTGATAGGGACCCTGCTGTAAGTGGGTGACTGTGATGGGGACCTTGATGTAAGTGGGAACTGTGATGGAGACCCTGATGTGAGGGGGAGGGACTGTGATAGGGACCCTGATGTAAGGGGGGGGGCTGTGATGGGGACCCTGAATTAAGGGGGGACTGTGAGGGAGACCCTGATGTAAGGGGGAGACTGTGATAGGGACCCTGCTGTAAGTGGGTGACTGTGATGGGGACCTTGATGTAAGTTGGACCTATGATGGAGACCCTGATGTAAGGGGGAGAGGGGAGCTGTGATGGGATTTTGACATTTAATCCTCCAGATCTCTCATACTGCATTTCCCTATAGAGCAGCTCCGTGGGAGGCCTATTATGTCAGCCATGTATGGTTCCACTTTAGAAAGTGATACAGTATAACCTCCATAATTGCTAGACAAGCCACTTTGTAATAAAAAGCACTCCAGGATCACAAGTCTACTTGATGGAGGTGATACGAGTGCGTAACACTTGTAATGCTCTTCTCTCCATGTAAAGGTTCAAACATAAGGACGCCTTTTGTTTTATTCTACAGATTTTTAAGTACCATATCCTCCACTTACAGAATCTGAACAACCTTTTCTTGTCATAACTAAGAATTGACTGCTTAAGCGGAGTAAGCTGTAGATAACGTGCTTTTCATCTTTGCAACTAAATAGGTTTCACTTTTTAAGGGATCTTTTTCAATTGCACAGACTATTCACAGTATAGTAATAAAGGACTCCGCAGAAATTGTGATCAGCAGTATCGGGTACAAGAACTGCCCGCTACAAGTGGTAAAAATTAAATATAGCTATTCTGCATTTTATTTTTCAGGGTTACATTTAGTTTTTTTTTTTTTTTTTTTGTGCATTGTGTATCATAAACAATGGGCTTGGGTTTTTAGGTCAAAAAATGCTGTTTTCACCTTTTTTTATTTCATTTTTTTTTATTTTACTTCAATGGTTCTGTTCTTCTCCAACCTCTCTAGCCACTTCCTGTCTATATAGGATAAGAAGGGGAGAAGGCGCCTCTAAGTGCAGCATTGACAATGTTTATTTGCACACAAAAACGTCCAGGAATGCCCATCAGAGTCTTCCCTTACATCCAGTAATGCCCATCAGATTCCCCCTTACATCCAGGAATTCCCATCAGAGTCCCCCCTTACATCCCGGAATGCCCATAACAGTCCCCCCTTACACCCAGGCATTCCCATCAGCGTCCCCCCTTACATCCAGGCATTCCCATCAGAGTCCTCCCTTACATTAAGAGTCTCCCCTTACATCCAGGCATTCCCATTAGAGTCCCCCTTTACATCCAGGAATGCCAATCAGAGTCCCCTCTTACATCCAGGAATGCCCCTCAAAGTCTCCCCTTACAGTCAGAAGTGGCGTCAGTCCACCCTTTGGATCCAGGAGCGCCCAACAGAGACCCCCCTTACATCCATGAACGCCCATCAAAGTCGCCCCTTACATCCAGGAGTGCCCATCATAGACCCTCCTTACATCTTGGAACGCTCATCAAAGTCCCCCCTTACATCCAGGAATGCCCATCAGGGGGAATGAGGGAGGATGACCACTGCCGGCCAAATGGGGTACTTTGGTTGACAGTTGCCATAGTTTGGAGACCTCAGCCTAGAACATGGACCTTACAATATATACAACTTTTCCGGAATGAAAACCACACCCACAGTTGTCCACCCTGCTGTATTAAATTTTCTCGCCAAACCTCAATAATTGAACGTCAATTTGACCCCATTAACTATAAGAAAGTCAAATGAATGTTCCAAAAGCTAAAAATTTTGAACAAAATTCCATTGGCGTACTGCTATCTATAGCACGATTGGAGGACGGCCATTCAAGAATCTGCAGTCCTCTATCCAATGGTCCTCAGATAACCGGGAACATGCGTCACCCCCATGACCGATCAATCCCCTGATATTTTTCAGCCATCCCTTCCCCAGCCACTCTCCCTTTTAGCGGTGAAGAGCATAGAGCACTTCTTATTTGTAATATCGTACCGCTTATTAATTATGGATCGCTTCTGCGCGCAGCAAAACATTCCTGAGCTCAATTTGAGGCGGTTATTTTCCTCTGGTGGAATGACATCTTTGTTTACACACATGGAAAGGCACTTTGTGAAGTTTAGAAGAAACCAGCGAGTCCATGCTTATACAAAGTCCAGTCCACACGTTGGAGGAACCCCCCCCCTCTCCCCCTCCTCGGCCCTCCAGGCTATGCTGTAATGACATGCTGTGTAATAGAGGTGGTGGGTGTCTCACTTCCTTGTGAAATGAATAGCTCCAAGCAGCTCAGGCCCCATCAGACTTCCTGGAGCCATAGGCCGGACTTGTGGAATGCAGGCAGACCTCACTCTCTGCTCCCTTCTGCAGGCCCAACAATTACGGGGCGTAGATTCTGTGGTTGGCCGTGGGAGATCAGACTTATCAAACTGCTGTAGACCAGAACTCCATATGTTTAGTGTCAAGAATAGCACAGCGATATCCTATAACAGAATGGTGACTTTGTAGGAGAGGGAAACAAAATCTGGCCATACCCGCTGGGCTGAACGAGAGAACCCAATAGATTCCCCCATCCACACTAAACTGTCCAGCTCCCCATCACCTGCGTCTGTGAGAATATCCGTACAATGACTGTAGCTGATTGGCTGCAGTCACTGTTCAGCCAACTTTTTCCTTCAATTTCTTAAAGCAGAGTTTCACCCATTCTTCCAGAAGCACATTTGTGAGGTCAAGCACTGATGTGGACAAGAAGGCCTGGCTCGCAGTCTCCGCTCTTTTTCACCCAAAGGTGTTCTATCGGGTTGAGGTCAGGACTCTGTGCAGGCCAGTCAAGTTCCTCCACCCCAAACTCGCTTATCCATGTCTTTATGGACCTTGCATTGTGCTCTGGTCCAAATCATTTGGTGAAGGGGCGATTATGGTGTGGGGTTGTTTGTCAGGAGTTGGGCTTGGCTCCTTAGTTCCAGTGAAGGGAACTCCCAAGGCGTTATGGACAATTTCATGCTCCCAACTTTGTAGAAACAGTTTGAAGATGGCACTTTCCTGTTCCAACATGACTGCGCACCAGTGCACAAAACAAGGTCCATAAAGATATGGATGAACGAGTGTGAGTCCTGACCTTACCCCGATTGCAGTGGCGTTACTAGGGTTGGTGTCACCCGGTGCGGTAACTCACGGTGTCACCCCCAACCCCTTTTAATAATGTGTGTTCAATGCAGAATGACCAGCGTGCCCCCTTTCAATGCACAGTGACCAGCGTGCCCCCTTTCAATGCACAGTGACCAGCGTGCCCCCTTTCAATGCACAGTGACCAGCGTGCCCCCTTTCAATGCAGAGACCAGCGTGCCCCCCTTTCAATGCAGAGACCAGCGTGCCCCCCTTTCAATGCAGAGACCAGCGTGCCCCCCTTTCAATGCAGAGACCAGCGTGCCCCCCTTTCAATGCAGAGACCAGCGTGCCCCCCTTTCAATGCAGAGACCAGCGTGCCCCCCTTTCAATGCAGAGACCAGCGTGCCCCCCTTTCAATGCAGAGACCAGCGTGCCCCCCTTTCAATGCAGAGACCAGCGTGCCCCCCTTTCAATGCAGAGACCAGCGTGCCCCCCTTTCAATGCAGAGACCAGCGTGCCCCCCTTTCAATGCAGAGACCAGCGTGCCCCCCTTTCAATGCAGAGACCAGCGTGCCCCCCTTTCAATGCAGAGACCAGCGTGCCCCCCTTTCAATGCAGAGACCAGCGTGCCCCCCTTTCAATGCAGAGACCAGCGTGCCCCCCTTTCAATGCAGAGACCAGCGTGCCCCCCTTTCAATGCAGAGACCAGCGTGCCCCCCTTTCAATGCAGAGACCAGCGTGCCCCCCTTTCAATGCAGAGACCAGCGTGCCCCCCTTTCAATGCAGAGACCAGCGTGCCCCCCTTTCAATGCAGAGACCAGCGTGCCCCCTTTAATGCAGAGACCAGCGTGCCCCCTTTCAATGCAGAGTGAACAGCGTGCCAAGCCCCCCCCCCCCCCCCCCGCCCGAGACCAGTGCACTTACCTGTAGCGGCGGCTTCTCTTTAATCCCCGCGTCTCCTCAAGTCCTCAGTCCTCCCGCCTCCTCCTCGGCCAATGGCATGGGGTTTGCCTTTTGGCCAATCAAGAAGCGGGTCTCAGACCTGCTTCTTGATTGGCCAGGAAGAGGATCCGTGTGACAATAGTGAATTTTCATTCGCTGTTGTCACACAATGGGTGGGCTCGGGGCGCACTGCTCTGCGCCCCGGGTCCACCCTTAGCTGAAGCCTATTAGAGCCTCTGGCTCTAATCAGATGATTTAAAAAAAAAAAAAAGCCCCATTGAACTCCATGCGTCCGGAGCCCCGCATGTAGATTAGGGGGCCGGATGCATGGATAGGGGGGGGCGGCGCCCCTGCACCCCCAACGCACCGGCCGCCACTGGCTGGGAATAACGCAGAGAGACGGTCTTGATGCGATTTTTTTTTTTTTTTTTTTTTTTTTTTTTTTTTTTTTAGATTTCTCTCCCCAGTGCATGAAAGATGAAACAGGGGAGACCCACTAGAAGGACATCTGTACTCAAAACACAGGGGGTCCTTGCAGGCCCAAATCTGTCTGGGGAGTGGCCCTGGCTTGCACACAGAGGAGGAGGAATACTTCACACTGACACTGTGTAAGGATGAAACTTACTGAGAGTGAGACAACACAAGCACTGCTGCATGATGATCTGCTAAAAAAAACATACTGACCGACATAATGAAGCACATAATCTATCTGCATATTTATTTGCAATATCACCCGCACGCACCTCACTACTCACCTCTCCCTAGCATTGCCGTCACCGCGACTGGCTCCGCCCCCGCCCGCGTGAACGTGAGGGCGGGGAGTGAGGGAGGGGAGGCTCAGGGCGACCGAGAGGAGGAGCATGTAAGAGAAGTGCACCCTAGGCAGCTGACACTCAGTACTATGCGGCGCAGCGGCGATGCGATGGCGGCCCACATAGATGAGAAAGAGAGGCAGAGTGGTGTCACCCTCCCCTCGGTGGACACCCTGGTGCGGTCCGCCCCACCCAGCACCCCCCTTTCCTGCCAGTGCCAAACGACCCTGGCAGGAAAGGGGTGAACACTAGGGGTGATCAAGGGGTTAAGTGTGCTCCTAGGGAGTGCTTTCCAACTGTGGGGGGAGTGAATGCCCTAAAGGAAAAGAGAGATCTGTGTTTCAGCCTAGCTGAAACACAAGATCTCTCTTTTCCTTCCAGACAGAACAGCGGTCTGCCTTGTTTACAACTGTCATCCCGCCGAACGATCGGCGGGTCCCGGCAGACACCGCTAGTGCCGGTGTTCCGTGAGAATTACCTACCCGTGAGAAAAACCTACCCTCGTCACTTCCGGTTCACGGCAGTCTGTGTAACGCGAGCAGTTACATTAAAATAGCTGTGCTGCACTATGAGTCATCTCCGCTCCTGTCCCGGTCACTTCCCTGCTCTCGGCTACTAAATATAAAAGCGGCGGCGGCTGTATGAAAAGATAAATCACGGAGCCGCCAGCCGCTTTTATATTTACTAGCCAAGATCAGGGAAGTGACCGGGACAGGAGCGGAGATGACTCATGGTGCAGCACAGCTATTTTATGTCACCGCCGCATCGGTAGATTTTTTTAACGGACACCGAGATCGTTTCAGACTAGTGCGCATGCACACTAGTCTGATCCTCAGCTCTTCCATTAGGTATCCGGGGCTGTGAGCATGCGCACGGCTGCGCTGCTCAGCTGTTCCTGGCCGGAAGTGACGAGGGGTAGGTTTTTCTCATGGGGTAGGTAATTCTCACGTTACACTGGACCCGCTGATTGGCTCCCGCTGTATCCAATCACAGCAGGAGCGGCCCTGAAAACCTGTGCACAAAATCACGTACATGTACTTGATTTAGCACAGCCGGACTGCCCTGCTGCAGTATATATGCGGTGGGCAGTCCGGAAGTGGTTAAGCTTTGGGAAACACCAGGTGTAAAACTATTCAATCAGTCTGAGCTAACTACAGCCCAGCCAAAATCTAACATGGCAAATGCAATACAATGTGGCTCTTGTATTGAAAAGTTTGGAGCCTGTACTAGTCCATCTAACACAGGAGTGTCAAACTGGCGGCTGTCCAGCTGTTGCGAAACTACAAGTCCCATCATGCCTCTCTCTGCCTGTGGGAGTCATGCTTGTAACTGTCAGCTCTGCAATGCCTCATGGGACTTTTAGTTCTGCAACAGCTGGAGGGCCGCCAGTGTTCTTCTCCACAGAAGGGTGATTATGCTGCTACTCCATAGATGCAGTAAAGGAATGAGTGTAGCCATCCTAATACAGGGAGTGTTACTGGCAGGATCATTAGGTGAAAATGGGGAAAAAGCCTAAAAAAACTAAGGCAGCCATCACATCCAAGCATTGGTAAGCTGCAATATATACATTTTTTTTTTTTTTTTTTTTTTTTTTTATTTGGGGTTTAAATATGTTTTAAAAACTGAAAACATAACACAGGGCAGCACCTGTCATACTAAACCTCTTTGTTTCATTATATAACTTTCCTAGGTTTGTTTTGCTAGTGACATAACTGCAGACTGCTCCATTCTACTTGGGTCCAACATACATAGAGGTGACATGACTGCAGCTGTGCATTCAGTACAATTGAAAGCTTTCTTCAGACTGTAAGAAGTGTATTGCTGGTCACAGGAGAATACTTCTCGGTCAAATTACCTTGCCAGAATGTATTTTTTGGGACAAGTCCAGCCCAGCATGGGAGAGGGATTAGATGGGGTTAAAAATCAGATTCCAGATGGAGATGGCAAGTAGGAGGAAGTCATATGGGATCACTTTGCTGCTCGTGGCTCGGTGACATCATAATTTCCTTGTGAGCTTAATGCGGGCGCAGACCACATTGCTGCGTGTGCCATAGTCTACAGAACGCTAGAAGGTTACTACAAATGGATGGCAGATCTGCCTAAATGTTCACCACTTGGGCCTGCTTGCTCATTGGAAGAAAGCCTTCTTTATTTTACATTTCAGATATATTTTAAGCAAATTACAACTTGTGATGTAATATTTAAAGCTAAACTCCAGGCAAACCACTAAATACACAGGTAATGTTTTACCTGCCAAATGAATCATAATTTTGATCACTGGATCGTTTTGCCCAAAACCTGCAGATGTCTTCCATATCATTTCAGGATTTTGAGACCTCTCTCTAAAGCCCCGTATACACGAGTCGAAATTCGGCCGGGAATTTTCGTCCGACGACCGATCTGCCGATTTTCGGCTTGTTAGTATGGTGCTTCCGACAACCGACTCCGACTTTTCGGCCGAAAAAATTCTGGTGTGCAGGCTATAAAATTTTTGTCCTCCGTCAAAACACGTCCGATTTTCGTTCAGTCAGTACAGATTACGACATGGAAAAATCTTATGAGGAAGTCTGGGCATGCTCAGAGAAGAAAGAACACAAAGAAAACAAACCAACACGTGACATCACTTCTGAAGTAGAATTCTGTCGGTCGACAAAAGTTCAGTGTAGTCTAGAGCACATTCCAACCAACAAAACACAACTCTGGACAAAAGACGGACGACCGATCGGCGGAAATTCGTTTCGTGTGTACTAGGCTTAATTTCACCTAAGACAGCCTTTCTCACCCTTTTTAACATGGAAGAACCCTTGAACTAAGCTTCAGGTTTTGGTAAATCCCTCTAATAATTACCATTTCTATAACCCATGGGGCATTAGCAAGAGCAGTAGGTTGATATATAAGAAAAAATTAAAGAATAAGGAATGTGAAATGCTTACAGTACTTGATACCCTTAGGAGCGATACACAACAAAATTATTTAAAGTGACAATATTGCTTAGAAAAGAAAAGCAGACAGTGAAATTAGTAGCGTGCCCTCATTTTGGTGGTCTATGGAGAAGACCCATCTTACACTGGTGGTCAGTGAAGAATACCCTCTTTGCCCTTACAACGAGATGAAGTGTCCTCTTATACTGGTAGCAAGCGGAAAAGTTGGTGATGACTGGGGAAGGGTCCCCTTACATTGGTGATCAGTGGAAAAGACAGTCTTTGCCCTTACAACGAGATGAAGTGTCCCCTTATACTGGTAGCAAGCGGAAAAGTTGGTGATGACTGGGGAAGGGTCCCCTTACATTGGTGATCAGTGGAAAAGACAGTCTTTGCCCTTACAATGAGATGAAGTGTCCTCTTATACTGGTGGCAAGCAGAGAAGTGCCTCCTACTTTGGGGATGACCAGAGAAGAACCATCTGACATTGGTGGCCAGTGGAGAAGACACCCTTTGCCCTTAAAATGCGATGAAATGTCCTCTTATACTGGTGGCAAGCGGAGAAGTGCCCCGTACGTTGGGGACGACTGGAGAAGGGCCCCCTTACATTGGTGGTCAGTGGAGAAGACAGTCTTTGCTCTTACAATGAGATGAAGTGTCCTCTTATACTGGTGGCAAGCAGAGAAGTGCCTCCTACTTTGGGGATGACCAGAGAAGACCCATCTGACATTGGTGGTCAGTGGAGAAGACACCCTTTGCCCTTAAAATGCGGAGAAGTGCCCCCTACGTTGGGGACGACTGGAGAAGGGCCCCCTTACATTGGTGGTCAGTGGAGAAGACACCCTTTGCCCTTAAAATGCAATGAAATGTCCTCTTTACTGGTGGCAAGCGGAGAAGTGCCCCCTACGTTGGACGACTGGAGAAGGGCCCCCTTACATTTGTGGTCAGTGGAGAAGACAGTCTTTGCTCTTACAATGAGATGAAGTGTCCTCTTATACTGGTGGCAAGCAGAAAAGTGCCTCCTACTTTGGTAATGACTGGGGAAGACCCATCTAACATGTTTGTAGCATGTCCACACTCTTGACCTTCATTTCCTCCGTTAGGTCTGCAGTTTCTGACAGCCCTCTCAAGCATTACATATATTGAACATTATGTGACACCTATTGGTGATGTCAGGGGCTCCTTTTGAGGCTCATAAGTTGACAACCACTGCTGTGGAGGCATCCTAAGGTTCAATGGAGCCCAGTTTGAGAGAGGCTGATTTAGGAAGTTGGAGCTATGCCTTCCCCATCCTACCGATGCGTGTCAGAACGGCCTGGCATTTGGCAGTAACAGGTAACAGCAAGGTTCTGGCTGAGAATACAGTTATGTGTAGGCACGTCTAGGTTCCTGCAGCAGTGTTTTTTTTTCTTTCATGACAGTTTCTTCGAAGGTGATAAGCTATAGGATAGCCACACCAATGATCATAAGAAAATAGCTATGCCACTAGGAATTAAGTTAGCGTCGTGATTGAATACAATAAACACCATAACTCCTATAATTTTCCATGAGCTCTATTATTTCAAGCCTGCACAGTTCTCAAGTCCTGATGAAGAGGGAGTGCCTGAATCCCCCCAAAAAATAAGTATGAAATAATTAAAAATCAGCTTAGATTCTACAATTATTGGTGTAGCACTCATTCCTATTTTAAAGTTTGATTTCTCCCCTGGGTTCCCTTTCCAGGGTGTGTTGTTTAATGAGAACAGCCTGAAAAATCATTTGCTAGAGCGTTCAATAGAACCATTATGGACTTGACAAATTCCAAATGAAAACCCATGCCAGTGCCATGCGATGCCGTGTGAAGCACATTACAAAAAGTTCCTGAACGAAAACCATATTCACAGTTAGAATTTTATTAGTTCTAGAAACTCTTTATATCCTTATACATTGATTGCCGATTTGAACACATTAAGTATTAGGAAATCGAACAAATCTATAAACAAATATTTTTTTGAGCCAAATTCTACTGGTGTAAAGCCAGCTTAAAGCGGAACTATACTCACCTTGGATCCAGCGATGCGGCATTTTGGATCTCCCCACCCGGTCGCTGATGGCCAGCTTCCAGGTCTCGATTGGCGGCCGCTTTCATTGGCTAGACGGTATGAACACAAAAGTACTTGGTGAAGATCTATGTCATTAACAAATTAACTATGTTCATTTGGCTGTATTGGGGCAAAAATAAAGCTTATATGTGCCCCAATATGACCAAATGAACATATTTTGTGGACTGTGATGCTGTTCTGTGTGATGTTTGTTTTAGATGATAATTGGACTTGTATGTATGCACAAATGCGATCCAAGGATGGTAATTAAACAGTTCAGACAAAATAGTAATTGTTTGTTCTTGCCAATATGGTCATTTTACTTTGAATGTTAATTTATTTTTTAACCTGCATGTTTAGAATAGTGAAGAACCTTGGTGTGTGTAGGTAGTTGGCCAACAATCTCCCAGTAGAGTAAAGCCCCGTACACACGCGTCGAAAATTGGCAGGGAATTTTCGTCCGACGACCGATCTGCCAATTTTCAGCTTGTTAGTATGATGCTTGCGACAACCGACTCCGACTTTTCGGCCGAAAAAAATCTGGTGTGCAGGCTATAAAATTTTTGTCCTCCGTCAAAACACGGCCGATTTTCGTGCAGTCAGTACAGATTTCGACAGGGAAAAATCTTATGAGCAAGACTGGGCATGCTCAGAGAAGAAAGAACACAAAGAAAGCAAACCAACACATGACATCACTTATGAAGTAGAATTTTGTTGGGCAAGAAAATTCATGTGCAGTCTAGGCACATTCCAACCAACAAAACACCACTCTGGACAAAAGACGGACGATCGGTCGGCCGATAATCGTTGCGTGTATACGGGGCTTAAACCTGATACAAACCTGGGCAATTCAAGCTAAGAATATGATTAATAAAAGCTCAAGCACGGGTTACCTTCAGAGAAAAATAATAATTATAATGACCTGCAGATCTGAAAATAGACAGTTAAAGTGGTGGTAGTAAACTTGGGAAATGCAAAATCTGCTGACAGGCAGGGCCTTTATAACATAAGAGACCCTAGAGGTCTCTTCTTTCATAAATCTCCCTCCTGCCTGACAGTGGGTAATGTGATCTGAGCCACCCATCCGCAGTTCAGACCACATTTACGGCCCACTCTGCGTGTCACAACAAAGTGACTCCCATGCGTCACTGCTGCCTGGCCATTCAAAAAGCCAAAGATTCTGAACCCAGAAGGAAGACCGGTTGAAGATGGAAGAACTGGGGAGCCATGACAGTGCAGCACTGAAGGGCTCAGTTGGTAGGTAAGTCTGTCATTATGTACTAATATGCAGTGCAAGCTAGTACATTATGACTCAAACCTTCAGGGGGTCCATTATTTTACATTGACTATGAGACTTTACTGCCGCTTTAAAGTTATATGCAAATCTTTACTTTTCATACAAAGTCAAGCTTGGTCCAGCTCTAACCTGTTCCTCCCTGTTTACCCATTTATTCAGGGGGGTAACTACAGGGGTTGCAATTGCAACAGGGCCCTATGCTCCAGGGGACCTGTGTGGCTCCCCTGTACACCTGGATAGGAGGGGTGGCGGGGGCAGCATGTAGAGAAATCACTGTCCTCCTTTTTCCTCCTGTAGCTGCAGGAGGAAAATGGAGGAGATTGGTTCCTCTGTATGCTACCCCGCCACTCCTCCTATCCAGTTCACTTGTGTTCTGCTGTCTCTGGGCCTCTGTGTGCTCCCCTGGTCCACCCCTACTGTGCTGCCCCCCACACTGTGCTCCCTCCCCTCTCCTACTGGCTGCTGCAGGGGATGTGTCACAATAAAGAACCAGGAAGGGGTCGGTAAATATGTAATTTTCACAGTTCCTTCCTTTTCTGAATGGACAGAGTCATAGTCCGTAACATTGTAAAAAAAAATAAAATAAAATGATAAAAAATAGTACAATTAAAATACAAAAAAATAAAAACTACTGACACCAGTGGGTGAACTTCCAGGATCGCACAGGTCACACTTGCAACCTGGCCCTGGCATTCCACCAACGTGGGGAGGCCCCAAGATGGCAGGAAGGGGGCCTACTGAACTTGTGAAAGGGTCCCGCTGTGGGACCGTAATAAAGAGCCCCGCAACGAGAGTAAAGGGCCCCAGGATCAGTGGGAATAGCCTCATGTTTGAAGAGAAGGGCCCCTTTATGGTTTCTTGCACCAGGGCCCTAAAGGTTCTAATTACGCCTCTGCATTTATTTGATGGTTGGGCTTATTAACCTATAGAAATTGCTGTGGGGACCCCAGCTTTAAAGCTTTTTCTTTATCTTTCTATCTGATTGTTTTTGGTCATGTAGTTTTTGCTGAAGATGAGCTTTTCAGTATATATCTAAAATTAAAATTTACAGGTTTTCTTTAAAAATTTAAGAGAAGCAGCCATAGCATTTCATGCTTCAAATGCCAACCCAAAAGTAGAAGTTGAGTTTACAGTGATACCATTTATTGATTATTGTCGACGACTAACCTGGCATAACACTATGCTGCTGTCTAATATTAATCCAAAATAATGGAGCTGACCCTATCTCCTGTCCTGGAACTAGTTTGTGTTTTGTAAGTCGGAGAATGGGGTTGATTAACTTGAACTGGGGAGTGCAAAATTTGGTTCAGCCATCCATGGTAGCCAATCAGCTTCTAAATTCAGATTGTTCAATTAAGCTTTGACAAAATAAAAACTGGAAGCTGATTGGTTTCTATGAAGAGCTGCACCAGATTTTGCACTCTCCGGTTTTAGTAGATCAACCCCAACGTCTATCATGACCTTCTCACAGAGGTATTTTGCTTAATAACATTGTCCCATTAAAAGAACAGTCCTGCGTCTGCCCTGTTGTCACATAAGATCTAAAATTTCTCCCTGTGTATGGATATCTTGAGCGCTCCAGACAAATCAATATTTTCCAAGCTGTAAAAGGAATGGCAGTCTTGCGGCCTTCTCTCTCTCCCACCCCTCTGTGCATCCCTCTTGGCTCGGCGACGTCCCCGCTGGTGCACCCAGCCATGCACAAGCCCTGGGTACATTAAGGACTTCCAGTTCTATTGGCTCTGAGCCAGCAGTAGGTGTATATCTAGTGACATAGACATGCAGGAAGCCCTAGTAACAGAGCTGGAGAGAAGGAGAGCGCCAGGCAGCTATAGTCAGGAGGAGGGGGTGTCTCTCCTCCAGGAGGAGAGGAAGGGGGGGGGGGATAATTCAGTTTGACAACACATCTGCAGTCCATCTGCGCCAGCACAGTCCTGCTTCTTCCAACACACTGAGGCATCACAGATGTGTTAAACACACGCAGGGGCGGAGGGCTATCCCACTCCATTCAGCCCAAGAAAAAAAAAATCCTATTTAAAATTCCAAGCTGGCAGATCCCAGACGGTAAGTGGCTTGCATTTCAGCGCACTCCCCTCTTGTGTCCTTGACTAGATCAACACCCCTGTCCCCACTGCAGACTTCTTATAATGGGTTAATAGAATAAGCTTAATTAGTTAAGAAAAAAAAAAAAAAAACTATATACATATACTTTGTTATTGCATGCCTTGTCATCCGCCTTGCCTGCTATTGGAAATAACTGTCATGAATGTTAAGAGGATGGTACAGGGGAGTAAAATGGGCTGGTGCTGGGCCATGGAGAAACTGGCGGGTCTATTTTTTTTTTTTTTTTTTTTTTTTTTTATATATGTGACCCCTACATTAACTTATGAACCTTAATTTGTGTAATAGGTATTACATATGCATATATACATATGCTTTACTAGAATAAGACGTATGAACCCTTGCATGTTAAATACATGTGTATTTTAAGGTATACAATATATATATATATATCTATCTATCTGTATATCTATCTATCTGTATATCTATCTATCTATATCTATCTATATATATATATATATATATTATCTATCTATCTATCAAATGTAATTAAAAATAATAAATAATAATAATAAAAATTGTATGTATGAGTGTGTGTGTGTATGTGTATGTGTATATGTATATGTGTGTGTGTATGTATATATATATATATATATATATATATATATATATATATATATATATATATATATATATTAAACTATTTATCTATCTGTCTATCTTAAAATGTATTTATGTACATACGTATGTATTTTTTTTGTATGCTTGTGTAGCTTGTACTCTATGACTAACATATCATCAACATCATTCTGTCTAGTCTTTCATTGTATGGGCAAATTATTGTAGAATTCAGTAGACAGTCAACAACAGCCAGCAGTTGTTTCCAAGGACCGGTCCTCACCCAAATTAAAGGAGTTTTGGGTGGCATTAACCTTTATTAAGTATTTGTACAAAACTAAGCCACAAATTATTATTAAGGTAGCAAAAGCTTCTTGCCAATGATAGTACGTAAATTATAGTCAAGCTTTTTGCTAATGAGAATACGTAAGTTATATTCTAGCTCAAGGGTCTCCAAAATTTCTAAGCAGAGGGCCAGTTAACTGTCATTCAGGTTTTAGGAGGACCAGACTGTGGCCATTGGAATTAGAAAACATTCTGGTGTTAGTGGGATTAAACAATGCCCCATCATTGGTTTAATTAGTGGGAGAAATAGAGCCCCATTGTTAGTACCCGTGGGAGGAATAGAGCCCCATCATTGGTGTCTGTGGGAGGAATAGTCCCCCATCACTGGTGTAGGGGAAAGAATAGTGCCCCATCAGTGGTGCCAGTGGATGGAATGGTGCATCAAGGGCTGAATAAAGGCAAGCAAAGGCCAACATCCAGCCCGTGGGCCACAGTTTGGAGACCACTGCTCTAGCTCAACCTTTTCAACACAGAGGAACCCTTGAAATATCCTTCCCGTTTCAGGGAACCCCTGCTAAAAATTGTTACATCTAGAACTCATGTTCCATTAGTGTGATGGTCAGTTTGGAAGAATGCTCCTTACACTTGTGATCATTGGGAAGAATTACCCCCTTAGAGATAGCTAAAAAGATGAATGGTGGCGATGAGAACTTCACTGAAAGGCAGAAATCTCTTATTTCTCAAGGGACCCCTAGCAAACTCTGGAGCAGGGTTTCTCAAACAGGGTTCCTCCAGAGGTTGCTTGGGGTTTCTTGAGCAATTTCTTCCAGATAAATAGGTCCCCACTGACACCACTGATCTTTTTAGCTATCTGTAAGTGGGTAATTCTTCCCA
The DNA here is from genome assembly GCF_965119305.1 of Pelophylax lessonae. NCBI lineage: Eukaryota > Metazoa > Chordata > Amphibia > Anura > Ranidae > Pelophylax > Pelophylax lessonae. The sequence continues at coordinate 48,345,059 of NC_138778.1, read as the reverse complement.
ATGACCACAAGTGTAAGGATTATTCATCCCACTGACCATCACACTAATGTATCATGAGCTGAATATATAGACGGTAGTTATTTTTAGCAGGGGTTCCCTGAGACCGGAAAGGTATGTCAAGGGTTATTCTGTGTTGAAAAGGTGGCTCTGGAGGAACCCTGGTTGAGAAACCCTGCTCTAGCTTTTTGCTAATAATACTATGTAAATTTAGTGGAGTTCGTTGAAATTAGAAAATTATTTTTTTATCCCCATAATTTTGGACAAATGAGCATAAATGAAATTTAGCATTGGCATATTGATCCACTCTTTCTGTCCATTGACAAAACCATAGGAACGAAAAAATGTGGTATCTAGGTTTTTATTTGACTGTGAATGGTGTCAGTTATGACTGCATAAAACATTCTTTTGCAGTTAGCATTAATTCTAGGGGGAGCAAGGACCTAGAAGCCAAAATAAACTTGGCTTGCCACATCTTATGATAAACATTGAAGTCAATAATAAATTGAAAGTTTTCAGGTCATGGGAAATCATACTGCTATATCTTCATATTTTTTAGAGTTGTCGTCATAGTGTATAATGTATGTTTGGTTTTCAATAAACACACTGATGCATTATAAGCTATGGGCTAAACTTAGATTAAACAGTAAATCCCATTTATCAAGGTGTCTTAAATTGGATTTTTCATCAAAATTGAGCTAGCGCTATTTAGTAGACCCCCATCCACAATTAAAAACAGTACGAACAAATACCGATTAATAAAATTAACAATTAAAAAAACATTAGAGGCGCATTCTCGTGAGATTTGGGATTTGCAGCATTCCCAGGATCCCACTGCAATGAGTGACTTCACTGGCACTAAGAAAAGGAGGCTGGAATCCAGGAGTTTTTTTTTTTCCTTTCTTTTTTGTTATTTGTTTGTTGCTTTTTACATGGTTAGAGAAAGTGGCTCACTACTTAGAGCCGGTTCACACTGAGGCGATCCGACTTCGGGGGGTGACCTGTGAAGTCGCGTGCACCGCTGTGCACCGCGACTTCGGCGCGACTTGCAGGGACTTCACATAATGGAAGTCTATGCAAGTCGCTCCCAGGTCGCCCCAAAGTAGTACAGGACCCTTTTTCTAAGTCGGAGCGACTTGTGTCGCACCTATTAGAACGGGTCCTGTACTACTCAATGGACCGCGACTTGTCATGCTGACAAGTCGCGCTAGTCTAAATGGGCTCTAAGTGGTACCATGCATTTTGATACTTAGTCTGCTTACAGCATAACCCCCCCCCCCCCAAAAAAAAATGCAAATGAATACATTGTTGCTTACTTATCGGTGGATGTGGTGGCTGCAGCAGTTTTCTGATGTTCAGCCAAGAACACACCTTCTGCCATGGAGTGGCTACATTCGCTCCTCCACTATATCTATGGAAGAGCAACATAGCCACCCTTGGGGAGCAGCGTTGTCAATCAGTGGAGAGGGTGGTTTTGGATGGACCAGTAAATTTAGATGACTAAGAATTTAAAACCCAACTCCAGCTAACACGTATTAAGCAGTTACAGCAATAGTTTGTTTTTTGACCGTGTTGGGTCTTTCAAGATATAAGGCCTCATGTACACTGGGCGTTTTCTCCACTTTCCTGAACGTCTTTCTCCTGGCGGGAGAAAAGCAGCGTATAAATAATAATAATTTATTCTGGCCATTGAAATGAATTAATGCTCAAGTGCTAAATTCACCTGGTGTTAATGCATGTTTTCTGACAAAACGCTGCTGCTCCTGAATTCGTCGGTAGTGGGGGGTTTCTGCCTCTAAATGCCTGTAAGCGGCTATGTGTGCATGGACACATAGACTACCATGAAGGGGCGTTTAGAAGCAGAAAGAAAAGTCCAACGCTCCTAAAAGTGGCCTTTTAAAACCCAGTGTGTATTAGGCCTAAAACTGTAGGCTCCTGGCTCCAAAGTACACAGTTTGCTGACTTCTCTAGACTTTGTATTTTTTGATAAGCCTTTAAAGTAGAGTTCCAGCCAAAATCAACAAGACAATTATAGGCTCTAATGAGCGGGAAAATGTATAAATGTGAAAAAACTTTCCGTGCTATCCCTGTGTATTAACCACCTATTACTCAACTCTATATACTATAGGAAGCAGCTAGCACCACTATGCATCCAACCACCTGTAAAAAAATGCATTCTATATATATATATATATATATATATATATATATATATATATATATATATATAATCACAAAAAAGTGCAGCACTCTCCTTCAATAAAGAGCATTCAAATTATAGTGCATAAATGAATATCTGAAGACAGTGTAAAAATCACCTATATATATATATATATATATATATATATATATATATATATATATACTAAATTAACATGAGTCAGTCTTTTCGTTTAAATATACATATACAGTCCATCAATAAATGATTCAATGTCCGTGAAAAAAAGGTTGCAATCCCATACACCAGAAACTCTTCAGTAATTGCCTCTGATTACCACAGTGCTCTTCACCCCACCTATGGGTGTCTTCTCACCTACTTGAATGGACCTCACTAATTAAAGGTGGTCTATATGCGCTTTGCAGTGGTATAAGTGGCACGGCTTCCACTGGGTGTACACTCCAAATCCGTGGCTCTCAGTGGTATCAATCATATAGGAGGCAAGAGGAAACAACCATAGTGCAAATTGCTAATAAAAAGTATATAATTCCATATACATATCCACTCACATTTTAGGAGTAAAAAAACGAGCATTTCACAATGCAATCCTCTGCACACACAGCTCCACCTAGTCCTAGCGTGATTACGTCACCACCCACCTCACGCGTAGCGCCCAATGGGCTTTCTCAGAGGTTCAGAAGACTGAACCTTTGACTGCCGGGGACTGCCTGGGTGGATGCCAACTGCAGAGCTGAGGTCTAAAAGGCTGAGTACAATCTGCCAGACTAGGGACTGATGAGGTAGATGCAATCTACAGTGCTGGGGACTGATAGGCGGGGTTCAATTTGCAGGGGACTGATGGGATGGGTGCAATCTGCAAGGCTGGAAACTAACATGGTGTCTGCTATATACAGCAGTGGTCCTCAACTCCGGTCCTCAGGGCCCACTAACAGGCCAGATTTTAAGTATTACCTTGGGGAGATGCAGACTAGAGTACTGCAATCACTGAGCAGCAAATGATATCACCTGGGATTTATTTCAGTTATCTTGCAAACCTGGCCTGTTAGTGGGCCCTGTAGGCCAGGGTTGAGGACCACTGATCTACAGAACTAGAAGGGTCAGTAGCTCTAATATCCCCTACATCTACATGAGTGAAAATGAAGCCATTGTACATCATTCCTTTCCTACCATGAACAGAAGTCATTGAAGACCCCCACACAAGAAAATGTTTGGAGACCTCCAATTCTAAAAAAGAATAATGAAATGACAGGGTAGCAGTGCAGTGCCTTGGCTGCATGGTTGAGTGTGGGGGGACATAGAGGGAGCAAAAACATGGCAAGTCCTCCTTAGAATTCCATGGAGAATCAATGATCAACTAATTTCCCATCTGAAAAAGTTGAATGTCCAAAATGTACCAGCAACAGCAGTTGTAACTTTCACGGTATTACAAATAATGAATGTTACAGACTCCCAGATTCCCCATCGAACCATGTACGGCGTCTACTGCACCTTGACATGGCGAATGTGTGGGCCAGTTTGGTCAATGAAAATCCTTTTTACCTTTGACAAGAAATCCGTGAAGGTCCGAGAGTGAATACATTTTGAAATGTAGAAGAGTGATGGCAGAAAAGTGACAAAGAAGTCCATCAAGTCGGCCCCATTTTTTTTCTTATATTTGCTTTTTAACCTTTTTTGTCAGAGTATAGATCTAGAGGGAGCAAAAACATGGCAAGTGCTTCTTGGAATTCCATGGAGAATCAATGATCAACTAATTTCCCATCTGAAAAAGTTGAATGTCCATAATGTACCAGCAACAGCAGTTGTAACATTCACTGTATTACAAACAATGAATGTTACAGACTCACAGATTTCCCATCGAACCATGTACTGGGTCTACTGCACCTTGACATGGCAAATGCGTGGGCCAGTTTGGTCAATGAAAATCTTTTTCACCTTTGACAAGAAATCCGTGGGGGTCCGAGAATGAATACATTTAGAAACATAGAAGAGTGATGGCAGAAAAATGACAAAAGTCCATTTTTTTCCTTTTTTTTTGCTTTTTAACCTTCTTTGTCAGAGTATAGATCTTTTGGGTTCAGGTTTAAAAGATTATGGGATAGGTATTGTATATTTTTGTTTATTATTATTTGATTAATACCTAAATTTTTTTTTTTAAGAGGAACCTATTTGTTTTGTATGAAGATTGCTTATATTATATTATAATGTAATAATATATTCTTGTTGTGCAATTGAGATATACTTTATAGCTGGTGGTTAAATGTCAAGGGTTAACTACTTGGCACTCTGTGTAATGGATGTTTTGTCCCCAAAGTGTGCTTGATGTGCCGCTGGTGTCCACTAAAAAAATAAAAATTCATTCCAACTTGTTGCATTTCTGGATCAGCTGAGCCCAAGATAAACCCATGTGCGTGGAAGAGTGAAGAGGAGGTGGAAAAGCACTTTGCTATTGTCTAGTAACAGATGTGCGCTGTGCCTCCCCCCTCGCTACTGACACCAGGTGCAGCCTGTGCTACTCCTAATCCCAGTCACCAACGCTCATCTGTTTCCATTGTCTCTTAAGGAAATTAGCATTGCATTCTGACCTCCCCTATGGTTGCAGGTGACTGTCACAGCATCAGCTGTTGTCCTTGACTCCTGTGTATAACAGACATATGAGGAGGAGAGAGGGGAGGACTTTTTTTGTGCTTCAATTAGTCCTTTACACAACAAAACCGTGCATGATTACACTTCGTACATAAGTAGTTTGAGGTGGTCATTTATCCTTGCAAACTTATTTTCTGTAGGGTCATAAACTCTACAAGTTCCATTGTATCCCTAAAAATAACTATACCAACTGTTTAAAAAAAAAAAGTGTCCGTGTCCGCTGTGTACGTTTTGTATTAAGTAGAAAACATATTTAATTGTGAAATTATGATGTGTACCTTGGAGACTATGGAGCTAAGTATATTTAAAAGACGAGTATGTGTTTAACTTGTAGGAGGTACCACATTGAGCAGATAAATATGTGCAACTGAAGGAGTTGCAAATAAAAAATAATAACAATAAATGTAGGATTGTACAAATTCTGTAACCTCTCATTTATCAAGGGATATGCATCTGTCAGTGCTTGAGAATGTGGCATTTGCATGCAAAATACTGCCAACCTCAGGGCTAGGTCAAATTCAAATGTCACTTTTGCCCAGGGGCAGACTGGCAACTTTCGGCCCAGGGGGCAAGTACAAACCAGAGGCCCATGTCGCAGCGACTTCTTCCCATCCTCCTTCTGACCCCCATTCCATACTGAAGCCCTCCTCCAAATAGTCTCTACTTACCGGCTGAATCCGGGTTCCCGACCTGGCCAGCAAGGGGCAGTTGGGGGGAGCTGGGACAGCTCAGCCGGGGCTGGCCAGGAGAGAAGAGTCTCCAGTGGGGCATGGAACCGGCCTCTGCTCAGAGTTTACACCATCCATGCTGGGGGAGGGGCCTGCACTCTGTCCTTGTCTTTAACCCACACTCATTAGGTCAGTGGCAGGGACTTTTTACTTCTCTTCCCCAGAAATCCTTTAGATATGTCTGTGGCAGAAGAAGCAGTGCAGCCTTTTTACGGGGCATCACAGTGGCCCAGGGGGCAATTGCCCCCCTGCCCTCTGGCCCAGTCCTCCCCTGCTTTTGCCCCTACTTACATATTGCCTATCCCTAACCTTTTTCTTCACCCATATTAAACTATGGTTTAACCACTTTAGCCCCGGAGGATTTTCCTGCTTGACTTCCAGGCCACTTTTTGCAACTTGGCTCTGTGCAAATTTAACTGACAATTGCGCGGTCATGCAACGCTGTACCCAAACAAAATTTACGTTCTTTTTCCCACAAACAGAGCTTTCTTTTGGTGGTATTTGACCACCTCTGCCCTTTTCATTTTTTACGAAATTAATAAAAAAAGAGCGAAAATTTTGCGAAAAAATTGACATTTTCTACTTTTGACAGTTAAAAAATATCCAATATATTCAATTGTTGTCATATATTTAGGCCACTGACGTGTGTGGGGGGGGGGGGAGGGGGTTGTGTGACACAGACACAGATCACAGGCTCAGCTATGCTAAATCCTGTAATCTGTCCCTGCTTGTCACAGAGGTTTGTGTAAACAAAGCGGGCGGATTTCATCACTCGATCCCCGACGATTGGGGAAGAGCAACGGTGATCACTGCCTCTCCTCCCCTGGCCCAACTCCCGCTGCGTCTGAATACAGCGGGAGCGAGCCTCCGGTGGTGCGTGGCGCAGAGAGAGGGGAGAATCTGGTGACATAGGTCTACATCGCCAGACCTTAACGAGCCACTTTGCCGCAGTACTGTCAATTTGAACAGTCGGCAAGTGGTTAAATGAGAAGTACGGGGAAAGCTCGTTTGGCTGTACTTCTCCTGTGGATCACAGGAATGCAGTGCGTTCTGCACTCCTGTAACCCATTTTCAGCACACAGCGGGCTGCAGCCTGCTGATGTCGGCTGACGTCACAGAGCCGGTGCAGGCTCGGGCAAGATCACGGCAATGATGTCGGGATCCGCCCACATGCCTGGACCGGCACCCGACTTAGCCTCTTAGCGGGCCGCGGAGAGTCTGAGCCGGCCACTCATCCCCCTCCAGTGAGTGTGGGGTGCAGAACAGAGAGCGGGTGACTGACAGTCAGCAGCTCTCTGCTCAGGGAGTTGTGAGAACCAAGTGATCAGCAGTGTTTGATAAAAAAAAAACCTCATACATCTCTTTTAAAAGAGAAGTACGGGAATTATTTTTTGGGGGAATCATACTAACTTAGGTGGATGCAGCATCGGTCCGAAGCTGCATTTGTCCCTCGCTGGCTGTAAGACTGAAAACCGAGTGATCAAACACCGCCAATGGCTCGGTTCTCAGAGCTCGGTGAGCAGAGAACTGGTGACTGCCAGTCATCGCATTGCATCTCTGCTCTGCCCCCCGTGCTCACTGGAGCACTTGGCTGTGAATGGGGTGGGAGCAGAAAGCTCAGGCTCTCAGCAGGTCTTTGAGAGGCTGGGCCTGGTGCTGGTCCAGGCATGTGGCCAGATCCCGACCAAATGGTCACGATCGTTCCCGAACGTGAACCGACTCTGTGACATCAGCAGACAGCGAACTTCAGCCTGCTGTCTGCTGAAAATGGGTCACAAGAGTGCAGAACGAAGCTTTGGCTGTAGTTCACCTTTTAGAGTATATTTAAAGCTAAGACTTTTTTTTGTTTTTAACCTAGGGTGATGGGGGTTAAAATGAGCCTCATTATGGTAACAGTCCCATCCTTGATCTTCTGATTGCAAAACCAGCTCAGTTTTGCAACATGTTTTTTTAGCCAAACCTAGGCGTACAGACAATGGCTCCATGACATCTGATATTCCCTATGTTGTTTTTAGCTTTACTGCACAGGGGGTTCATCTTGAACATATTTATACATTAAAAGGGTGTTCATTCCATGTTGAGCACATCTGGTTCTGGGGGTCCCAGGACACTCATAAGGACCACAAAGATGGGTATAGTAGTTTAGATAACATGACAGGCTTAATTGGTAATGCAACATAAAAAAAGCCAGCACTCTTTTTTATTTTTGAAGACTTTTAAGTCCATACATGGCCAACATGCTAACAGGTTTCGGCTGTTAAGACAAAATATGAGCTATGATTAAGGCCTTAATGGTCCAAATGCATTAGTACATTGGACATATAAGGATGTATTTGCCTTTTAAAATAATAAAGGCAAATAAGGATTCACAGTAAAGTTCCTACTTCTTGTATGTTGGATTTTAGTTTGCAGATAACAGGAGCCTTGCCATGGCCTTGCCATGGCACCAGCGTTCTATGAGTGGATAATATAAGGCAAATAAGGATTCGCAGTGAAATTCCTGCTTCTTGTATGTTGGATTATAGTTTGTAGGTAACAGGAGCCTTGCCATAGCACCAGTGTTCTATGAGTCGATAATACAAGGAAAATAAGGATTCGCAGTGAAATTCCTGCTTCTTGTATGTTGGATTTTAGTTTGAAGGTAGCAGGAGCCTTGCCATGGCACCAGTGTTCTATGAGTCGTAATACAAGGAAAATAAGGATTCGCAGTGAAATTCCTGCTTCTTGTATGTTGGATTATAGTTTGTAGGTAACAGGAGCCTTGCCATAGCACCAGTGTTCTATGAGTCGATAATATAGGGCGTGAAGTTTGAGTACACTTATTTTCTGTATCTCCTTAACTGGTAATGAGCAAGTTTTTATTTTGGCTTCATACCATTACTAACCAGTAAAGAAAAGGATTTAATAAATGGATCACAATCTTGTAGTAAATTGGTCCCAACTATTCAAAGGTTTGTTTTTATGATCTTCCTCTTGAGCCTTGGTTGATAAATCTTTTGTTCTATTCTGGAGAAGAATGGAATGCATATTGAAATAGTGGGATTTTCCCAAGGAAGCCTCTGAGCTGGACACTCTGGCCATTGTTCAACTGCACAGCTTAACTCTTTAATTCCTTTACAAGTACTACTTCTACAGTGCATATTATCACCCGCAGGGCCTGGCATATGGTGTGGTGTTTAGCCTTCAGAATTGGAGACCTGGGACTAGCGGATAATTTAATTTATACGTGGCAGGTGTGGCATGGATGACGACCTAATTTTCCTATTAAGCTCCTGCTCCGCATTTTATTATCTCCAAATGATTTCTAAGATGGTAGTAAATACTGTATAATGTTGTGTCTACTGCAGTGTTTGTTATCTACAAGAACCAGAAACGAAGGTTAATAATTGAAAAAAGTAGGGTGTAGGTTGGGCAAAATGGATAGTCATTGAGACTATTTCATACGTGAGATAACGAGTCACAGGAGAGCTAACCAAAGTGGAGGATGGATATAGGTATCTTCTCTCCATAGCTGAAAACTGTCACAGATTCCCCTTGTTTAATACATTTCAAGGATGGTAGTAAATGCTATATAATATTGTGCCTACAGCAGTGTTTGTTGCCCACAAAAACGAGAAACTCATGTTACTAGTGGGTTAAATAACTGAAAACAGAAGTCTGTAGGTGGGGCAACTTGGATAGTCATTGAGACCATTTCATATGTTATAGTTATTAACTGCCACTGATTCACGTTTTTTAACACCTCTTCATAATTTCTAACCTTTTGAAGATCTTTTCAGATGTAGATTTAAAGTGAACCTGTCACAAACGTGGGCAATAGAAACGTATATAAAGGAGAAAATCATAAGCCGAGCTTGTCGTCTTTTAAAACCATGAAATTGTTCAGTAGGCAGCTGAAATGATGTGATAATCTCTACCTGACTTCCTTTCCTTACCTGTTGACCTCTGAGGCTGTCTACCATAATCAAAGGACCAACAAGGAGGCAGGATTAGTGGGGCCAAGAGCAAATTTCAAGATTTGCATGTAAATGTAGCTTTCTCTGTCTCTGGAGGTACTTTTCATTTTTACATTTGGTTTTCCATTAGTCAGTTTTCTGAATTACGAAAGTAGTACTTATGTAGCAGAAGTAGATAGGGAATGGACACACCCCAGTTACATAATTCATTTAGTATCAGAATCCAAAAAAATATTTAGCTACGTCTGCTGGTACTTTTTTTCTCCGCTATAGTATTTGAAAATGATGAATGTGTTCCTTTAGATCATGGGTGTCCAAGCTTTTGGCTTCTCTGGGCCACATTGAGTGTAGAGCAATTTTCTTGGGCCGCATATAAAATATATACTATAGTTAAGGTATATAAGTAATAAAATGCCGCCAAGCCCTTCCCGCGTTCCCGTGACGCCGACCCCCCCCCCCCCCCCCGCACTAATTTAACACAACTAGAGGATGATCAAATGAAATGGAATCAGTATACATAGGATTACTTCTTCTGAGAGATATTAAAGGAACACTCTAACCACCATGACCACTTCAGTGATTTGAAGAAGTGGTCATGGTGGTAGGAGTCAGAAACACTGCACATGCTCGCCTCCCCTCCGAGGCAGCCTCTGCCTACCGTTAGTTGAAAGCCGCTGTGGCCATGCCCCTGACCCGACTTCCTTCCTCCCCAGCAAAAAAAAATTGTCAGGGGGCAGTGGGCCGCATTGCCTGTGGTTCCGGGCCGCATGTGGCCCCCGGGCCGCAGGTTGGACATGCCTGCTTTAGATTAATATGATCGTTTGGTTTTAGATATGTTTTGTGCAATATAACACATTTGAAAGTTGGCGTGCCTGTAGAGACCTGTTGCATGTCAGTAGCACTCACCTCCATTTGCAGTGTGTGTTTCACTGGAGAAGCAGTGCGTGGCTTGGACTTGATTGGGCTCCTCAGAGAGGGTGATTTGCTCCTGGAGGAGTCCCCACTGTCTGCCTGGTGGGCTGCAGGTACTTGAGTGGGTCCCCTGGCGTCCTCTGCCCGGTCAGTGAGGGCCTCTGGCGCGAGCCGCGGCTCACGGCTGCCGCCATTTTGTTGTGGACCGTGGCCTAGCTGTATAAAGTAGTTTTCCATTTTTGGCGGCGATGGGGCTCCAATTTACCCTTAGGCATTGCTAGATGTGATTAGCACAGAGCCAGCATTGTCCAGAAAGAGGGTCAGGGGTGCTGCAGCCTCATAGGACAATCAGGGCAGAATGAAAACTCCTACAAGCTTTAACCAAACACTAATAGAAGTCACAAGACTGCTATATACTGCTGATAAGAAAAGGTATTTAGCAGTTTATAGATCCTAAAATAATTGCATTTCCATGTTCTGCGTTCTGTGGAAGACCAGATATAGTGAATGCAGGCTCCTGGGTTTATTAACACTTTAGGGCTCGGTTTGCACCTGCATAAATGTGAATGGTGCCTTAAGTATATTTCTTCAGCAAGAAAGTATCTTGATAATATTTGAAATTATTCTATTCTGGAAACTTCTGACTTTTAGGTCATGTTGCATAAACAATCTTTATATGCAGCTCTTTTTTTGTGTCCAGTGAGTGTATATCTGCAATTTGCTGCTTTTTATGACACTCTGGATGCACTGATCTTGGGCACGTTTTTCATTTTGGCACTGCAGAGGTTAATATCAGAGGAAAACCTCAGCTTGGCAGAAACGGGAAACAGATGGAAAGTGGTTTTACCACAGCGCTCAGGGAAAAACACAGAGAGGATTCTAGAAAGCTCACAGTCAGGGAATTTTAGTTCAAGATTTCAGATCCTTTTTTCATGGGGCATCATTTATTTGTGTACTGAATATTTCTCTTTGACCCTAAACCCTATTAACGGAGGCCTACGCAAAAAAGATTGACAGTCGATAGCATCTGAATTTCAGCCTGTTGTGGGAAAATCAGTTTCAAAATAGATTTCGATTGGCTACATAGCAATTTTAGTGCAATTTGTGGCCTTATAATAGGTGTAACTTTCTCTACAAATGTTGATATTTTTGAAAATGTCGGTTGAACTTGTTCTTATATGCTTTACTTAAGAGAAAAATCTGTTTCTGGCAGTTCTATGAATAAAATGTAATCTATTTGGTTCCTTAATGCTTGGCAAAGTAGCTAAAAGAATACAGAATATATTGATGTCTACTGAAGGGCCAATTTCTGTCCAAGAAAGTTGGAAGAACTATTCGAAAAATCCAAAGCTTGAATAATGTGCTATGACATGGATAGGGTTACGTTGACCTAGGTCAACCCAATCCTCGTATGAAAAGCATTTACTATTCCAGATGACTGTGTTGGTAAAGTAGTCAAAACAAGATAAAACTTTATGGACAGACCAATTTTTGGCCTGAAAAGGTGGACCTTATTTATTAGCAGTCAGCCAGTGTTGGCAGTGCCCCCATATTTGGAGGCAAGAGATAACCACTGGGATACAGGTCGAAGAAGAGGGGTATTTGAACATCTTACCACAAAGCCTACCGTCTTGTTCTTACCCTCTTACCCCAGTGATTGGACTTAACCACGCCGGAGGCGCGCTCCCGCGCGGTCACGGACCCCCCCGCGCGCGTGCCTGCCGGACCCAATGTCCGCTGGGCACTCGCGATCGTCTGTGACACCGGAAGAAAGGCAGGCGGCTGATGTAAACAAAGCCGCCTGTCATTCTTCCCTGTGTAAGAATGGAGATCAGACGGTTCTACTATGTAGGACCGTTGATCTCTGTTCTTACACCAGTAGCCATGTCCAATCACAGTTAGAAGCACGCCCCTAGGACACACTTAACCCCTCCCTCTCCAATACAGTTAACCCCTTCACTGCCAGTGTCATTTTTACAGTAACAGTGCATATGTATAGCACTGATTACTGCAGTAATGTCACTGGTAACCCCAAAAGTGTCAAAAATGTCAGTCAAGGGTTCGATCTGTCCGCCGCAATGTCGCAGTCCCGCTAAAAAAAAAAAAAAAATCGCAGATCGCCGCCATTACTCGTTAAAAAAAAAAAAACAACAAAAATGACAAAAATCTTTCCCTTAGTTAGTAAACGCGATAACTTTTGCACAAACCAATCAAAATACGCTTTTTGCGATTTTTTTTTTTTTTTTACCAAACATATGTAGCATAAAACAAATTGGCCGAAAATGTTTAAATTTTGATTTTGACTTTTTTTTTTTTTGGGGAATTTCATAAAAAAATGTGAAAAATATTGTTATTTTTGCAAAATTTACACTCTTTTTTTGTTTATAGCGCATGATCAAAAAAATCGCACAGGTGATCAAATACCACCAAAAGAAAGCTCTGTTTGTGGGAAAAAAAGGACGTCAATTTTGTTTAGGTACAGCGTCGCACGTCCGCGCAATTGTCCATTAAAGTCACGCAGTGCCGAATCGCAAAATAGGCCCTGGTCAGGAAGGGGGTAAAATCTTCTGGGGCTTAAGTGGTTAATATTACACTAAAATGGATGGAATCTCCATCGGTTCAGCAGGGACCAGCCAAGATTTGATCCATCTATGGGTAGGCTGGTTGTTCTGAAGTCGATCCATTGATCGACTTCACAACAAAATCCAATGTCATATCCACACAAGACACACCAAGGCTGGGACCATTGAGGTAAAGGAAACTGTTTGCTATATTCCCTGGCAGTACACCTAAAACCAAGAACAGAAGAGTAGATAAACCATGCCGTATTCCCAGTGGTGTATTTTGGTTTTGTGCTGCCCTAGGCAAGACTAAAATTGGGCACCCCCCTTCTGACTCCTATGTAAATTTGCCCCACTCCTTCCTTTTTAACGGATGTGACTCCCTCCAAAATTAAAGGACTCCAAGTCCCAGCATGAACCCCTCAGAGAGAGAGGGGGGGGGGTGAGAGAGAGAGGGGGGATGAGAGAGAAAGGAGGGGGGTGAGAGAGGGAGGGATAAGAGAGAGGGGGGGGGTGAGAGAGAAAGAAAGAGAGGGGGTGAGAGAGAGAGAGGGAGGCATAAGAGAGAGGGGGGATGTGGGAGAAAGAAAGAGAGGGGATGAGAGAAAAAGGGGGGGGAGAGAGAGAGGGGGGGGTGAGAGAGAAAGAAAGAGAGGGGGTGAGAGAGTGGGGGGGGGGGTGAGAGAGGAGGGGCTGAGAGAGAGAGAGAGAGGTGAGAGAGGGGGGGGGGATGAGAGAGAGAGAGAGAGAAAGGGGGCGAGAGAGAGAGGTGGCTCTAGCAACCAGTGGCCAAAAGAATCTCAGGTGGAGGGGGGGCGGCTTTTTTGCTCCCCCCCCCTGCAAAGTGCTGCCCTAGGCCTGGGCCTTGTTGGCCTAGGCCAAAGTACAGCACTGCGTATTCCACTAGCAGTATGAATTTAGGTGTACAGATCGAGATTGGTGGGGAAAAAAAGCAAGTGCAGGGGCAGCAACAAACAGGATAGCACTAGCAAGCCGGACAGCAGTCTATAACCTTTTGATATATATGGGACTGTGCTGACATTCAGCAACATGATGTGTGTGTGGCTGAGTGCCACCCCCAACAGCCCTGCCACCCGAGGCTATGACCTATGTTGTCTATGCAGGCATCCAGGTCTGGGTACAAAATGCAGCCATCTGGTCCTCATACAATTTCAACTGTCCTCCACACAATACAGCTGTCACATGAGATCAATCAATGGATGTGTATAGCCAAATTTCTGTTTCAGATCTGGTTGTCTGTAGCTGATTTAGAAGGCTTGTGCGACCTGATTTTGTGCAAAGGCATCAAAAGATATTGAATGTCTGTAAGAATGAGTTATCGATATAGTATACTCGTTTACAGTACATCATTAACGAAAGTTAATGGTATATGCTGGTCTTTTCGGCACAGTAAAAGTAGAACATTAAAGCCGAACTTCAGCCTTCCCTTCAGTCTTGCAGAGTTGTACAGGTTCCTTTGATATTGCTTACTCAGATTTTACTGCACACTGTGAGCTTCTCACAATGGAAAACTTTCAATTAATCATTTCATTATCATGTAATGATGGGGGGAGGGAGGAACCATGAAAGGCAAAATGTAGGATAAACATCAGCTTTGATAGAGTGTGTGTCTAGTAGTCTCTGTATTCATACTGTACCCTCTCTGTCACTTTGTAGTTCCTGGAGACAAGAGGGTGCCAGCAATGCCCGGGTCCCCCATGGAAGTGAAGATTCATTCTAGATCCTCCCCTCCCACCATGGCACCTCTGCCACCAGTGAATCCATCTGGCCCAAGGCCTGTGTCGTTTCCACCCTCCTCACGTATGTATATTGCACTTTGTGTACTTTTTTTGTTGTTGCATTTACTGTATATACTGTAATAGAATACTTTGCACCATTCACATCTTTCCCTGTCCTAAAGTGACATCACAGTCTCTAGTCTAGTTGGGTATTCACACACTCTCGGATCAGTTTGAGTGGCTGTTGGAACAAACTGGAGCACCTTGGAGAATCACATGCAAACACCATGAAGATAGCACCTAATGTAGGAATTTATCCTAATACCCCAGTGTTACAGATCAACCATGCTATCCTCTAAACCAGTCATCTCAAAACCTTTTATTACGTAAGCCACATTGAAAATTTTAAGAATACTTGAGGCCAAAAAAAAAAAAGATTAATTAATTATAGATTCCCCTTACATCAAGGTCTCCATCAGAGTTCCCCACATACATCATGGTATCCATCAGAGTTCACCCCCCTTACATCAGGGTATCCAACAGAGCCCCCCCTACATCAGGGTCCCCGCCTACACCAGGGTCCCTATCAGAGTTCCCCCCCTTACACCAGGGTCCCCATCAGACCCTCCCCCCCACATCAGGGTCCCCATCAGAGTTCCCCCCTTACATCAGGGTCTCCAACAGAGCCCCCCTACATCAGAGTTCCCTCCTACAACAGGGTCTCTATTAGAGTTTCCCCTTAAATTAGGTCCCCCATCAGAGTGCTCCTTACATCAGTGCCCCATCAGAGTTCCCCCCTTACATCAGGGTCTCCAACAGAGCCCCCCTACATTTGGGTCCCCTCCTACATCAGGTCCCCCATCAGAGCTTGCCCTTACATCAGGTCCCCCATCAGAGCCCTACTTACATCAGGTCCCCCATCAGAACCCTACTTACATCAGGTCCCCCATCAGAGCCCTACTTACATCAGGGTCCCTATCAGAGTTCCCCTCTTACCACTGTAACGCTTACAGTGTGCTGCAAAGCAGGTCTGGATGGAGGACATTAAATGGAGCCATACTGGTTCATATGGACCGGGATGGATTCTTAATCTGGGGCAGTAAAAATAGTGAGTAGTCAGTGCTGGGCTTTCTTACCTGAAAGCCTAGCATGCACTTCAGAGTGCAATCCAAGTACCATGTATCATAAGATTATTTGTAAAATATAAATAAACAATTTGCTCCTGATGGTCAAATGCATGAGGAGGGGTGGGTCTTAACACTCAGCCTCCGTCCTCTGCCTCCGTCCTCCGTACTGTCAGCCCAGTTCCTGGTTATTGTTTATCTCTCAATCGTATGACCACCGTGACAGCCCGCCTCCAAGCATTCAGATCCACTTAAAGGGCCCCTGCCTGGTGACAAGAGATTAATGTGGTATTAAACCAAAAACTAAAAATTTAATATATTGCAGCTTACAATCATTGGATGTGATGGTTGCATTCGGGTTTTTTTAGCCATTTTTCCTTCTGTTTTCACCCGGTGATCTGGCCAGTAACACACCTTCTGTATTAAAGTACCCCCACTCTGGATAAAGGAACACAGGGGATACCTTTGGAAAGCAGAATTGTCAGTCTGGGGGTAGGGGAGTGTTGGATGTACTAGCCGATTTACCTACACTAAAAAAATCGAAGCCAAACTCCAGCTCACACTTTATAAGCAGTTACAGCAAACAGTTGCTCTCCTATGGGAATAAAGGTTTTACATGAATAAATAAATACTGATCATTATAAGCCCCCCTGCCTGTGTTAAATAGTTTGTCTCATCCCCATAAACTGATATATCTGCAAGAGAGCTTGCTCTTTTGAAAAAACAACAGACTTACTGGCCAGATCACCAGGTGAAAACAGAAGAACGAAAGCCTAAATAAGAAAACAAACAAAGTCATCACATCTAAGTAAGCTGCAATATATTAAACATTTACTTTTGGGTTTATTACCAATTTAAGGACTTGTGAATGTAAAAGAAAAATTATTTATATCTGATCCAAAATCTTTATGGCTTCCATTGTAAGGGTAAGCACTGTCAAAACTGTTGCAAGGGGATGTTTGTGATTTGAGAAGTACATTTGTAGTCCTCCAGTCCTCCAGTTGGCTTCAGCTCCTGATCAGTGTATTCTGACAATGGTGAGTCCCACTATCAGAATACAATGTCCCAAAGGGGGGATTCCAACATGCACCTTGTTTATGTGGAAGAAGGAATTGCTGGCTGACAAAACCAAAAAAAAAAACATCTATGGGAAGCTTTACTGTCCTGCTGTATTATCTTTGTTGCCCCGTGATGAATATACCTGGGGTATATGACCCTCCCATAAATAATGTCTGCAAATAAAAGGCAGAGTCTAGAAATGTAAAACACACTAACCCGCGCTTCTATGGGTAAGTAGAAACAGCAGCTAGCACAAAAAACTGGTGGGATAAAACACAATATAAACAAAATTAAAAAATGTAAAGTCAGCAGCTACAAATACTGTAGCTGCTGACTTTTAAATAGTAGAACTTACTGGATTACCTGTCCAGGGAGCCCGCAATGACCGGACCCGAAGCCAATTTACGTATCGGCTCTCAGGTGCCGCCGCCATCCAGAGTAAGGGAACCCGGCAGTGAAGCCTTCCGGCTTCACTGCTGGTCCCCTACTGCGCATGCGCAAGGCGCGCTGCGCTTTGTAATTGGCTCAGTGCCGGAGGAAAAAGGAGGGGGATGAACTTCCGAGGGACAGCGCCGCTGCGCTGTCTCCCAGGAAGTGGGGAAGGGTACCTGTCAAAAACAGGTACCCGTTCCCCCCTCCCTCATGAAAGGTGCCAAATGGGGCACCGGAGAGGGTGACGAAGCAGATCAGCGGAGTTTCACTTTTAAATGGAGCTCCGTTTTAAATAAACATCAGATGACTGAGAGAGTCCCAAAGTGGTCAAGCCAGAATATTCCACCCCGGTGTATCACTCCATATGAAAAAATGTGAACATGATCCTCCACCATCACCGATAGACACACTGATTCTTACCGCAAAATGTAGACCATTATTCCTACAATGGTCAATTGCACATTGAGTGATTTCAAGAGGATCACACAGCCTCTAATCCGGATACATCTTTATAGTCCAACCGCTCCTCAGCATCCAAGATAGGGCAAATAAGAATCTGGAAAAAGCCAGTAAAAGAGTCTCATGGTGTAGTAGATTGAATTTGATTTATTTAAAAGCTAGAAATACACTCACCAAATGACTGACAAAATATCACCTGTAGTATAGTAAAACGTTATGGTGTTTCAATCCAACAAAATGGCCGACCTCCGGACGTGAAGACGTATGCGCAGAACCAACTCCTCCCAACGCTGTTTGTCATGTAGACGTCATCAGGGGCGTTGCTCTTTGGGGAGTGTATTTCTATCTTTTTAAATAAATCAAATCCAATCTACTACACGAGTACTACATGAGACTCTTTTACTGGCTTTTTCCCGATTCTTATGTGCCCTATCTTGGATGCTGATTAGCGGTTGGACTATAAAGATTTATCCGGATTAGAGGCTGTGTGATCCTCTTGAATAACTCAATGTGCAATTGACCATTGTGGGAATAATGGTCTACATTTTGCGGTAAGAGTCAGTGTGTCTATCGGTGATGGTGGAGGATCGTGTTTACATTTTTTCATATTGAGTGATACACCGGGGTGGAAGATTCTGGCTTGACCACTTTGGGACTTTCTCAGTCATCTGATGTTTATTTAATTTAAAGCGCTGCATTTTGCTTATATATAGAGATTTGAAATTCCCCACACATGTCCTCAGTAGCTGAAAATTTGTAAATGGTTAATTCAGGGCCGCCTTCAGGGGGGGACAGCCCATACACATGTAAGGGGCCCAGGCATCCCGAGGGGCCCGGGACCGGGGGACTAGTGTTCGACCACTCTGAGGGGGGGGGGGGGACACTCGCTGCCCGCCGCTTTTTCTAGTTTTGATGTATGGCCTTTCTGTTTGGGATTTCTGCCCATATCAGTGGCAGCTTCTTGCTTAGGCGATGCGAGTGTGTGGGAATTCTCCTTGCATGCATAGATGAGAGCGAGGCCTGGTCCTGTCATTGGCCAACATCATCCCCACCACCACCACTGATTCCATCCACCCCTGCTGCCACTGATCCCATCCAGGGGCATAACTACAGGGGACACATGTGCAACCTTGTCCCATGCTCCATGGGCCTGTGCGGCCCTCTGTACACCTGGATGGGGGGGAGTGACGGGGTCAGCATATACAGGAACCGATCACTCCATTTACCTTCAGCAGCTGCTAAATGCTCGCTTTTTCTCCTCTCCCTCCTGTAGGCATTCCGTGGCCAGGTGATTAGGCCCAGGGAGGCCCAGGCCCAAAGCTGTGTGAGGGGCCCCAAAATTTCTGATGGCTGCACTGGGTTCATTTAGTTTGCTGCGGTCCACCCAAAGCCTGAAAATCTGTTTTTTGTGTGGATTTGGCTTTTAGAAGACATCGAACACCTACTCTGTGTATGTTTAAACCCCCCCCCCCCCAGACATACTGTGTTATTTGGCTTTATGTTTGCTTGCGTTCTGTGGATGATTCAATGTTAACCTTACCGTATCATGACTCATGAATGGAGACATTTTAAAATAATACACTTCCTAATTTTACTAGCCTGGTAATGCTTTTTTTTTTGTTACCCAGCAAGGCCAGATACTTTTATAGAAAACCTGTGATGAAGGGAATATGTGGGCTGCTACTAATGAAATCTTTCCAAAAATAATAGTTGCCTGGCTGTTATAATGATCAGATTTCAGTACCTTCTGGGTCTTTTTGGTCAAGAAGGCAGAAGATATAGATCTGAAACCTTTTTCTGGGTGCTGATCACGCTTACATGCTCGGGGTCAGTGACTCAGAATTGGAACAAGAGGCTCAGCCAGGCAACCAGCCATAAGCCATACCAGCCAGGCAATCAATCATAAGCCATAACAGCCAGGCAACCAATCATAAGCCATAACAACCAGGCAATCAGTCATAAGCCACAACAGTCAAGTAATCAACCATAAGCCATAACATCGGGGCAACCAGACATAAGCCATAACAGCCAGGTAACCAACCATAAGCCATAACATCGGGGCAACCAGACATAAGCCATAACAGCCAGGTAACCAGTCATAAGCCATAACAGCCAGGCAACCAACCCTAAGCCATAACAGCGGGGCAACCAGCTATAAACCATAACAGCCAGGTAACCAATCATAAACCATACCAGCGTGGCAACCAGCTATAAGATAGAATAGCCAGGTAACCAGTTATAAGCCATAACAGCCAGGCAACCAACCATAAGCAATACCAGCGGGGCAACCAGCTATAAGCCATAACAGCCAGGCAACCAGTCCTAAGCCATAACAGCCAGGCAACCAACAATATGCAATAACAGTGGGGCAACCAGTCATAAGTCATAACAGCCCGGCAAACAGCCATAAGCTATAACAGCCAGCTAACCAACCCTAAGCCATAATGGTGGGGCAACCAGCTATAAGCCATAACAGCCAGGTAACCAATCATAAGCCATAACAGCCAGGCAACCAACCATAAGCAATAACAGTGGGGCAACCAGTCATAAGTCATAACAGCCCGGCAAACAGCCATAAGCTATAACAATGCAGCAACCAGTCAAAAGCCATAACAGCCAGTAAACCAGCCTAAAGCCATAAAAGCTAGGCAACCAACCATAAGCAATAACGGGGGCAACCAGTCATAAGCCATAACAGCCTAGTAACCTGTCAAAAGCCATAACAGCCAGAAAACCAGCCTTAAGCCATAACAGCCAGGCAACCAACCATACACAATAATAGCGGGGCAACCAGTCATAAGCCATAACAGCGTGGCAACCAGCCATGAGCCATAACAGTGTAGCAACCAATCAAAAGCCATAATAGCCAGGAAATCAGTCATAAGCCATAACAACGTGACAACCAGTCATAAGTCATAACAGCGTAGCAACCAGTCATAAGCCATAACAGCGTGGCAACCAGCCATAAGCCATAAAAGCCAGGAAATCAGTGTTTTCAGAAAAAGGTCAACAATGATACCCCTTTTAAGGCTGAAGTGTAGGTATGGCAATTTTGGGATCCCTGTGAAAGCTGGAAATCACTGTAGTAAAAAAACGCTACTCTAGTCATTGGCGCTGGCTGCCGGGTCCCATGCTAAGTGGCTGCATTGCTGCTTGGTGAACACCTCCTTAAATGTGGTGGTTTGCAAAAATTTTCTTTACTACCTGGAAAAATATTTCTCTCCTTTGTTTTGAATATACTGCATTTCAGTTAAAGTTTTTGTGCCTGGAGTTCAGCATTAAAAAAAGGGTAAAATTGTTTTTGTACACTTAACTAGCCAATTCTTGTGAGAGTTTGTCTAATCTAATTGGTTGGGACGAAATGCTGTAGCGTCAATGGCTTCCCTTAAAAAAGCCTACAACTTACACTATATTGTCAAAAGTACTGGGACACCTGCCTTTACATGCACATGAACTTTAATGGCATCCCAGTCTTAGTCCGTAGGGTTCAATATTGAGTTGGCCCACCCTTTGCAGCTATAACAGCTTCAACTCTTCTAAGGCTGTCCACAAGGTTTAGGAGTGTGTCTATGGGAATGTTTGACCATTTTTCCAGAAGCGCATTTGTGGGGCCAGGCACTGATGTTTGAGAGAAGGCCTGGCTCACAGTCTCCGCTCTTAATTCATCCCAAAGGTAGTCTATTGGGTTGAGGTCAGACCAGTGAAGTTCCTCCACCCCAAATCCATGTCTTTATGTCTTTATGAATCTTGCTTTGTGCACTGGTCCAAATCAATTAGTGGAGGGGGGGATTATGGTGTTTTTCAGGGATTGGAATGGGCCCCTTTGTTCCAGTGAAGGGAAGAACTCTTAAGCCGTCAGCATATCAAGACATTTTGGACAATTTCATGCTCCCAACTTTGTGGGAACAGTTTGGGGATGGCCCCTTCCAGTTCCAACATGACTGCACACCAATGCACAAAGCAAGGTCAATAAAGACATGGATGAGCGAGTTTGGGGTGGAGGAACTTGACTGACCTGCACCTCAACCCGATAGAACACCTTTGGGAGGAATTAGAGACTGCAAGCCAGGCCTTCTCATCCAAAATCAGTGCCTGATCTCACAAATGCGCTTCTGGAAGAATGGTCAAACATTTCCATAGACACACTCCTAAACCTTATGGACAGCCTTCCCAGAAGAGTTGAAGCTGTTATTGCTGTAAAGGGTGGGCCAACTCAATATTAAACCCTACGGTCTAAGACTGAGATGCCATTAAAGTTAATGTGTGTGTAAAGGCAAGCGTACCAGTACTTTTGACAATATAGCGTATGTGTAAATCCAGTACTCTTGCTGTTTATCCCTTTACCTCTTTGATATAAAAAGTCATGTGAATGCATTTATTTTTTATGCATTTTCTGATTTACCAGTTATCTGATCCCCTCTTTTATTGGTGTGGCTGACAGATGACTGATGGGGTATGGAGTTTATATCGGCTGTATACATTCAGGAAATGTTATGTGTTGCAGCCAGGATGCTATGACGGTTTTATTACTAGATGTTCAGTTCATTAGGATAATGCAAGTTTGTGAACACTGAGAGTCCTGGTATGATCCCAAGCAGTATGCGTTAAAATATCTCTTTAGGTCTCCTTTTCACCTAAATTTTCACTTTCCCTACAATTTGACTTCTAATTTTTCAGCAATTATTTGTGTTAAAACTGGACCTCTATCCAGAGCAAACCCGGTAAAATTGTCTAATAGTCTTATGTCCCTAGCAGGTTCTCCAGTGCCCAGGGAACTGTGCCCCCCTCCCCTGGATGTGGGTGCCTCCAACCGTCCTCTGCAACTGGCATCTATGATACAAGCACTACAGCACTGCTTCTACCTGTCTGACAGTTGCAAGGCACAACAAAAAGAAAAATGTCAGGTAGTCCCGGAATGCCAGTACCCCTCTAAGTACACCAATGGTGCAGACAATGGACCTAACCACCGGAGACTTTACTGCTGCTCTTCCCAGGCTCCTCCTGTTAGGTAGGGCAGATCCCAAAAAGCAGGTCGGGTCAATAAGGGTTCTTCCAGACAGGCAGTAAGCTTACCACCCTCTTAATGTTGTTTTTTTTTTTTTTTTTTTTTTTTTTGTGTCAAATGGCAATTTTACATTGCCAGAACATGCCACAGCTGCGAGTCAAGCTTTTGCCTTGGTGTTGCAGTGCAGTCCCATTAATCTCAATGGGCAAGCTTAACAGGTGGTGCTGCCTGTCCAACTCTGCAGCCTGTGTTTAAAAAATACAGCAGCTGCAGCTTCTGTACAACCCTATCAGTCTGTAATGTTAGAATCCAGGTGGGCAACGGGGGAGGGGGGGGGGGGGCATTAAAATCATTGCTCAGCCACCTGTTTTTACTGCTTCCTGACCCCCTGTGTGAAATTGCCCTAAAGGATGGTAAGGATGAAGGCAGACTCTCAGCTTGGTTGAATGCACTCTATGGGCTGCTGCCTTCAAGCACCCCTCCAATACATTAAGTTACTGTACCCAGGGCAGTTACCCCTCTTGCCCCCAACTAGTCTCAGCCCTACATGCTCCCCAGTCCACTGCTAGAACCCCTCATCCTAAGCAGATACTGACCACTTGTGAAGTTTAGTATTGGCATAGGGCTGAGCATACCCTGTTCAGTCATGTGACAGCGGTCAGGCCTTGGCGTGGAGTAGTGGCGGGAGCAGATAGATCGACGATGTTTTTCTTTTAACGGGTCGTTGAGGATCTGCATCACTGGATGACGTTATTGACGATAGACTTACATCATGGGACATTTTTTGCAATTGCATTCCCCAAAATCCCCACTCTCAAACTGCCTCCCCCACTTACTTGATTTGCTGGGTGCTTCTCCCTGCGGCATCCTATTGTTCGAATTTGGAGTGGCTGCACCTGCACAAGCAGGTCATCCATTCACTGATCCTTTCACTGCAGCTGATGGATTTAAAAATTGTGCCAGCAGAAGTGTGTCCTTGTAGTTCACTGTTAACTTTCTCCATCTCTATAACAGGAGGTCCGTATGGACCTGGTGCTGGGATGTGAATAATGCATGAGCCTAAGAATTGCATCTATGATGCACTGGTCTGCAGGCATCAGTGCAAACGTTAAATAAATATTAATGTGGGTTATTTATTACATTTTTGCAATAGGTGGACTATATTTTTAAATTAGGTGTAATTTATGCCAACAGGGCGCTTCCAATTGGATAGTAGGTAAACAACATTAATTTCCGATATTGTACATTTTTCTGGGATGGTGTGATTAGCAGTGTCTGTGATGAAGCTTTTGTTGACACCTAAGGGCAGTTAGTGGTATGGTATTATACATTTTTAAAGGAACTGAATAATGTTTGTAAATTCTTTCTTTCTGTATTTCTAATGGTAATAACTAAAAAAAAGGTCTCATTTTCATTTTTATTTCCCATGACATTAAAGTATTGCATATTAATACTTTACATAAAATGTTCAATTCCATTCAGCTCTTTCCCCATTTCCATGTATTTTCCAGGCTGTCATTGCTGTACTGAAAAATAGCAACTTGTTTACAGAGCTCAGTATCTCAAGCTAATAATTACTGGTGATCCCGTGACTGGCAACAACTTACCACCAACAGGATTGGTATAGAAGAAAGAAAAGATACTCATTTCCATAATGTCACTCCCAATCCTGAGGCATCATTCTCTTACTGGTTAGGGAAATTCTGCAGCATTTCTGAAAGCAAGGAAGCAATGCAATGCTGGTCCAGCCAGCAAGGGGGTAACACTACAGAAATGTTGTTTCTCAGCCCTCTGTAGTGATCCTTTTGCTGAGGTATTGCCTGCAGCAGGATGGCAAGTGTCAGATAGATTGCACATAGCCAGTTGGAACCGCACACTGCTCAGGTCATCTTATTTCTGCGATGGGTACAGCCAGTTTTTTCTGATATACTGGAAGTCTGTAAAAATCAATGATGGGCTGGCACTGCCTGCAGCTGTTTGCACAGGGATGGATGCTCCTGGATGCAAAGTTTTCTGCATCGATGGGTACATATCCATCCTTAACAGCCCTGGACAGTATCAGCCTGTCATTGATTTGTAGAGCCTTCTTGTTAGCAGCCGATCCAGGAACAACTTGCCATGCCTGTCTCAGAAATACGCTAATCTGGGCAGTATATGATCCTAATCGGCCCACAGCTATTCTTCCTGGGGCCATTAGGGATGGAAGGGTGCCCTGAATACAAACTATCTGCATCAAGGGATGTACGTCTATCCCTTACATCTGTGCACAGCCCTGGATAGTGTCAGCCTGTCATTGATATGTACAGGCTTCCTATCAGCGGCATAACTAGGAACACCTGGCCATACCTGCCTCAGAAATACACTGATCTGGGCAGTATATGATCCTAATCGGCCATGTGCATGAGCCCTAACACACACAAATGATTGAGTCAGAGCAATGACTCCTCCTTCCTTCCCCCTCCATCTCTGTGCATGTTTTTCACTCAGAAAGAGAGAGCCAGAAAGTAAGCAGCTTCTGCTGTGCTATCTTCTATTGCATAGGTGTCTTAAATTTGTATTTATAAAACAAATGTAGTACCCTCCTAGATAGGTGCTAGGTAGGGAGAGTAGTTTTGGCTCTGCCTACCTATCAGGAGAGCATCAGGCAAAATATAGCTGCACTCTGCTTATCAGGGAAGCATGATCACTAGTTAGGCCTGTCCAGTGTGTCTGATGTGTGATTCCTCTGGGCTGAGGGAGGCCTGTTGGACAGTGGAGGAAACCCAGCCAGTGACACACAGGCTTTTGTAGCTGTCTCAGTGGGTTGGCACAGACAAGTGGTGCATCCTGGGATATGCTATAAAAGCCAAGAACACATGTGGCAGGGTGTCTTTGGGCGGGAAGCCAAGTCCCAGAAGGAGGGTGACGGCTGTCCCCTCTTCTGAAGCTGTGGAAGGTGGTCACAGGTAGTCAGCCTAGTGAACCAGAAAGTGTGGCTGAACCCAGAGGTCCAGTGGAAGCTGACTAGTGGAGTTGGAGGCAACGGTGGTTCTGGAAAAACAGTGTCCGTGAGTACAGAACAAGTTGCCCAGGGGTCTGCCAGGAAGGGGACCACTCCAGGGGCTAGAGCCAGCGGACAGGTGTCAGCACACAGGCAGTGAGAGTAAAGGGGGTACCAAGTTAGAACCCTGAAGAGAATAACCAAGCAGGAACCTTTAAAGTATCTTCACTTCAGTGGCAAGGTGAAGCAGCGGCCTTGCCACATTCTACAGTTAGCTGTCCTCAAGACTGTGAATAGTTGGAGTATCCCACTCATCCCTTCTCCTATCCAATTGCTATATAAAAACACAAAAACAACATCCTCTGGATTGATTGACTGAGCTTCATTGCTGTTTATCTGCTATCAGTTGCTAAGGGTAACCCAGGGGAATCCAGAAAGTGTAATTCTCAGCAGTCCTCTAGGGGGCAGTGCTACACAAAAATATTAGAATAGTGAAAAATATATATAAAAAACGTTTACAAATGTATTCATTTACATAAAGTGGCAGGAAACCACTTAACCTAAAGTGTATATAAAACCTAACAATAAACCTTTCCTGTTCGCTCCTTTTTGGTTTCTTACACGCACCATTGAAAATGTTTAGTTATATTTGTTTGATAAACGCAAAAAAAAAAAAAAAATCAATTGATCCTGACGGAAATATTGTGAGCTGATAATTTCCTGTGCTTTCTGCCTCTGCTGACTATTATCAGTTATCAATAATAATCGTTCCCTGTGGGCTACTGACCACCTTTCCCCTTTGTTATGGAAATTACCGTATTTTTCGCCGTGTAAGACACAATTTTTTCTTCCCCAAAACTGGGGGGGGGGGGGGGGGGGGGGAAGCTGTTGCGTCTTATACGACAAATACACATTTTGCCTGCCAGTGGTGGAGCCAGAGGGCTAGCCAGAGGAAGTCCTTCCCACCCCTGTTGCCACCTCAGCCCCGCTCGCGCCTCGCGCTCGCTGAAAATATACGCTCAGTCATAAATAACATTAGCTGCCCTGAAGTTGAACGAGTGGGTAAGAGAGGAGGACGTGTTCTGTAATCCCAATACACTACCTATACTAAGGTGACAAAGTTACAGTTTTTTAGTTCTTCTAAGCTTACTAGAGAACTGTAAAAGAAGGATGTGCTATGAGCACGTAGCTGGTCTGCATCCTCTGCAACTACTATGGCACCAACTCTAGTTAGAAATTATGGAAATTAGTCATATTTCTTACTAGACATCTGACTCACAGAATTTGAACTACACTGGATGCAACTGCCACAGTCTAATGCTAATGTATTCTTACTTGTGATATTTTCAATCCATCTTTTTGTCAGCTTTTTCTGCCCTGCTTATTTGATAAATACTCTGCACACGAAGCTAATCAGTATCTCTCTCATTATTCCTCAGTTTCAAATGGTATGAATCATTCTCCTTCTTTACTGAACGGAGCTCCGTCCCCTCCGCAGCGTTCCAGCAATGGACCTTCCTCCTCGTCTTCATCTTCACTGGCCAATCAGCAGCTGCCGGCCACCTGTGGGGTGAGACAGCTCAGCAAACTCAAGAGGTTCCTCACCACTCTGCAGCAGTTTGGCAACGACATCTCCCCCGAGATTGGAGAGAAGGTCCGAACCCTTGTTCTTGCTCTGGTGGTAAGTGTGCTTGAAAGTAAGGGAAGAAATCTCAGGGTCAGGAAGGGTGGGGAAAATACAGAGTATACAGTGCAAAATACCGTTGGAAGTTATTTTATAGAGGTTGTGATGGCAGCATCACTACCGATAGCATAAATATCCATCCTTCCCCTTAGGCCAGGGTACTAAGTGTAATCCTGGACTCTGACCTCGTCTTTCAACCCCACATCAAAACATTGTCAAAATCTTGTTGTCTTAAACTCCCTAACATTTCCAAAGCATATCCCTCCTTGACAATGCCAAGCTACTAACCCACTCTCTTGTTTTGGCTTGCCTATTCCAGCTCCCTCCTCATTGGCCTACCTCTACAGTACACCGGACATCCCCCCTTCAGTTTTTCATGAATGCTGCTGCCAGACTCAACCAACCTACAAGCCCCCAGTATCCACCATCCACTCCTGCTAATCCCTCTACTACCTTTGGCTCACTCAACAAATTAAATTCATTAACATGATGCAAAGTCGTCTACAACTCTGCCCCAATCTGCATCACCAAACTTGTCTCAAAATACCATCCAAACCATATTCCTCACTTCTCCCAAGACCTCCTGCTCTTTAGCTCCCTTTTTCCTGCTTCCCTCAGTCACTTCCAGGACTTTTGCAGAGCCTCTCCTATCCTCTGGAACCCTTTACCTCAATTTGCCTACTTTATTTGCCTTCAAGAGATTCCTAAAAACTCATCTCTTCAAGAAAGTCTATTTTACCTCTGAACTTTTACTTTCTTCATCAACTCATCTTCATTTTTTGTCACCTGTCCTTCCCTTTTAGATTGTAAGCTCTCATGACCAGGGCCTTCTAACCCTCTTGTCTTTAGTTGTATTGTTACTGTACTGTCTCTCCTTAGAATTTGAAGTGCTGTGTCAACTGTTGACACTATCTGTTGGATTGTGTTAGAAAGGACAAGGAACAGCTTGGAGCTGTTGTCCTCTCTTCTCCTTTGTCAATAAAAACTTCACATTTTTGGATTTTCTCTCATCTCCTGTCCTGGTGACTTTGGTCATCACCCTTTCCAACTCTATCCAAACCTTGAACATTTGACTGGAATTTTAAAATAGAAGAAAAGATAAGCCCAGTGTAATTTTAATAAAAACAAACACCCCCTCGGTTCTTCCTGTTCAAAATTTGCTTGACTGATAATTATTTCTTCTTTCCATAACCTAGAACTCAACTATAACCATAGAAGAATTTCATTGCAAGCTCCAGGAAGCCACCAACTTTCCTCTCCGACCCTTTGTCATCCCATTCCTCAAGGTGGGTGTTTCAGCCACATCCTGAGCTGGTTGCTTTGTGGCAACTCTTGGCTTAAATTAATACTATTTTTGGTTGTATCTCTAGGCCAACTTACCGCTTCTCCAGAGGGAATTGCTGCACTGTGCCCGCACGGCCAAGCAGACTCCATCTCAGTACTTGGCACAACATGAACACCTGCTACTCAACACCAACACATCATCCCCATCTGATTCCTCTGAGCTGCTCTTGGAAGTCAATGGCAATGGGAAAAGACACAGCCCAGAAAGGTAAAGAGAAAGAAGATGGTGTTTTCATTAACATTAATAATTAAAAACTATACATAGAGTTATGAATTTTAAAAATTAACATACAGTATACCGATATAAGGTATTTATACCAAGTTCATTTTACATAGCATATCAAAAAACAGAATAGACTACATTTCCTTTAAAGAGGACCTCCAAGAAAGAAATATAGGTAACCTGTAGTTAAAATAAATATGGAAGTTTTCATTTTTGAGCATCTTTTTATAATGCTAGTTGCTGGCTTGTCAATCCATAGCCAAGAAAGCACTGAAGAAATTAAGCAGTGTGACAACCAACTACTAGCATTTTTAGGAGAGGATAATAATGACAGTCCCCAAATTCCTCAGTATAGACTCTCTTTACGTTCTGTCACAGCCATTTTTAGGTAACTTTTAGCTAAGGGTTCGAGGAGAGATGAAGGTTAAGGCCCTTATCAGAAATGTGCCAGGAGGGACTAGTTGTAAAGCAAGATGCTTGCAGATACTTGCTTAGCTCTAGGAGTATCTTTAGCAGCCTCTTGTCTTAAAATCTTTTATTTTCAATATTTTTTTATTGCAGAATTTAAGCCTACAATGTGACAGCATTGTACAATGGGAGTCAAAATAATTTAATTGACAACAGTCATTAAGCTGCCCCCTCGAAAACAAAAGCAACTGCAATTTACTATAATTTATATATTGGGAGTATCCCTACACCTAAGGCATCAGTGTGTAAACCTAAAGTAGTCATTTGGCAGATGAAGAATGAGGAGTGCGTGGGGTTCTACAGTCTTTTTAAATCTGTACCTCTTATTTTCTGAAAAGGACACCGGTTTAAGACACCCCTTGTAGACAGTAACAAGCTGAGGTCTGCGTCAGAGTCATTGACCCAAAATAAGTAAAACTTGGTGCACTCTATACAGTATAACAAGCTTTATGTACTAATGGGCAGAGGTGGGGGACTTGAGTCACATGACTTGACTTAAGTCACACTTAAGTCACCAGTTTGAGGACTTGAGACTTGCTTGACAAAATTAATAAAAGACTTGATTTGACTTTGACCTGGTATTCATGACTTGAGACGTGACTTGAGACATATGACTCGAAATTACTTTACTTTTTGAAGTTATTAAATATTTGCATCTTCTCAAGATGTGTTAAAGCAATATTTTGACTTGATTTGTGACTTGACCAAATAAATGACTTGACTTGACTTGCTTGACTTCTAGCAGGGACTCGACTTGACTTGCTTGCTTTTCGCCACAGTAACTTGGGACTTGCTTGAGACTTGAAGGTTAAGACTTGAGCCTTGCTTGTGACTTGCACATGTGTGACTTACTCCCATGTCTACTAATGGGTAGCTGCAGTAATATAGATAATGGATGGCACCATTCCTCACAAATCAGGCCATATGTGGATGTCCACAGAGCCTATCGCATTTACATTTTAAAGCCCATGCTTGAGCAATGTTGGAGTTCTGGTAACATCCACATAGAGACATTCACCTAATTCAAGTAAGCAAAATGTGTTTAAAGTTGACCTGTCTTGACTAACATTATGATTACAGATATGCCTGCCAGAAATTTTGTTATTGGTAAAATTCACTTATGTGTGCCTGGAGAGCCCCCATGGTGGCAGGAGCACACTGTCATGGTGGCCTCAACATCAACTCCACCTTAAAGTTGTGATTTGCTGCCCACCTTCCCTCTATCTTTCTCAACCAGGGTTTTTCAGAACCCTACGCTTTCTCCAGATGATGCTAGGGGCTCCTTGCACAATGAGCAGCTTCTGCCTCTCAGATAACTACCCATTGATGCCGATAATCTTTTAAGCTATCTGTGGGAGAGCTTTCTTCCCACTGACTTTCATGCTAATGTTCTGTGAGCTATAGATATGGTTAATATTAGCAGGGTTCCCTGAAAACAGAAAGTGATTTCAGGGGTTCCTCTATTTCAAAAAGGTTGAGAGAGGTTGCTCTACCCAATCGGTACCTCCATTACCATTATAGAAATATCTTACTGAAATGTTCTGTTGATTATCAATCTGTTCACATATTTCTTTTTGAACTGTGTTGTTTGCAGGAGAGAAGATCACGTGTTTGAAAGGGAGCCTCTACCTCCTGAACCACCTGTGAAGAGGGTGTGCACTATTAGCCCAGCTCCCCGTCACAGCCCGGCCCTGTCCTTGCCTATCCTAAATTCTTCTAACCAGTATCACCCCACCCCACCTCCTCTACAACACTACTCATTTGATGACATTCCAGGATCACAGATGTACAGAGATCCACTGTGCAAGATGAGTGAACACAGAGAAGTTAGAGAGCGCCACCATCCGGTGGGTGGTAAGTAAAGGCCTTGTCAGCTGATCTATACAAAGTAGAGGAAAATAAAGTGTATTGTGGCCAAAGCAACTGATCAAGCACCGTTTGATGTCGTGCCATAGAAAAACAGTCATTCTGGGTGATGCCAATAACACATTGGGCTCTATGTGAGACCCGTGAGTCATTCTATCAGAAGAGCAGTGGGAAATCTTGACGTATAGCACCCTCTAGAGGTAGAATGAGACAGTGTTCTCACTTAGCTTCTTGGGCCCCTAGTCACCCCCTTTTTTACAGACTACAGAGCAGTGATGCAGAATTGGCATCTTTACTCCTGCTTCACTTGGCTTGATTTATGGTGGAAAGAAATAGTGCCAACCGGCAAAGCTTTCAGGCCAACTGGAGCTAAAAGTTTAATTTAGTTTTGAATAGGGAAGCAGGGAAGGGTTGCAACCTCCTGTCAGGTTTTTATGACATATTTAAATACATTTGTAAGTCAAAGAAGGAAAGCTGATGAAAAAAAAACACAGGTAAGACATACCCCCATTAAAAAATATACATAAGTGTCCATTGACATGAAAAATGTAGCAAAAATGCATTAAAAATACTGAATATAAATTCATATTTTCTGATACAATTTTTTCCTGTCAATAAACCTTTGTATATCTTATAGTGATGCACCTTGGTGGTGTCTGTTTTCATTGGTTCTACCTTCTTTGGCCTAATTTGAGTATATAGTGTGATGACACCTGCCCAAAAATTGAGAAGCCTCTGTATGTATACAAAATTGAGTAAATATAATTAAATTACATTACAGCACTCCTCATTTTTTATTGTCTCTTTTTTTTTTTTGTTTAGTAGGTTTTAGTGGAGTAGGGGTTGAAGATTTAAGAACATTTTTATTGCTCTTCCTTCTAGTCCATTTGACAACTGCCATCCAAATTTGTTATATGGGTATCATGGGGACAGGAAATGAGGAAAATCTCCTCAATGGGGTTAAAGGCAGAGATAAAAAAATGTCTGAAAGTTATATTATTTTCCCTCTGGCCAAATTAAAAGAAGGAATGAGCTGGAGTTGAGTTTTAAAGGGTTGAAAGGAAAGGATTAGGAGGCAGATTGCATTTCCTGAAATTTTGTAGGGTTTGGTGTGATTGGCAGAGATTAATTCTAATATAATGCTATATGTTTGGCTTCAGGGGTTAACGGCAATGTGACCAATGGTTACCAAGAGGAGTTGGTGGATCACAGGCTGACTGAGAGAGAGTGGGCAGAGGAGTGGAAGCATCTAGACCACGTAAGACAGTCTTTTCATTATCTGATGACACTTAGGGGTGTTTGTGTAAAACGTTTGCTGTGTAAAAATGACAAAAATCGGCACACTAAAAATAAAAATTGCCATATTTTCTCTAATACATGTAGTTCATACATCATCAGCTCCATCTAGGGGCTTTACTGCGTTTGTTTCCCGATTGAGGTATTGTTGGGAAAAAAAATATTGGATTATCGCACCTACATAACCATAGTCTGGCTGGTTACTTTTGCATTACCAGAGACTTGCCCCATACACCCACATTGTGTGGTCATTTACTGTTACATGTATCACAGAGCTAGTAGCAATGAAGACCTTTTTCGGTGTTTACATTTCCAGGACTTCTTGGTACATGTTCTAGCAGCACCAGTCTATATGGACATTTTCCACAAATTTATGGTCATGGATGATTCTTCTTCATCATCTTCGAGCTCAGTTTAGGACAATAGTGGGCAACTGGGCAAAACCTTTATCTTGCTTTTTCCATACATTGGTCTGGCACCATCCAGAGGTTTGTTTTATTCTGGAAAATAAAATGCATACATTGCTTCGGCTAGAGCAGGGGTCTTTAAACTTTTTAAACAAAGGGCCAGCTTACTGTCCTTCAGATTTTAGCGGGGTGGACTGTGGTCATCGGGGTTAGAAATTGTCCCAGTGGCAGTGGGAGTAAAGAACTCATCTTTGGCATTAGTGGGAGGGATAGTGCCCCGTCGTTGGTGTTAGTGGGAGGAATAATGCCCCATCATTGGTATCAGTGGGAGGAATAGTGTCCGATCATTGGTATCAGTGGGAGGATTAGTGCCCCGTCCTTGGTGCCAGTGGAAGGAATAGTGACCCATCACTGGTATCAGTGGGAGGAATATTAACACATTGTTGGTGTTAGCGGGAGGAATAGTGCCCCATTGTTTGTGTTAATGGGAGGAATATTGCCTCATCATTGGTATCAGTGGGAGGAATAGTGCCCCATCATTGGTGTTAGTGGGAGGAATAGTGCCCCATCATTGCTATCAATGGGAGGAATAGTGCCCCATCATTGCTATCAGTGGGAGGAATAGTGCCCCATCATTGCTATCAGTGGGAGGAATAGTGCCCCATCATTGCTATCAGTGGGAGGAATAGTGCCCCATCATTGGTGTTAGTGGGAGGAATAGTGCCCCATCATTGGTGTTAGTGGGAGGAATAGTGCCCCATCATTGCTATCAGTGGGAGGAATAGTGCCCCATCATTGGTGCTAGTGGGAGGAATAGTGCCCCATCATTGGTGTTAGTGGGAGGAATAGTGCCCCATCATTGCTATCAGTGGGAGGAATAGTGCCCCATCATTGCTATCAGTGGGAGGAATAGTGCCCCATCATTGTTGTTAGTGGGAGGAATAGTGCCCCATCATTGGTATCAGTGGGAGGCTTAGTGACACATTGTTTGTGTTAGTGGGAGGAATACCTCCCCATTATTGGTATAAGTTTAAGGAATAGTGCCCCATCATTGGTGTCAATTGGAGAAACAGTGCCCTGTTGTTGTCAGTAGCAGGAATTATGCCTCATTGTTGGGGTCAGTGGGAGGAATTGTGTCTTGTATCAGTGGGAGTAAATGTGCCCCAATGGCCAGATAAAGGCAAGCAAAGGGCCACATCTGGCCCCCGGATCGCAGTTTGGAGACCACTGGGCTAGAGCATCTGGGATGCACTTTAATGCTCCCTAAAGCTGTGCAATATCCTTTAGATTTACCAATAGACCCTTAAGCTTTACAGTTTGGTAAATCTAAAGCTGGCCATACACAATAAAATCTGATTATTTGGTAAGTCTTTTAGATTTACCAATACTATTTAATTTGAGGGCTTATCTTCTCAATCTATTCAGTTTGCACCCAACTAGGAAAGTACTTTTACAACATGGTTGATGGTAGATCTAAAGGAGCTTGGACAATCAGACTGTAACAGATATAGTCATCTTAAAGGATACTGAACAAAGTTTGTCAGGTTTAGGCCTTGTTCAAATGGGCGGCAAGGGGGTGGTAAAAACAGACGGTTGAGCTTCAATTTTACCACCGCATGATCTCCCACCTAAAGAAGAACATGCAGCTGCTCAGGGCTGTACACACAAAAATTATACTCCTTGTCATACTGGGCAGGCAATACTGCCGCCAAATGCATTTAATTTAAAGTGGATGTAAACCTCAAACATGATATATGAACAAAGCATGTCCATCTATAGTGTGTACTTGTCTCAATGCAGAGCACTAAGTGTCATTTTTGTCTGCTGCTTCGTTCCTCTGCTAACAGTGTTAGTCATGTCTGACAAGTTTTCCTAACACCAGCAGAAAAATAGTGACAGGGGAGGGCACAGCCTGTGATTGACAGCCTCAACTTTGTACCTGTATGAAAGGGGGGGGTGTGTCCCTTCCCTCCAATCATCTCCCAGAGTTCTCCTCACAGCTGTACTGTCAGCTCTCCGCCCCCTGCTTTTAATAGCTGAGAGATCCTGTGTAAATTGGCCACTTTGAATGGATGTAGGGGAAAGACAGCTGTAGTTACACAGGTACCACTTATGTAGGGGGGATATGTTAATCTCTGTGTATCATCTGAGACCAGTCATTTCACTGGATATAGGTAAGGGTTTACAACCACTTTAAGTGAAAAGGACCTTCCTGGAGCTTTGTGTAATGCTCGCGGAGCAGTGATGTGGCTTTTCAGGGTTAAAACATGTGATGAGAAGGCAACAAATTGCCTCCCAGCCACCTGTCAACCACCCCCTGAAAAGCAATCCCCTGGGGATCACTTTTCAGAGGGGCTTTAAGGATAGCCAACCGTGTGAACATGCCCTGAGAATCCGGATTTTCTGTTTGTTGTCAGCTAGTTCTTTTTCATTCGTAAACCACTTCATCTTACAATATTCTTTTCAACAGGCCTTGAACTGTATAATGGAAATGGTGGAAAAGACAAAGCGTTCTATGGCCGTGTTACGTAGGTGTCAAGAAGTGGACAGAGAGGAGCTGAATTACTGGAAGAGACGGTACAATGAATCCTCAGAACTCCGGAAAGGAAGCGAGCACTCGAGCAGGCAACACAGTCCAACCAGCACCGAATCTGGTACCAATGGTGAGAACGCCTCTGGTTACATCACTAGCTGACTATGGCTTGATACAATGTTCTTTCTTGTAGGTTGAGGACATATGAAATGCTATGTATCTCTATGAGAACTGCTTCAATTGACACTACTGAAGTCGTTGCGACTTCAGAAAAGGTTTCTGCACTACTTTGATCTGATTTTGACACAACGTCAATGCCAGAGGGTGTAAAAGTCAAATCAAAGTAAATCCAATTTATATTATGGGATACAACAGGAGGAACTGAGATACACAAAGGTGGGTTGGAAAACTCAAAACTCCCAGGTGGACAGGTACAGAGTCAGGAATTTTGGTTAGTAGATGTTGCTGTTGGAGACTTCAAAATATAAAAGAAGGCAGGGGATAAATCACCCACTAGGCTTTACATCTGCCTAATATCACTTTTGGTGGACCACCCTAAAAGTGGCTGAAAACTCTCACATATACCCAATGAAGGGACAACAATTAGAGTATGGGTAGTTTGGCCCGAAAACATAGACATCCATAGATGGGGCTGAGATTACATATATATAGGTAGTCCGTTTATGTCTATATGGCTACCGCCACAAGAGAACAAGTCCACTGGAGCAGGGCTAGTCTTCAAGAAGGGGGGAGTAGCAGCTGTTTCCCAACAACATGTAAAAAAACTGAAAAAAGAGGCACCTCTGAGTGTAGACTGTTAAGTGGTTTATTGAAATAATAAAAGAGTAAAACTCACATAGTGGTATGTTAATACCGGCTTTTCGGGTATTCCCATTACCCAGGGGACGTTCAGAGGTGTAGGGGCCATGGTGCCCGTGCTGGAGCTTTGTTGCTGCCTGGTCACGCTGAATCTGGCCGGCAATCACTGTGGGAAGGGAAACAGCCAGGACCGAGGGTTGGAATGCACGCTGGAACCAGTGCTGCATCTTGGCCTAGGCCAACAAGGCCCAGGCCTAGGGCAGCACTTTGCAGGGGGGCAGCAAAAAAGCTGATGGGGCTGCACTGATATGCTGCCCTGATGGGCACTGATATGTTGAAATGATGGGCACTAATAGACTGCACTGATGGCCACTGATGAGCAGGACTGATGAGCAGGACTGATGAGCAGGACTGATAGGGCTGCACTGATAAGGCAGCACTGATGGGCACTGATAGGCTGCACTAATGGGCAAGAAGAGGCTGCACTGATGGGGCTGTACTGATGGCCACTGATGAGGCCGCACTGATATGCTGCACTGATGAGGCTGCACTGATGGGCAGTAATGAGGCTGCACTGATGAGCACTGATAAGGCTGCACTGATGGGCACTGATGAAGCTGAACTTATGGGAAGTCATGAGGCTGCACTGATGGGCACTGATAGGCTGTGGTTTACAGATGACAGGGCGGGTCATAAACAGGAAAGGGTGTGGCCTTTACTGGAAGGGGTGGGTCATATTTAAATTAGGGATGCCCAAGTTTAGTCAGGCCTAGGGCAGCACAAAACCTAAATACACCACTGGCTGGAACACAGCATCGACCTCTGACCTCACTAGTCTGCGATGCGTTTTGGAGCACGCGCAACAGGTGGAAGAAAGGAGCTTGCATTGTAACCTTCCACCTAATGCGCATGCTCCGAAACACGTCACGGACTAGTGACGTCAGAGGTCGATACTGCGATGAAACAGAGATGAAACAAATCCTCCTACATAAGTTGTACCTGTTAATTTCCAATCTTCTCTTTTCTACAGCCATTCCAAGTGCTGAATTTTAAATTTTGTCTGAGCTGTCAGAAAAAAGGGGGCAGGGAGCTGAAGTCAAACTCTGCAGAGCTTAGTGAGGAGAGGTCTGACAGCTGATTGGAGAAAAGGGATGGAAAGGGATAGAAAGGGAGGACCCCCGCCCCTTCACTCAATACACAGGAACAGACCTGAGGCTGTCAATCAGCTGAAAATCCCTCCCCTGTCACCATTTTGCGCTTGGTGTCAGGAAAACTTGTCATAGCGGAGGAACAAAGCAGCAGGCAAAAGTGGCACTTAGTGCTCCTAACTGAGACAAGTACACACTCTAGAGGAATATGCTTTGTTCATATTTCATGTCTGAGGTTTACAACCACTTTAAAGCAACTTTGGCAGACTGATGGACCTTGTGAAACTCTTCTAGACACAAATAACAAGGAGTTCTCCATGTTAGATCTTGAACACCCTCCTAAGACCCCGTTCACACTGGGGCGACCTGTCAGGCGACCTGGTCGCCTGACAAGTCGTCGTAGGTCGCCTGCCATAGAGTAGCACAGGACCCGTTCTAATAGGAGCGACACAAGTCGCTCCGACTTAGAAAAAGGGTCCGGAGCTTCTTTGGGGTGACCTGGAGCGACCTGCATTGACTTCAGTGATATGAAGTCCATGCCGGCCGCTCCGAGGTCGCGGTGCGAGCTGCGCACCGCGACTTCACAGGTCACCCGGCAAAGTCGGGTCGCCCCAGTGTGAACGGGGTCTTAAACCAATGACCATACTTAGTATCAACAAACCAAAACCATTTATAATAGAAACAGTGCCTTGATCTACGAAGTATGTTTTTTTTTTGTATCATTATCATGTGTTAGGATTTTTTACATTTACTTATATTTTAATTTCCACTTTCAGATCTTCAGAGGGACTTTAGTAGCAGAACAGGAGGAAGCTATGTTACTGATGAGATCTGGAGAAAAGCAGGTACTTAGATAAAGTACAATGGCAAGAAAAAGTATGTGAACCTGAGTCAGAGCCCAGACCTTAACCCCATAGAGATGCTATGGAATGACCTCAAGGGAGCCGTACACACCAGACATTCTACAAATGTGTCTGAGCTGAAGCAGTTTTGTAAAAATTGTCAAAAATTCCTCCTGAACGTTGTGCAAGTCTGATCCAGAGCTACCAAAACTGCTCGTATTCAAAGTAATTGCTACCAAAGAAGGGTTGACCAAGGATTTGCTTACTTTTTCCTCCTATCACCGTGAATGTTAATTGATGATTCCATTGTTGTGAATATGCCTCGGAATTGCTATAGTCAGATGTTTGACCATGTACTTTAAGCGCCGGTTCACACTGGCGCGACG
Organism: Pelophylax lessonae; assembly: GCF_965119305.1. Lineage (NCBI taxonomy): Eukaryota > Metazoa > Chordata > Amphibia > Anura > Ranidae > Pelophylax > Pelophylax lessonae. Next base: position 48,306,269 of record NC_138778.1, on the reverse strand, counting down.
CTACTTTCAGGGGCGACCTCCGAGATCGCGGTGCGAGCAGCGCGCCGCGACCTCGGAGCGGCCGCCACAGACTTCATAACATTGAAGTCTATGGCGGTTGCCTCCTGGTCGCCCCAAAGAAGCTCCGGACCCTTTTTCTAGGTCGGAGCGACTTGTGTCGCTCCTATTAGAACGGGTCCGTAGCTTCCCTATGGGAGGCGACCTGTGAGGCGACCAGGTCGCCTCACAGGTCGCCCTAGTGTGAACCGGGGCTAAAAGCTGACCACTATTATAGAGACACCTAGTGGTGATAAATTAAAATTATTATGGCACATGCATATGGGCGCATTTAGGTGTACAGCACTGGAATCCAGCATACAGTATTTCCATACCCAGGAGTCCACAGGTGTTGCATACAACAGCAGCCAGCAACTGTAACCACTCATCAGTGCTTACATGTACACAGGAGCAGATGAGCAACCCTGGACTGAAACAGTTTGCATCCAAGGCCGCTCACGACAGGCATCTGACTGTATACAACATGGACTTCCAGGCACAGAAAAACACGTAATGATAAATTCTGATGCTCAATGCCCAAATGCATCTATGTGCATGAGCCCCTATACAATACTTTATATAAAGCTGTATGCCCAACTAGGTTTCAGTATATAAGTTTTTTTTTTTTTTTTTTGCCTATTCATAAGTTAGACAACTTAAAAATATTTGCCAGAATATCATCCTAGTTCATTTTAGTTACTATAAGTAGTAGTAGTACTATAATTTGTCACCATTTCAGGAGCATGCAAATTTTTTAGATTTTATATTTTTAGATTTGACATGTTTGGTATCAATTTACTCAGTACAACATCATCTTTTATATTTCACCAACAGTTTGGTATTATATTGTGTTTTTGTGCACTAAAAAGCATTTAAGTTTATTTTTTCCTCAAAAATGTGGCCCAGATGTGGCTAAAGAAAACCTCTTAGGCACACATTAGTTTGAGTGTATGGTTTAGGAGATCAGCTAATGGTTTCATAATCTAACACAAAATTGTTCAATTCTGAAATTGGTTGAGGGCTATATGGCAGGAGTAACAGGAATTCTGAAACTGGTTGTGGACCACATAAAAGGAGTAACAATAATTCTGGAATTGTTTGTGAACCACATTGAAGGAGTAACAGTAATTATGGAATTGGTTGAGGGCCACATGGAAGGATTAACAGAAATTCCGGGAATTGTTTGTGGACCACATGGAGAGAGTAACAGTAATTCTGTAATTGGTTCAGGGCCATATGGAAGGAGTACCACCATTTTTGGAATTGGTTGAGGGCCACATGGAAGTAGTAAAAGCAGAGGCGTAACTAGAACCTTCAGGGCCCCGGTGCAAGAAACCATGAAGGGCCCCTCGGACCCCTGGCCGGGGGCCCTTCCCTTCAAGACGGGGGCTCTTCCCACTGATCCTGGGGTCCTTTACTCACGTTGCGGGGCCCTTTATTACAGTCCCGCAGCGGGACCCTTTCACAAATTCTGCAGTGGGCCCCTTTCCTTCCATCTTGGGGCCTGCAGCTACAGGAGGAAAAAGGCGGACAGTGATTTCTCTACATGCTTCCCCTGCCGCCCCTCCTATCCAGGTGTACAGGGGAGCAGCACAGGCCCCCTGGAGCATGGGGCCCGGTTGCGATTGCAACCCCTGCAACCCCTGTAGTTACGCCCCTGAGTAAAAGAACCCCTGGAATTGGTTGAGGACCACATTGAAGGTGTAATAGTAATACTAGAATTGGTTGAGGGCCACATGGATGTAATACCAGTAATTCTGGAATTGTTTAAGGACCACATGGAAGGAGTAAAGATAGCTCTGGAATTGTTTGTGGACCACATGGAAGGAGTAACAGTAATTCTGGAATTGGTTCAGGGCCATATGGAAGGAGTACCACCATTTTTTGGAATTGGTTGAGGGCCACATGTAAGTAGTAAAAGAAACTCTGGAATTGGTTGAGGACCACATTGAAGGTGTAATAGTAATACTGGAATTGGTTGAGGGCCACATGGATGGAGTACCAGTAATTCTGGAATTGTTTGTGGACCACATGGAAGGAGTAACGGTAGCTTTGGAATTGTTTGTGGACCACATGGAAGGAGTAATTGTAATTCTGGAATTGGTTAAGGGCCACATGGAAGTAGTAACAGAAATTCTGGAATTGTTTGTGGACCACATGTAAGGAGTAACAGAAATTCTGAAATTGGTTGAGGGCCACATGGAAAGGGTACCACAAATTTTTAAATTAGTTGAGGGCCACATATAAGTAGTAACACAAATTCTGGAATTGTTTGAGAACCAAATGGAAGTAGTAACAGAAATTCTGGAATATATGGACCACATGGAAGGAGTAACAGAAATTATGGAATTGTTGTGGACCACATGGAAAGAGTGACAGTAATTCTGGAGTTGGTTGTGGACCACATGGAAAGAGTAACAGTAATTATGGAATTGGTCAGGGGCCACATGAAAGTAGTAACAGAAATTCCAGAATTGGTTGAGGGCCACTTGAAAGGAGTAACAGAAATTATGGAATTGGTTGAGGGCCACGTGTCTCCATTTGGACATGTCCAATCTACCCCATACTTTTTAAACTTAGCCCCAGCTGTTTGGCACTTTGAGAATTTGGACATTCCCTTGAATATAAGAACATAATCAATGTGTAGCTCCTTCCTATCCATGTGTAATATGCTTTGTTCGACCTAAATAAAACGTTAAAATCTTACTAATAGAGAATTGTAAGATGTTTTGATGTATTCATCATCCATCGCAGCCTAATTGTAACTTAGAATGTACCGTAACTCCCTGCTCATCTTTTCCAGAAGAGGCCGTAAATGAGGTGAAGAGGCAAGCCATGTCTGAAGTACAGAAGGCCGTATCTGAGGCCGAACAGAAAGCATTTGAGATGATTGCATCAGAGAGGGCCAGGATGGAACAGACTATTGCAGATGCAAAGAGGAGAGCAACAGAGGATGCGTTCCTTGTAGTGAATGAGCAGGAGGAATCCACTGAGGTATGAGCCAAACTGCCCTACTCTACACCTTTTCATATTGACATTTGTGAACCATTAACTTGCTGTAATGTGTTTGTTAGCATTATAGTATTGGTCTGTTTGCTTCAACCCAGTGACCTGAATGCTAACACCAGTTCTTTTAGAGAACTTAAAGTATATTTAAAGCAATTTTTTGTAATATTTTGTTTTTTAATAAGAGTAGGAAATGGTTAAAACCCTTGTGTCCTGTTGGGGAATTTTTTCCTTACTTTCTGTCTTGAAGACACAAAAGGGAAAGAGTGGTAATACTCAGGATTAAAAGCGCATTATGGGTTTTCTCGATAGAGAGCACAGAAGAAGCTGTTTACCTTCAGGCTCTCTCACATGTTTAAAACATTACATAGAGTCGCCTGAAGGGTTCCAAAGGGAGGGGTGAGTCAGCTTTAGCTATAGGGCTGTGTAAACACTGGGCCTTTTTTTACAATAAAGGAGCCAAGAAAAGCCTAGAAAACATGTAAAAATGATTTGAAAGCTTCCCACGATGGCTGGGTTAGAGAATACAACATTTTAACATGCAATATGAATTTCATATTCATTTACCTGATTCAAAAAAAGAAAAATGTTTTTATCTTATATTTTAGGCCTTACTGTAATAATAAAAAAAAGGTAAAAACTAACTTTTAGAGCACACCTGTCTTTTACCTTTTCAAGGCATAGCAACACGACAAGTTTTTTTTTTTTTTTCTCCTATCCCCAGCAACAAATACATTTTCTTCATTTGAGGCGTTCATAGCCTTTCAATCCTGGTGGCTAAATAGAAAAGTAAAGCGTAGGTATGAATTTGCTGCTGGGGAGACCTACATTAAAGAGGGCTTGTTGCTTTGCCCTGCATTGTGTACTTTAAAGAAAATCTGTGCTGGGGGAACTTGTATGTTACATGCCATTGTTGTTCTCCCCCTCTACAAGTTTTCCTTAAAGCCCAACTTCCGGAAGTGTAAAAATCATCCCCTAGGGTAAAATGCTCATTTAGCCTAGGGGAGAGTAGAATCACCTACCTGATCCTCTGCTCCCCATGCTCTGGCAGTAGACTGTCTCTCGGCATAATTACATCCAATGCAGGGGAACAGACCCTACATAGGTTCTAATGACATCCAAACCATAGAGCGTAGGGGAGAAGATGCTGCGGGGACCGGCAGGGCCATCTTACCGAATGGGCACGCTGGGCAGTTGCCCGGGGACCCCACTTGCCCGGGGGGTCCCACCTGCTCAATGAACCAGCCCAAGTTAAGAATTAGTCCCAATTCCCGTGTGCATTCTGCCGCTGAATTTAGCAGGTGTCAAGCGCCTGTCGGCCCTGCGCTGCTGTCCGGCCACTTGGGCAGTGGAGGGGGAGCCTACAACTGCAGGAATGCCTGTCCGCCTCAATGGGAATAGACACACAGAGGACAGTAGAGTCTGACTCCCATCCGTGTGTGCTCACCGGACCCAGTCATCCAACTTGGAAGCGGTCATTACCCTGGCACTGCTGTACAAATAAATATCGCCTTATCGATAATTTGCATTTTTATTCTCGTGGGTGATTGTGTAGGCAGGGCCCCAGTGCACTGCATTGCCCGGGGCCCTTTAATGCTCTCCGGACCGGTCTAGCCCCACAGAGTATTGGGCAAGTAAATCTTCCTTACTTTAATGAGCAAATGAACCCTTGTGCGTCCACACTGCATAGGGTCATTTTTACCTTCCCTGGAGTTGAGCTTTAAAGGATAATTATACTTTTGATTCAACCCCAGTTGTATAGCCCTCTAAGATAATCTAAGCTAGAACTCTTTCACCCAGGTGCATACTTACTTCTCAATGGCAGGTGTAGTGGTAGCCAACCATAGTGTTTATATTCTCCATGCCAAAATCTCCTCTGGCTTTGCCTGGGCAATAACTTTCAAAAGACATGACTGGAGTTATACTCACACATAGGAGATTCTAAGAGCAGGCCTCCATTCAAGTCTGTAGGGTATTACAGCTGCAGACATGGGCAGCCTCAGTACTTATGTACTGGGGTGGGATTGTTCTAGGTTGGATCACTTTAGATAACTGGAGAAAGTTTTTTTTTTTTTTTCCAAAGTGTAGCTGTACTTTTTAAGGATATACTGTACATGCATAGACTTTTGCACCAAGAAGCATAAAATGGTACATGAAAATGAGTGAACACCTTTGTACTTGTAGCATTCTGCATCTAACTAAATCTCTTACAAGACCTCACTATTTATCCCTGCAGACTTGTTGGAACTGCGGCCGTAAAGCAAGCGAGACTTGCAGCGGATGCAATATTGCTCGTTACTGTGGATCGTTTTGTCAACACAAAGACTGGGAGAAGCATCATCGGATCTGCGGACAGACCCTACATGGTCCAGCCAAGTCCCTAACCTCAGTCCGCTCCCTACTGCCGAAACCCGCCGACCCTCTATTGCTTAGCCCAGCTGTTGAACGCTCCTCCAGCGCCACCTCTCGCTCTTCCACTCCTGCATCTGTGACCGCCGTGGAAAGCTTGTGAATACTGAACTTCCATCCCAAATGTCCCATCTAACATTTTTTTTACCTGCCATTTGTGGATTTGGATTGAAAAAAAAAAAAAGAAAAAAGTGGTCACGTTACAAAAATCAAACCTCTCCATTGAACCCATTTAAGCTATCTATACATTTCAGATACACTTTTATTTTTAAAGGAGACCTAATGGACCAAAATATTTAACTTGTAGGACCCTGTACAGCACCCTGGACTATGAACACACTAAAGAGGCACAAAGCATAGTGAAAGTTGTTGAACATCTCTGATTTTGTCATCATTCTCTGGCAGAGAGCAACCAGTAGGATAATTTATCAACTTGTACAAATCGCCCTTTTGTCAGCATTGGGCTGATTCTTCCAGCTTGGAATAGAAAGACTATTGTATATTTAAATTATTTTACTCTAAAAGCAGCTATACCAAAATGGCAGTATATAGCATTACAAAAAATTGCATGTTTTTATTTTTTTTTTTCTGAAAGTCTTCCCTGTTGTTGTATATGCTTACCTTTGTAGTTAACTTTTTAAATATGTACTATTAAAAGTAAAGAGAAAAAAAGGCTTTTAAACAAAGTATTATTTAAAATATGGCTGACTATACATAATCTGAAACACTACATACAGTATAGCTAATCAAAAAGGGAGGTAGTGAGAGCAAGTGAATAATTAACATCTGTTTTGGAATTTTGGTAGAAATTTGAAACTCTAAAACGTTCCTGGTATCACATTTAGTAACCAAAAAAAAAATAATTTTCTTTTCGTACATCACAGGACACAGACCCATAAATCATGACATATGGGTTATATAGCCACCTATAGGTAAAGGACACTGGCAACCAATCAGAATTGATGATCCCCTATATAACCCCTCCCACACAGGAAGTACCTCAGTTTTTTTGCCAGTGTCTGAAGGTGAAGGTCGCTGTAGAGAGTCGCTCCATATGTTTGTTATGTTTTAAAGAAGAAAACAGAAGATTATGCTACATACCCCGATCAAAGATCACTGGATCTAAGGGGTTAGCTATCAGATCGATCTAAAACAGTCAATGGACTAAAAAGATGGTACCTGAGCCACGGGAAGCAGATACAAGGTTTTCCTGTAACGCTCTCCTTTTTAGGCGCTGGACCCTGGGATCCGGCCCTTGGAATACCAAACCCCAAAGGCGCTCTGTGCAGGGTGCTCTACAGGTTCAAGGCTGTGGCCCCTCTTATATAGGGCAGTGCTCCCCAACCTTTTTATCGCCGCGGACCGGTCGATGTTTGATAATCTTTCTGTGGCCCGCTGAAGGGGGGGGGACATCAATGCACAGTGACCACATCGTGCCCCCAATCAATGCACAGTGACCACAGCGTGCCCCAATCAATGCACAGTGACCACAGCGTGCCCCCAATCAATGCACAGTGCCACAGCATTGCCCCCAATCAATGCACAGTACCACAGCATTGCCCCCAATCAATGCAGAGTGCCACAGCAATGCCCCCAATCAATGCAGAGTGCCACAGCAATGCCCCCAATCAATGCAGAGTGCCACAGCAATGCCCCCAATCAATGCAGAGTGCCACAGCAATGCCCCCAATCAATGCAGAGATGCCAGCGTTCCCCCTTTCAATGCAGATGCCAGCGTTCCCCCCGCGAGACCCGTGCACTTACCTCACGGCATGGGGTTTGCCTTTTGGCCAATCAGGAAGTGGGAGGACCCGCTCCCTGATTGGCCAGGAGGAGGATCCGTGTGACAATAGCGAATTTTCATTCGCTATTGTCACTCAATGGGCGGCTCGGGGTGCACTGCTCTTCTCCCCGGCCACCCCCTGAATCAGTTCAGGAGTATGCAGAGGATGTGGAAGATCAAGCTGAAGATTCCACTTCCGGGGAGTCAGAGGAGTCTCAGCTTCTCAATCCCAGAGATTGTTTATTTAGTCTCTTACTGAGATGGTCTGCTCTGGATACAAGTTTCTTCCCCTAGAGACAACTGAAGCCTTTTTTTCCTCTCCAGGCTCATTGTTCCCTCCTCAGAGTCTGCGAACATTTCCCATACATCCGCTCTTGGAGCAAGAAGTGTATAATGATTGGGATCATCCTGATAGGATTTATGTTCCACCTAAAATGTTTTTTTGTTATATCCTATGGAGGAAAAGTTTACTAAGAGGTGGAAAATTCCCTCTGTGGATGCGGCCATTTCTTCGGTTAACAAGAGTTTAACCTGTCCTGTAGATAATGACCAGGTTTTTAAAGATCCAGCTGATAAAAGGTTGGAGTCTATTGAAGGCCTCCTTTTGTGGTTGCAAGTTCTGCAGTACAACCAGCAATAGCAGCCATAGGGGTGTGTCAGTCTTTGAAAGACCGCATAAAGTGAGTGTCCAAGACAATTCCTTCTCAAGGAGAGTCTGTGGAAGATCTGTCAGATCTGCCTTGCACTTTGTGTTTCGCAGTGAATGCTCTTACAGACTCCATAAGGCACATGTCACGGTTTGCTCTGATGACAGAGCATATGCACAGAATCCTTTGGTTGAAGAGCTGGTCTGCGGATTTACCATGTAAAAGATTATTGCCTAGCTTCCCCTTTCAGGGAGAACGCCTTTTTGGTGATGATCCGGATAAGTATATCCAAACGATCTTGGGGGGGGGGGAGAGTACATTGCTACCTGTAAAGAGGAAAGCAGGCATCCTCCTTTTAAAATCTCCAGCACTCATAATACCAGTGCTTCTATTTCCAGGCAGTGGCAACGGCCTCAACTGTTTGCATCCGGACCCAAGCCTTCAGGGCAGGGTCAGAAAAAGCCCTGGGCCCAGAGATCAGTCAAGTCTTCCCTCTAAGCCCTCTCTGTGAGGGGGCACCCCCACTCACCTGGGTGGGGGGAAGGCTTCTGCAGTTCTCAGGGGTATGGGTGAAGTGAATTCAAGACAACTGGTTTGTCTCCACCATTTCACAGGGATACAGGCTGGAATTTCGGGTATTTCCACATCCTCGGTTTGTAAGGTCAAGTATACCGACAGATCCCCTAAAAAGAAAGTCTCTCTTTCGGGCATTAAACCAGCTGAAAGCTCGAAGGGTGATAACTGAGGTTCCAGACAACAAAAGGTTCAAGGGTTTTTACTCAAACCTGTTCATAATCACCAAGCAAAGCGGGGCTGTGGGACCTATTCTGGATCTCAAAGCTTTAAACCAGTTTCTGAATGAATCCGACTGGGGAGCCATTCTTGAGGAAGCTACTGTCCAGGGGAAATGGTTTTGGGTAGAGCGTTGTCTCCCCATCAACGTTCTGGAAATTCGTGCAGTCAGTCGGGCTCTGAAATTCTGGATGCCCAGACTTTGGGGTCACCCTGTCAGGGTGCAATCCGACAATGCCACAACCGTGGCTTATGTCAACCATCAAGGAGTCGCTCAGCCCAGAAAGAGGTGAATATCATCCTGTCCTGGGCAGAGAGGTTTGTGCCATGCCTGACAGCAGCTTTTATTCCAGGAATAGAGAACTGGCAGGCAGATTTTTTGAGCCATCAACAGATGTTTCAGGAGGAATGGTCCCTAAATCCTGAGATTTTTCAATCGATCAGCCTATGCTGGGGAGTCCCAGACGTAGATCTGTTGGCATCCAGGTTCAACAACAAGTTGGAGAGATTTGTGTCCAGGACCAGGGGTCCACTCGCAGTCAGGGTGGATGCTTTGGTGACTCCTTGGGAGGAGTTTTCCCTGATTTATGCCTTTCCTGAGGTGCAGCTGATACGGCGTCTGTTGCACAAGATCCAGCTAGAGGGGAAACCAGTAATTCTGGTCACTCCGGCATGGCCCAGGAGGATTTGGAATGCACAAATCCAGGAGTTGGAAGTGACGAGGCCTTGGGTTCTTCCACTGCGTTTGGACCTGCTCTCAAGGTCCGATATTCCACCCTGCTGTACAGTTTCTAAATTTGATGGCTTGGCTTTTGAAGCCTTGATCTTGGAGAAGCAGGGTGTATCTGGCCTGGCAGTTCATACGCTGATAAACGCTAGTAAACCAGTCTCTAGAAATAATCATTACATTGCCTGGAAATGGCATCCCCACTCATATATTATAGGGAGAATTCTAGCTTTCCTGCAAGTGGGGGTAGATATTAAATTAGCATTGAGCATGATTAAAGGGCAAATTTCAGCTTCACCAGTTTTTTTCCAGAAACCGATCGCTTCCCACTCCTTGGTTCAAACCTTCGTCAGGGGAATATTGCGTTAGCTTCCACCTGAGAAGCCACCATTGTGTCCTTGGGACTTGACTTTGGTGCTGGCAGTTTTGCAAAAACAGCCTTATGAACCTCTGGGGCAGGCTCCCCTGGTTCTTTTGACCAGAAAACTGATCTTTTTAATTGCAATAACTTCAGCTAGAAGGGTATCGGAACTAGCAGCTCTTTCCTGTAAAGAGCCTTTCTTGATATTTTATCAAGATAGGGTGATTTTATGTCCACACCCAGATTTTTTGCCCAAGGTAAGTGTCTGCTTTTTATTTGAATCAGGACATTATATACTACCTTCTTTTTTTCCAGATCCTCACTCAGAGGAGGAAAAGTTATTGCATTCTCTTAAAGTAATGCGTACACCTAAGTTTTACTTAAAGGAGACCGCTCAGATTTGTAAGACCGAGAGCTTGTTTGTGCTGCCAGAAGGGGGTTGGCAGCATCTAAATCTACAATTTCTTGTTGGATTCGCCAGGTTATTACCCAGGCGTATGGTTTAGTAGGAAAGATTCCACCTTTTCCTGTAAGGGCACATTCTACCAGAGGAGTAGGTGCCTCTTAATCTCATTACCATCAAGCCTCTATGGCTCAGATTTGCAAGGCCGCAACCTGGTCACTGTACATACGTTCACTTGTTTCTACAGAGTGGATGTTGGGACCCAGGAGTCTGCTGTAGGGCTGCAGTGTTCTGCATGCGGCGGTGTAATCATTCTTTTGTGGTCAGATGGCGGTATTTTTTGGTGTCCCCCCCTCCCCTTAGATGCATTGCTTTGGGCCATTCCATATATTATGATTTATGGCTCTGTGTCCCGTGATGTACAAAAAGAAAAATAGATTTTTAATTCATACTTACCTGTAAAATCCATTTCTTGAAGTACATCATGGGACACAGAGGTCAGAGGTTTTTATTGCTTGCTACAAAACTGAGGTACTTCCTGTGTGGGACGGGTTAAATAGGGGGTCATCAATTCTGATTGGTTGCCAATGTCCTTCACCTATAGGTGACTATATAACCCATAAGTTATGATTTATGGTTCTGTATCCTGTGATGTTCTTCAAGAAATGGATTCTACAGGTAAGTATGAATTAAAAATACATTTTTTTTTTTTTTGATTACCCCCACCTTCTAAGCTACACACCTTCCAAATTCTCTCCAGTGACAGGTCCTCTGTGGCTAGTTAGGGTGGTCTCATTGGGCAAGGACTTAAGGGTGGGTAAAGCCTTGATATAGAACCAAGGCCTAAATCTAGACTCTAGCCTTCCCTTCAGTCTTGCACAGTTGTACAGACTCCTTTCCTCAAACTCTTGGTTTGATTTCACTTCATACTGTGAGCTTCTTGTGCATTAGAAGCTGCAGCAAGTCAGATAGAGCCTCATCTCCTAGCTGGGGGACATCCAGCATCATCTAGACCAGCCATTTTCAACCAAAGCTCTGTGGAACTCTAGAGTTCCTTGAGCTGTGGCTGATTGGCCTCCCATTTGATAGTCCCTGCCTAGACACTAAATTATCTTTTTAGCTAATACAGTATAAGGGTGCCATTCGGACCGCCACTTTAAGGGGGATTTTCTTCTCACTGGCCACCAAGGTAAAGGGCATTTTTCACACTGACCCCCAATAAATTGGTTTTAGAAGAGGTTCCCTGAGACCTGAAAATTATTTCCAGGGTTCCTCTGGGGTAAAAAGGGTGATAAATACTGATCCTGATTTTTAATAAGTTAGTCACTTTTGTATGGTTTTACACTATGTGGAGTTTTCTTTTTCATTGAGTCTTTGTGGAGAAGAGATTGTGATCCTTGTTCTGTCTGGATTTTCTTCTGTGGGAATGGTCTGTATCCAAGCGATCTATCGGTTGATGCTGCTACTACGATTGAAGCCCACCTGGATGTCCTTTGGCTTTCTATCCATCTATACATGCTGGTTTAGACCCACTAGGCGTAAGCTTATGTGAGTCCATTTCATCCGGTAAGCCCCCTCTGATGTTGGTGGTGGTTCCTGTGCAGGAGTTTGAATCATTCACCTGGAATAACGTTTGAAGATTTTTGCTTTTTACTTCCTATTTTGGACTCACTTTGGACTTTTTTTTTTTATTCTAGTAATTAGCCAATATTATCATTGCATTATCTGTCTATAGTATATGTGTGTATTGTATCAATTGTCACATAGATAACTTTCATCTTTGCACTACATATCCACCCCTTTCATTTGTTTGATTTCGGTTCTTTCAATCAAGGAAACGCAGCATCACATGTGGACATTACCCTGGGCTGGGTTGACATTTTGACTAAAGCCCCGTACACACGTACCGATTGTCGGCCGTAAATATTCGGCCGACGACCGATCGGCCGATTGTAGGCTTGTTAGTATGATGCTTCCGACCGCCAACAGCGCATTTTCGGCCGAACAGAATCTGTCGTGCAGGCATTAAAATTTTTGTTGGCCAACACCAGAACGGCCGATTGTTCGCCAGTCAGTACAGATTTCGGCCGACAGACAGCCGATTAGCAAGACTGGGCATGCTCAGAAAAGAAAAAAGACAAGGAAAGTTAACCATCACTTGACATCACTTCTGCAGTCGGCTGTTGTTGGCCGACAAAATTCGTGTGCAGTCTTTTGCAGTTTTCAACAGACACGACAGCCCTGGACAAAAGACGGCCGATCGTTCGGCCGACGATCGGTACGTGTGTACGGGGCTTTATTGTCAAAATGTCAACTAAGCCCTAGGTAATGTCCACATGTGATGCTGTACCTCCTTGATTGAAAGAACCAAAATCCAAACCATAACCATCTCGCCTCCTCACCGCCTGCCAAACACACTCTGAAGAGTGATCCATGGCGGTTTGCTTTCCTGAGGGGCGTCAATAATAGCCACTCATATGAACAAGCCCTAAGAAGTTTACACAGAATCTTTTGACATAAAAGCTGGCATGCAGACAGTAGGCTAGGATAGATGCTTGTTTTGGGACCTTGAGTCACGGGCATAGATCCAGGTCACAACTGATCAGGTATACTTGATCTCTAGCCATTGTGCTTAGCCAGGGCAGATGTCTCAACATCTCCTGTTGATGAACCCTATTGTGTCCAAAAATCCCAGTTCATACAGTTTCAAAGCCTTGAAGAAGGGGGAGTGTTGGTTTCCACTAAACATGTTGGCTTTTTTAACCCATGTTGCTTTAATACAGGGTCTCCTTGCTTTCTAAACAAAGGGCCAGTTTACTGTCCTTCGGGCTTTAGCAGGGATAGACTGTGGCCAATGTGAGTAGAAAATGCCCCAAGCATCAGTGGGAGGAATAGTGGCCCATCATTGGTGTAGTGGGTGGAATAGTGGTTCATCTTTGGTTTAGTGGGAGGAATAGTGCCCCATTATTGGTTTAGTGGGAGGAATAGTGCCTTATCATTGGTCTGGTGGGAGGAATATTCCCCCCTTTATTGGTTTATTGGAAGGAATAGTGCCTCATTTTTGGTATCAGTGGATGCCTGGTACAGATGAGGATCAGGAGTGTTGCAACCAAGGTCTACTGGTGTTTGAGAGATCCGCTTTCTAAGACGCTATTTATCTTTATACATAGAATGCAGGAAGGTAAAAAAACCTTGAGCCTTTAGAACCACTTTATTGTCAGTGGGAAGAATGGTGCCCCATCATTGATGTCAGTGGGAGGAATGAAGCCCCATCATTGATGTCAGTGACAGTGGGAGGAATAGTGCCCCATCATTGATGTCAGTGGGAGCAATGGTGCCCCATCATTGGTGTGAGTGGGAGTTATATTGCCCCAATGACCAGATAAAGGCAAACAAATGGCCACACCTAGACCCCGGACTGCAGTTTGGAGACCACTGCTCCAATATAAGGTAAATAAATCAATAATTTTTCGACTCTACTACCATTGGTGTGGTGCTGTTACTACTTGCTCAACTCTTGGGCTTTAACAATGGTGGCAGATTTGGAGTTCCTGGCCTTTCAGGGAAGCTTAACCGGAGTCAGTAAGCTTCATGAACCAGTTTCAGCTTTATAACATAAGATTGCAATCGTGAATAATCCAGTTACCCAAAACCTTACTTCTCAACCCCTTCAAATACAACACACACCCGGCCCTTTGCCATAGCAAAATAAGTCACCTTTGGATATATCCTATATCCAAATAAATCCCCTACAAATTTCATTCTGCCTTATATTTCCAAATGTATATTATTGTTAGTAAAGATAAATTGACTGCTATATTTGAAGCCCAGGAACACTCAAAACTCCTAAATTGCATCCAGAAAGTATTCACAGCGCTTCACTTTTTCCACATCTTGTTATGTTACAGTCTTATTCCACAATGGATTAAATTCATTATTTTCCTCAAAATTCTACATACAATACCCCATAATGACAATGTGAAAGAAGTACGTTTGAAATTTTTGCAAATTTATTGAAAATAAAAAATGAATAAATCAATCAAAATCATACATAAGTATTCACAGCCTATGCCATGGCACTCATAATTGAGCTCAGGTACATCCTGTTTCCACTAATCATCCTAGAGATGTTTCTACAACTCGATTGGAGTCCAGCTGTGGTAAATTCAGATAGGACATGATTTAGAAAGGCACACAGCTGTCTATATAAGGTCCCACAGTGCATGTCAAAGCACAAACCAAGCCATGAAGTCCAAGGAATTGTCTGTAGACCTCCGAGCCAGGATTGTATCAAGGCACAGATCTGGGGAAGGGTACAGAAACATTTCTGCAGCATTGAAGGTCCCAATGAACACAGCGGCCTCCATTATCCATAAATGGAAGAAGTTTTGGAACAGGATTCTTTCTAGAGCGGACCACCCAGCCAAACTGTGCGATCAGGGGAGAAGGGCCTTAGTCAGGGAGGTAACGAAGAACCTGATGGTCCCTCTGATAGAGCTCCAGCGTTTCTCTGTGGAGAGAGGAGAACTCCTCAGAAGGACGACCATCTCTGCAGCACTCCACCAATCAGGCCTGTATGGTAGAGTGGCCAGATAGAAGCCGTTCCTCATTAAAAGGCACATGACAGCCCATTTGGAATTTGCCAAAAAGCACCTAAAGGACTCTCAGACCATAAAAAACAAAATTCTCTGGTGTGATGAAACAAAGATTGAACTCTTTGGCCTGAATGGCAAGTGTCCTGTCTGGAGTAAACCAGGCACCGCTCATCACCTGGCCAATACTATCCCTACAGTGAAGCATGATGGTGGCAGCATCATGCTGTGGGGATGTTTATGAGCGGCAGGAATTGGGGGGACTAGTCAGTATCAGGGGAAAGATGAATGCAGCAATGTACAGAGACCTTCTTGATGAAAAGCTGCTCCAGAGTGCTCAGGACCTCAGACTGGGGCGAAGGTTCAAAAGGACAATAACCCTAAACACACCGGCAAGATAATAAAGAAGTGGCTACTGAACAACTCTGTTAATGTCCTTCAGTGGCCCAGCCAGAGCCCAGACTTGAACAGGATTGAACATCTCTGGAGAGATCTGAAAACGGCTGTGCACCGAAGCTCCCCATCCAACCTGGTGGAGTTTGAGAGGTCCTGCAAAGAAGAATGGGAGAAACTGCCCAAAAATATGTGTGCCAAGCTTGTAGCATCATACTCAAAAATACTTGAGGCTGTAATTGGTGCCAAAGGTGCTTCAACAAAGTATTGAGCAAAGACAGTGAATACTTATGTACATGGGATTTTTTTTGTTTTTTATTTTTAAGAAATGTGCAAAGATTTCAAACAAACCTCTTTCTTATTCTCATTATGGGGTATTGTTTGTAGAATTTTGAGTAAAATAATGATATTAATCCATTTTGAAATATGGCTGTAGCATAACAAAATGTGGAAAAAGTAAAGTGCTATAAATACTTTCTGGATGCACTGTAGCTTAAACCTTTTGTTCAAAAATGAATAAAAAAACTGTTAAATATTCTACATGTTACTATGGGTAAGAAATTAGACTCCACACTTCAAAGTTCCATCTTAGGTGCTGGCTCAGCCCATCCTCACTGAAGCAATCAATTATGCCAGAAACACGGCACGCCGAGATGCAAAATTATATCTTTCCTTTATTGAAATAGCCAGCGGATACAAGATCAAAGCTGACACATTTACTACTAGGCATGGTGTTTTTTCACAAAAACCTGCTTCTGGAACTAAGCAAAGAGATCCTGTCACCAACCTAAACAAATGCAGGGGAAAGCCCAGAAAATCAAGAATTTAAAAGTTTACTTGCAGTAGAGCTGCACGATTCTGGCCAAAATGAGAATCACGATTTTTTAGCTTGGAATAAAGATCACGATTCTCTGTGTAACAAAAAAAAAATTGGGATAACTTTACTGTTACGTTTTTTTTTTTATTCATTAAAGTCTATTAATTGCGTTTGAAAGACTGCTGCGCAAATACAGTGTGACATAAAATATTACAACAATCGCCATTTTATTCTGTAGGGTCTCTGCTAAAAAAATATATAAAATGTTTGGGGGTTCTAAGTACTTTTCTAGCAAAAAAAACTGATTTTAACTTGCAAGCAACAAGTGTCAGAAAAAGGTCTAGTCTTTAAGAGGTTAAGCTTCCTTTCTCCCTGGCAGAGGGAAGGAAAAGATACAATGTAATCATTTTGTTTATAGTTACTGGGAGACTTAATGCTGATAGGCGTTTGCGGGAGGCTTTTTTTTTTTCCACAGCTGTTCTCTCTGCTTCCTCACAGCTATGCAAAGAATTGAGCATATGTCAGGTTTAGATCGTCGGGGGGGGGGGGGGGGGGTAGAATCGAGATCGCGATTTTCATACGATTAATCGTGCAGCTCTAACTTGCAGTGATATTTCCTGTCCATAAATGATGTTCTGTTGACTTAAAATGTGCCTGTAAACTTGCCAAAAATGTTGACTATTTTAGGAAGAATCTGTTCCCTAACAAAGCCCCCTCTCTTCCTGCATGTTAAAGCCCTCTCCTTCTATGGAAGTGTCTAATTAATGTCTGTGCTGGCCTAGCTCCACCCCAGCATTTTTATGTAGCTGTTGAGAGTACAGACCAGCAGCTGGGGGAAGAATCAATGAAATACAAGTGCAGAGATGTCACTGCACTTGTGATCTATCGAGATCTATGAGTCTCTCTGCTGCAGTGGCAGATGGGACTCATAGAGGTTAATTTACTAAAACTGGAGAGTGCAAAATCTAGTGCAGCTGTGCATGGTAGCCAATCAGCTTCTAACTTCAGCTTGTTCAATGAAAACAAATCTGGAAGCTGATTGGTTTCTATACAGAGCTACACTAGATTTAGCATTCTCCAGTTTTAGTAAATCAACCCCATTGTCTTTTTATTCACAGATCTAGAACTTTTACTACCGTGTTTCCCCAAAAATAAGACCTACCCCGAAAATAGGACCTACTGTGATTTTCCAGGATTTCTGCAATATAAGCCCCACCCCGAAAATAAGTCCTAGTTTCACCGGTTCCGGACCGCCCACTGCATATTTACTGCAGCAGGCTGGCCCTCCTACGTGAAACGACGTAGACCTATGTCAGTCGCGCGCCTGCAGCTAGGGGGCAAACGTGCTCCCGCCACCACTCAGCAGCCGGAACTCCTATGCACGTGGCAGGCGGCTCCCATTGCCGCCTGCCACCCACGATCGCTCCCCGCTGAGAGAGAAGAACGGTAAGCTGTTGTAAACACAGCTGAGCGTTCTTCTCCCTGGAATGATCACAGAGCTCCTGTGATCCTTCTATATAGGATTCCAGGTCTTTGTGATCATTTCACAAGCCACTCCCCCCCAGTTAGACTCACTGCCCTAGGCTCACATTTAGCCCCTTGATCACCCACAGTGTTAATCCCTTCCCTGCCAGTGTCATTATTACAGTAACATTGCATATTTTTAGCACTGATTACTGTAGTAATGTCACTGGTCCCCCCAAAAGTGTCAAAAATGTCAGTTAGCGGTCTGATCTGTCCGCCGCAATGTCGCAGTCCCACTAAAAATCGCAGATCGCAGCCATTACTAGTAAAAAAAACAAAACAATAAAAATGACATAAATAGTTAGTAGACGCGATAACTTTTGCTCAAACCAATCAAAATATGGAGCAGAAAACAAATTGGCCTAAAATGTTAAAAAAATTTTGATTTTTACATTTTTTTTTTGAGAATGTTATATAGCAGAATGTGAAAAATAATGTTTTTCTTTTTTTTCAGAATTGTCACTATTTTTTTGTTTATAGCGCAAAAAATAAAAATCGCAGAGGTGATCAAAAAGCACCAAAAGAAAGCTCTATTTGTGGGAAAAAAGGACATCAAATATATTTGGGTACAGCGTTGCATGACCGCGCAATTGTCCGTTAAAGGAACGCAGTGTCAAATCACAAAATATGGCCTGGTCATTAAGGGGGAAAATCTTACGGTCCAGAAGTGGTTAAAGTGGTTGTAAAATCCTATAGTCCACTCTAATACAGTATTATATAATGTACAATGTGTGTGTTTCTGTAATTTTATTGTGTCAAATACCTTTGTTACAGCGCCGCTCACCTGACCTCCTGCTGCTCTCCTCCTCTTCTCCCGGTTGTCAGGGGGGGGGATTTCAGCCCCTCCCTCTGCTCCCCCTGGAGAGCACCGGCGGGTGACGTAAGCGTCCAACGGCGCTGTAACAAAGGTATTTGGTACAATTATTTTACAGAAACACACACACAGTACAGTACATCATATAATACTGTAATAGATTGAATTATAGGGTTTTACAACCAATTTATATCATATAATACTAAATGCTAATGACTCCTGCCCTGACAGGCAGGGAGGGAGAGCGAGATAGAAGAAAGGGGGCACAGGAACTGGAAAATACACATTACAAAACCTACCCTGAAAATAAGCCCTACTGTTGTGTCTTTTGTTGCCAAAATTAATATAAGATTATTTTTGGGGAAACACGGTATATAATGAATAACTTCTTTTCCTAAATGGAAACTGCAGACCAAGAGAAAAGTGTGTTATGGAGAAGCTTACTGAGAGTGACATAGTCCAGCACTGTTTACTGCACTGCCTTATCACTCTTGTCCCAAGGTTCACAGGACAAACATTAGTATAATTTTACACCACAAGATAGAGCTCTTGTCCTTTTTTAGCTACTGCCTTTATTAAAACAAATCAAATAGCATTATATAAATACATAGATGTTTTCACTATTGGTGTTATCATTAAAAGGTTCTGAATAAACATTACCTATGAGAGCAAGTCCTTACAGTGCCTGAAGTGTGCAGGCTGATTTTTAAAACAGGAATATTTATTTTATTTAAAAAAAAATTCAATAGTAAAAATGGTAAAAAATAAGTTTAACTTGTTATTCAGCAAACACTGAAGCTGTTCAAAAGTTTTCTCTCTTTACATCTAAATTCTCTGTGTAGCCACCCTGTCGCCAGAGGTATCTAGTAATTTAGTCCCCCAGGGTAGTGACACCCCCCCCCCCATATGGTTTAAGCTTGCCGCTGTTTCCTGTTTTCCTGTTTCCACCACTAGGTGTCACTGGCCCCCAGGGCAATAGTTAAGGGGTTGGTGGCAATCTTATGCTATTTACAATTTATGTCCCTTTTGGCAACTACTAAGAGGTTGATGACCAGTGGTGCATGCTGGGGGAAGCTATAAATGTTTGGTGAGTGGCCTGGTGAGCTTGCTTACCCCCCTGGCTGTGGCCTGGGAAGGTGTGTGCAATGTTTTGTGCTGTGTAGGCTAGAGTCTGCTTGGAGCCTAGCACAACATTCCTCAAGTTGTCCTGCCTGGTCTAAGAGGGTACAGCACCCAAGGTGCTAGAGCAAGAGAATGCTGCTGGAGGGGGGATTGATGTCCACTCTTAGGATCCTAGCATTCCTTGGATGGAGTAAAAAGCTGATGGAGACTTATCCTAACCCTCTCTTTTTGTGATTCGGAGCAATCAATCTGAAGAAAAAGGCTAAAGTAACTGGTGCCCACCATTGGCGTGACTATCTCTACTGCTTTATGGAATCCAGCCTGGGCTAATGTCAGCCCTCTCTCTGCACTGGAGGCAAGTTCTCTTATACCCCGGCAAGGAGGGGCACTACATCTGTACCCATCCATAGCCAGAATCCAAAGAGTACCTCACAAGCTCACTGGAAATGTATTTATTGCAACAAGTGCTGTGTAACCTAATCTTTCTCCACTCCCTGTTACACATTGCAATCAAACTTGTAGCATCCTCCTAGATAGTGTAGGCTGTAAGGCTCCTCTGTAGTCAGTGGAGCATGGGTTAATTGCTCTGGTCTGCTCCAACAGGCTGCTAATCTGATTACTTTCCCCTGCCTTCTAGGATATTCTAGAAGCATAATGGGAAGAGGAATAGGGAAGTAGCTTGAATATTTATGGAGATTCAGCCAATCCATGGGAAGGTGTGAGTAGGTGGCTGGAGAGCCCATAAATAGTCTAAGGTTTAGAGCAGAGGTGCATTCCTGGGAGCAGTTCTGTCAGAGAAGTCTCATGTTTGAGGGGCCTGCCCTTCAAGACAGCCTGCTGGAGGCACTGCTTGGAGGGCATTGAGGCCCCAGCTATAGCCTAAACTGGGAGGCCTATGTCTCTGTCACTGAAGAATGCCCAATGGATATCAGATGAAGGCAACTGATGAGCCTGTGGCATTGTGAGTACTAACTTACATCCTGTGCCCTAGAAACTGTGCCATATTCAGTTCTACAAAATACAAAAAAACAAAAGGGAAGTCCTAGGCATTTTTCCCATCAAGTAGCCAACTTGGTGGAAGCTCTCTGCCAGAATAGTGGGAAGTGAGGTGTCCACAGTAATTTCTTGCCCTTTGAGGTATGCCATGCTTCCCCCTACCCATCCGAGTTTAACTCGGCAATAAACGTACAAAAGTCACCCCTAGACAGTTTATTTGAGCCAGTGAGAAAGAATAAATTGCCATGTGCCTGATTATGTGTGCACAAGGTTTGGGGAAACCGTGGCAGTGGCTCCTTCGGGAAGGGGGGATACAAACTTTTACGTTTTGGCCTGTTGGCTGGAACTATTTTTTTTTTGCACATCAAGATTTTGGTGAGAGCTAACCAATAGCCAGAAGGGGGTCTATTTGGGATTACCTCTCATTATATCACAAGCAGGTGCCCTCAGATCACCAGACTACCAGCAAATGTGAGAAGGTTGGAATGGAACACTACAGCAATGCATCTAAAACACCACAATGCTTGTTACATCAAATATACAGAAAAAGATCAGTGCAACACCAGCCTAAAATAAATCAAAATATGAAAGCAGATATGCACTCAGGGTCAAAATATCAAGTCCTAATAAAGTCCAATAGTAAATAAACAGTGCAGCGCTAACATAAAGAACACACAAGATCCCACAGAGTGATGTCAGTGCTTCTGATTAAATCTTTCAGGTGATTCAGGTGCAAATCCTCCACCATAGGCAACAATAGCAGCACACCTCACTCCAAGACCCCTGAGTCAACAGGTAGGTCAATTGCGCTTCTCCCCTTTGGGGTGACCAATCTATTCTCCTATACACATCCACATATAATCAAGGTATCCTGGGATCATGCTGGACTAGTGATCGCCAGCACAAAATTTCTAGGGTAATCTGGTCCTCAAATCCTCAGCGTATGGTACATGTAATTAAAGAAATATGTAGTGCTCTCTGCTTGGAAAGTACATTTATTAAGAGCCAATTAAAAGCACTTACAAATCCAGCACTGTGACCCAGTGCCCAGTATACAGCGTGTGAGTGTAGATACACGGATGATCCCTCTTCCTCATGTGACTCCTCCTCCTCCGTACGCGTTACATCCTGTGGGCGTTGATCCGATAATAAAGTCCCACCCACGGGACGTAATGCTTACAGAGGAGGAGGAGTCACATAACATACACAGAACATAGAATTGCAATCATATTAGTAAATATAAACTGCTAAATACCTTTTCTCATCAGCAATTAGAGCAGTCTTGTGACTGCTATCAGTGTCTGGTTAAAGCTTGTAGGAGGAGTTTTCATTCTCCCCTGACTGTCCTATGAGGCTGCAGAATCCCTGGACAGTGCTGATTGGCTCTGTGCTGTTCACATGCACCCTCTCTAGCAATACACACCAAACTGTGCTTGTATAGCTTGTCCCCGAGCTCTGTACTATTAGGAAATCATTAGGGGACAATGGGAGAAAGAGAGGATCAGAGAAGACAGGATGAAACATCCTTTTTACACAATGCAGAAGATTAACCCCCTAGGTTCAACAGTGAGTATAACAAGCATGCTTTACTGCATATATAGACTAATTTTACTATTGAGGGTTTAGTAACACTTTAAAGCATTAATAAACCGCAGTTGATGGAAAAAAAATCCCCTGCAAGGCAATGTCATAATGTGCTAGTATGCATAGCATATTAGCACATTAGGAGAGACTTATCTTAGAAGGAAGTCCTCCAGCGACACGTTGTTGCCGCTAAGAGGGCTGACATCTTCCCCGATCATGTCTTCCGGCTACATGAGTGGCCAGGGGCACAATGACGTTACTCTCGTGGGAGCCACTGTTTATGGCCTGGGCTCTGAATGCCGACCTTCAGAGCGTATGTGCTGGTAACTTCACTGTCTGCATGCACTCTGAATATCTCCTATACTCTGCAAGTTTAGGAGATATTCACTGTCCCTACAGATAGGCCTTACTTTAGGCTTGCCTGTAGGAACAAGTGGTGGAACAGAGTTTACTACCACTTTAAGAGACACTTGAATCTTTATAATAGCCTCAGGAAGACTGCATTAGGCATACAGGGTTCATTTCAGAGTGGCTGTGCTGTAGTAGAAGCTCTGAGGTTAAAAGGGTCTCATTTACACTTGCAAATTAGTCTGTCAGGACCTGGATCTCCTGCTGGTAGCGCTGCGCTTTCCAGAAAAGAAGATTGTAGTTCCAATATTCACCAGCAGGTGTCTCCCAACAGCCATCAGATCCCAGTAATCATCTCCACCTGATGCTGGCAGCTGAAAGGGTATTTAGTCCCTCTCCTGCTGTTGCACCTTGCTTTGCTTGCTAAGCTTGTTTTTCTTTGCAGCCAGATGCTAGCCATTTATCCTGTGCCTGCGCTTGATTGTGCTCTTTGCCTTGCACTTATACCCTGAACCCTGCTGCTTTGTTCCTATTTTCCCTTGTTCTTGATCCCAGTTTCGGTTCCCCTTTCTTACATGTTCCCTATACCTCCAGTTTTACCTTGCTTTCTTGTGTTCTCCTTTTGTATATTTGGTATATAGTTAGTTCAATAGTTAGGATTTTAGTTTTTTAGTTTCTGTCACTGGGTTTTTGGTTTACTTGTATCTTCTATGTTTGCTGTTTGCTGGTGTTTGGATGTCCTTTGTTTGCCTATTAATAAATTCACATATATATTATATTTATGATCTGTTTCCTGGTGCAGCTATGCAGATTTGGTGATCTCTGCTGCTGATTCCTGAGTTAGCGGGAGCAGTTAGTGAATATATGTGGGGGTTCCTGGCTATTAGCTGCAGCCGGGAAGCCCCGTTGAAAGCAAAAGGAGGCTGACAGCACCCGCAGCTATTCGTAGCCGCTTGCATATATTCGCTCAAGCAGTGGTTACCTGTGATGACTTCTAGCCTGCAAACTCCCCAATGGGACCCCCTCTCATACCCAGACCCCATAGAAGCTGTGTTGGCTGGTATAGCTTTAATTATGCCACTGATACATGGGGGTCTATTTATAAAAAAAAAAAAAAAAAATTAATGTCACAAGCATTTACCCACCCATAACACATTTTTAATAGTATTATCTCCTATGAACCTCAGCTCCATCCAATGACCAGAATGTGGCATTTTCCTAAAATACCTTAAACAGGAAAATATCGCATTACAGGGAACGAAAAAAGTATTTGATCCCCTGCTGATTTTGTACATTTGCCCACTGACAAAGAAATGATCAGTCTATAATTTTAATGGTAGGTTTATTTTAACAGTGAGAGACAGAATAACAACAAAAATATCCATAAAACAAATTGCAAAAAAGTTATAAATTGATTTGCATTTTAATAACTGAAATTAGTATTTGCTCCCCTATAAATCAACAAGATTTCTGGCTCCCAGGTGTCTTCTATACAGGTTGTGATGGGAGTCACTTTGGTTGGGGGGCCCGTGGAACACAGATTACCTTAGAGAGGTTGGGAAACTCCTTGTCCAACTTCCCCGACCCCTCTTCTGTGTAAGTCACCCTGTGTCTTTTAGGGGCACAGGGTGACCAAGAACCCCAGTTGGGTCTGCACTAATCAGACTCGCTGTACAACCACACCAGACATTTTGTGTTGCCCAGGTTATCCTTGGTTCTATATGTGTGGTTTGTGTTAAAAGAATGAAGGCCTCTTTCACTTGGGACAATAATATTTCTGTATATAAGTGAAGGTGCGCTGGTAAATGGATGAAAGCTGCTACCTGAACTGTGCTCCAGTGAAATAGTTGTGTAAATAATAGGTGCGCTAAACAATAATAAATCAACAGTGTGATAAATATAAGCAAATAATAAACAATTTGCATAAATGGTGATCAAGTGGAATCAATGTGATAACAATAATCAAAAGTCCAAAATCCCACTGGGTGTCTTGGATGAACTTAAAACTTATTGGCGCAGAAACTCATAAAAATGTGGTGCATTCCAAAAGTCCACCAAACTCCAAGTGTTTAAGGTTGAAAAGGTGCACTGTATGTTGCCGGTGCTCTGTGATGAAAACTCCCGCCACCAACACACTATCCTCCTTACCAAATATAATAGGTAGGAAAACAAAACTCTTTGAGTGCTGTGGGAAGGAGGAATCAAAGTAACCACCCTGTGAAAGTTGCAGGATTGGCCTTTTACCAAAAACCAGGTAACTCAGCGCAGGGAATGTACATAGGTGATGCCTTTTCAATCTGTAATAGTCGGTGACTGTTTTCTCTAAGGGTCCATCCCGCTATTGTCTCTCCAGGTTAAACATGGGCATGATGTAAAAAAGAAGCATACAGACCATGGCGTGATATCCCCGAGATAATTTAATGAATATAAAGTATTGCACTTACATTCACTGCGGAAAACAGTAGCGACGATACAGACTAGCTGCCTGACTCGGCTGCAGACCGAGCAGTGCTGGACGTCCGTGGCGGCGCGACACGCCTCCTCTCTGACGGCGTTTCCTCTCAAACGGGCTTCTACTGAGATAGGAGGGTCCTTGGAGGGTTTTGATTATTGTTATCACATTGATTCCACTTGATCACCATTTATGCAAATTGTTTATTATTTGCTTATATTTATCACACTGTAAATAATATTTCTGAACAATATCACTCAAAAAATATATGAAGATAAACAATTAGACTTTTCAGATTACTAGAATATTGTAGGAGTGCCTTATAGACCCTTACTAGATAGTGAGGTGGGGTGGGGTTTGGTATTGTTAAGTGCCTGTATCCCATTGTTCTATTGTTTCTGTCTGCCTTAAGATCAACCTATTATGGGATGTATATGTGTATGTGGATTAGCTGCTAATGGGGAGGGGGGATTGTCCCACAGTGTACATCTCTTTGTGCCTGTGTTTGAATAAACAGTTCTTATTCTGGTTTGCTCGAAAACTTGTATTGCCTAGTTCTTGGGGTAACTATAGCCAGATTTAAGGGTCTTGTGTTCCAGAGGTTAGGAAGCAGCTTCTTGGCAGATATACCGAGTCAGGGTGTCCAGAGTCCGTTACATTGGTGGCAAGCAGTGGGATGCTTACTGCAGTCTGGGACATCCAAACCTCCTTTGGGATCCAAGGTCCGGATAGCAGGAGAGGAGAGGTACAGATACCAGCAGCCATGGAAGAGGAATTCGGAAGGAGGTTGGAAGAGATGCGAATACAGCACAGGGGACCAGTGTCAGAACAGGTCCTGCTAAGATGGTATGATTCAATCCGCTTGGAACTCTGGAAAAAAGCGCTAGCCCGTGAGCAGCGATACCGGCGAAAAATCCTCCCCTCCTTCCAGGAATGGTACTGGTCACAGTACGAAGTGCGAGTTGTGTTTTTGGGGAGACAACCGCACAAGGAATGGAAAGCTGAGTTAAGCAGGCTGGTGCAGGGGGAGATGCGGTTGGACGAGAGCTATAGAATCCTCTGCTACCCTGACTTTGGGAGCGATTTGGAGTGGCGTTTGGAGGAAATTTTGGAATATAGAGAACAGATGCTGAATGTCTTGGAAGTGCACTGGAAGATTTGGAATTTCTAGCCAAAAAGGAATGGGAGCTGGAGATCACCTACAGATGGCTGCTAGACTCTGCTCAGCACCAGGTCTGGGCTCCCCTTACCTGGGAATATCCAGAAGTACCAGCTGACTGTCCGGAAATTCTGGCTAAAGAGTCGGCAATGTGGCACAGTAATAGTGTGCTTTTCACACCTGCACCCACGGTTTTGGATGCGGAGGTCTTATGGCAGATGCAGAAAGTGCTGTCTCACCTTGACGAACCTGTTTCTGCACAGGATGAGTTTGGATGGAGGAATGCATCTGTCTAGCAGCTGGATAAAGGTAAGGGAGATAGAGCGGCCAGCTCATCTTCCCAGCTGCAGTTTAACCTGCCTAGCGGTATCCCCAAGCGTGACTCAGGGTGGATTTTTCCTGCTGTTATCGGTATCCCCGAGTCACGCTCGGGGTGAATGTGCAGAGCTGTGCAGAGCGAGCAGCTGTGTGTCTTACCTTATCCTGGCGATCCAGCGATGATCTCCCCATTGCTGTGATCGCCGCCGAGATCCCCGCCGCTCGTCTGTCAGTCTGAGGACTTCCTGGTTCCGTTCCCTGCAGCAGCAATGCTGCATGGGAGCGGAACTAGGGAGGGAAATTCAAATGTTGCACCAAACACTAACATATAAAAAGGAGGTGATACAGTGTAATCTGAGAGGATTACACTGTATCACTTTGGTAAAAGACACAGTGCCCTTTCAGTGCCCCTTGCCATTGTCATTTGTGAGAAATAAAATCATTTGAAAATGGCATCAAAAAAGCGCTGTCCTACATGAGCACCGTGCACAGCACCTCCACTGCCATGGTCCGCACAAAACACGGAACAGATGTGCTGAAGCCGCAAGTCGTGATCGACTACAATCACACGATGGGAGGTGTCGACCGAGCCGATCAGGCAATGACCTTTTACCCGGCGATGCGGAAGCAACAAAAAAAGTACTACAAAAAGATTTTCAGGCATCTCCTTGAACAGTGCCTTTGGAACGCCTATATCCTATACAAAGCCAACACTACCATACCCCTTGTTCATTCGGACTTTATCTGGAAGGTGGCTGAGCAGATTTTCGTCAACCACCCGACGCCATCAGTATCTGCTAACAGACCCGGACTGTCTAGTTCCATGCTTCAAACTGTTTCACACTCAGGATGTGTATTGAATTTCTTTGACAAATTTCATTATTTTTCATTGCATTATTGAATAAAATTATATTATTGATTAGATTTTAATTCATGTGTTTGTGTTTCAAATTTATCACATCTGGGATGTCTACTAGAGTCTTGTTTTGGTAAGTTTTAAGTCAGTAATTACTAAGAATTGTAGGCCTAATTTAAGGACTAAATGTAACGCCAAATTTCCATGCAAAAAATTGTACCGATTTTGGTACAGAATTCCTGACGTAATCATACCGCCAGGGAGGTTAAGGGCTCGAGAGAAGAGGAAGCTGTCCTCATTCCCCAGCCACGGATCACAGATTTAAGTGACTTTCCATCGGAGGATGATATGGATGATAAATCACCCGCCAAAGTGTTGGCACTGTGCCCAAGTGCCACCAGCCCATGCCCTGGACTTTCAGTAATTCCAGAGACTGGGGATTTAATAGATTTTACTGCTGAGGAGGAACATCCCAGTGAGCCTACAGCAGCAGAGCGGACATCCAAACATATCGCTGCTGACCTCTGCCTGCAACAGTTGGTGACCCAGGAAGATGTGTGCAAGGCTACTGACTTTCCTGCAGAACAGCTGGCATCAGGGCCTAACATCACTGAGCTCTGGCCAACATCAACAGTAGCTTCAGCCTCCCTTAGAGAAGAGGCAGCTGGCCTTTCTGCTACACCACCGACAAGGACATGGGATTTCCTGCCAGCAGCATCTGTGGAGGTACAAGAAACATCTCCAGCTGAAGCGCTGAAACCTGGACAGAGGGTCAAAGATCTCTGCCTCACACCTGCGGCAGTTATGGAGGCCCAGGGTGAGAAGGGAGAGGAGGTTGTTGTCCTCCCTCCACAACAGTCAGTCAGAGTGGAGGAAACTGTCTTCCCTCCCCAGCCAGGATCTGTGCACCTGGGAGACGGTACCAGAGAAAGGATGTCCTAACAGCCAGATGAGGGTAAGGAAGATGGAGCAGCTGACTCCCGTTCCCAACAGCAGACAGCACCCCAGAATGATGACACCAACCCAGCAAAAGAGCTGGCAACAGAGCAGAGTGCGTCTGGCCTCTGCCTTCAACTAAAAAAAGAATGAGTTCCTGTGGTAGTGGATGGGACTGCGGTCTTCCCCTTTATATCCCAGGGATGTTGAGCAGTCGGCCCAGGTCCCCAACAGCATGAGGGAGTGAGCCCAGCCACCCTGTCTTCTCCCCAGCGGCTGAAAGGACTCCAGAGAGAAGTGCCAGTCCACGCTTCTTCCCCGCAGCGGGTATGTTCTACGAGAGAGGCAGAGGTTTGCTAGGTGAATAATGCTCAGTTCGGGACAATTTGTTTGGGATACTGTGCGGGTACAGACATTAGGGGACTGGAACTACAGACTAACTTCAAAGTCAACCCATTTGGGGTTCGTCACTGGGCATGAAAGACAGGTACTTAATGGACACTGAGAATATGGTTTGGATTACTTCAAATGGGACAGTAATATTTATCAACCATATATCTCAAGAAATATATGAAGACTATTCCTGGCCTGTTTGATTTTGAACATGTTCATTGAAAGAGCTAATCACATTGGCCTCTGTTCCATGTTCTTCAATATTAGAGACGGACAGTCTGTTACTGGTGGTCTCTTCTTATTGTCTGTGTATTGAGGTGCGATGTGTATTCTGTTAAGCCTGTCTGTCCCATTGTTAATTGTTAATGAACTCACATGTTGTTTCTGTCCAGATGGCTGGATAATTAGTTCAGGTTAATTCTATTTCTGTGTACAATTTCATCTGCATATGATAATGTAATCAGGCAACCGTTGACCTGGTGGGGTAATCTGATCAAGAGGGGGATGTCCATCCTGTATAAAATCTGTGTGAATCTGTTCAATAAAGGAGAAGGTTCCAGAAATTGTACAAGCTAATTTGTCGGCTAGCTCTGTATGGGGGGCGGCTAGAAAATCTGATATCTATGCTCAAGACTAAAAGGTATACTGACAGAAGTCCACGAGCACAGTATGGGTCGCGGTTCCGTTACACAGGTAACAAGCTGAGATTAGGAGCACTCTATTAAAGGACGTGCTCCTAATCTCAGCTTGTTACCTGTATAAAAGACACCTGTCCACAGAAGCAATAAATTAATCAGATTCAAATCTCTCCACCATGGCCAAGACCAAAGAGCTGTCCAAGGATGTCAGGGACAAAATTGTAGACCTACACAAGGCTGGAATGGGCTACAAGACTATCGCCAAGCAGCTTGGTGAGAGGGTGACAACAGTTGGTGCAATTATTCGCAAATGGAAGAAACACAAAATAACTGTCAATCTCCCTCGGTGTGGAGCTCCATGCAACTTCTCACCTTGTGGACTTTCAATGATCATGACAATGGTGAAAAATCCGCCCAGAACTACACAGGAGAATGGAGGTGGAAACAATATGCTTTGGGGGTGTTTTTTGGCTAGAGGGACGGACAACTTCACTGCATCAAAGCGACGATGGATGTGGCCATGTACTGTCAAATATTAGTTGAGAACCTCCTTCCCTCAGCCAGGGCATTAAAAATGGGTCGTGGATGGGTATTCCAGCATGACAATGGCCCACAACACACTGACACTGCCAAGGCAACAAAGGAGTGGTTCAAGAAGAAACACATTAAGGTCCTGGAGTGGCCTAGCCAGTCTCCAGAACTGAATCCCATAGAAAATATGTTTAGGGAGCTGAAGGTTTGAGTTACCAAAAGTCAGCCTCTAAACCTTAATGACTTGGAGAGGATCTGCAAAGAAGAGTGGGACAAAATCCTTCCTGAGATGTGTGCAAAACCTGGTGGCCAATTACAACATCTGAACAAGCAAAAAATTGGGGGAGCAAACCCTGAACATGTATATCTAAAGCCGGTGCAGATATCGTGCTCAAGCCCACCACTGCGTCAAAGTACCCCATTATCAGTGGGTCCTACACTATCCATAAAAAAGGGGTGAATCCAGCCTCTCTTACCCTTGGAGACAACACTCCTTGCTGGGAAGGTGTGCTTATGCACTGCAGGGGACTCCTCCTATATCTACTTGATAGAGGACACCAATAGAGTACAGGTGTGTGTGGGGGATGGGATGCTCAACCTCAGAAGTCTGGTCAGACCGAATACATAATAAACAAGCAAAAAATTGGGGGAGCAAACCCTGAACATGTATATCTAAAGCCGGTGCAGCTATGGACCAAGCAACATGTATATTAAAAAAGAATAGCACAACCATGCAAAAGAAATGACTATCAAATATGGAGACAATCCATAAATAAAAATGGGGATTTAGTTCTACCATATGGCCATATCGTGCTCAAGCCCACCACTGCGTCAAAGTACCCCATTATCAGTGGGTCCTACACTATCCATAAAAAAGGGGTGAATCCAGCCTCTCTTACCCTTGGAGACAACACTCCTTGCTGGGAAGGTGTGCTAATGCACTGCAGGGGACTCCTCCTATATCTACTTGATAGAGGACACCAATAGAGTACAGGTGTGTGTGGGGGATGGGATGCTCAACCTCAGAAGTCTGGTCAGACCGAATACATAATAAACAAGCAAAAATGTTGATTGTCTCCATATTTGATAGTCATTTCTTTTGCATGGTTGCGCTATTCTTTTTTAATATACATGTTGCTTGGTCCATAGCTGCACCGGCTTTAGATATACATGTTCAGGGTTTGCTCCCCCAATTTTTTGCTTGTTTATTATGTATTCGGTCTGACCAGACTTCTGAGGTTGAGCATCCCATCCCCCACACACACCTGTACTCTATTGGTGTCCTCTATCAAGTAGATATAGGAGGAGTCCCCTGCAGTGCATTAGCACACCTTCCCAGCAAGGAGTGTTGTCTCCAAGGGTAAGAGAGGCTGGATTCACCCCTTTTTTATGGATAGTGTAGGACCCACTGATAATGGGGTACTTTGACGCAGTGGTGGGCTTGAGCACGATATGGCCATATGGTGGAACTAAATCCCCATTTTTATTTATGGATTGTCTCCATATTTGATAGTCATTTCTTTTGCATGGTTGCGCTATTCTTTTTTAAATTACATCTGGCCTCTGTGATTGCCAACAAGAGTTTTGCCACCAAGTAGTAAGTCATGTTTTGCGAAGGTGTCAAATACCTATTTCACTTATTAAAATGCAAACCAATTTATACCTTTTTTGAAATGCGTTTTCTGGATATTTTTGTTGTTATTCTGTCTCTCACTGTTAAAACCTACCACCTACCATTAAAATTATAGACTGATCATTTCTTTGTCAGTGGGCAAATCTACAAAATCAGCAGGGGATTAAATACATTTTCCCCTCACTGTATGGCCACTAGATACTGTACTGACAATCATAGGATTTATTCATAACAGACAAAATATAGGGGAAATGTATTACAGCTGAATGAATGCTTGTGACATTTGTCCAGTAAAGACCCCATGGTATTCTTGTGTCTCTGTACATTTGTCTTAGTAGTCTGTTCAGGCTAATAAAAAAATATTATTTCAAGGCTTATCCTGTATGGATTATGTTTCATCAGATATTCAGCAATGGTGCCTGCGATTACCTGAGGTACAGATAGCCACAATGGGAAAGGCCTTCATGAAAACAAGGAAGGACAAACCAGTAAAATAGAGTAACGTAAAATAAAAATCTACTTTTAATGCATTATGTAAAGATCTACCCCAAAAAAAAAAATCTGTATAAATTCCCACCAAAATAGGAAGAAAATTCCAAATTCATGAAGAAAAATTGATTTCCATTTCTTTACAGTTTCAGTATCAGTTGTCATATTACTTTTGAATCTTAGCAGAAACATAAGTCCACAGCATTACAGATTGCTGGAAACTCCAAGCCGAGGTTTGCTGCTGGTAGCTGCAATGCTGGCAATGCACCTACAGTATGTACATTTTTTCTTTCTTTAGTGTAAGCTCCCAGGAATGTCGCCTAACACCAGGTCACCAGTGAGATACCAATCTCCTCTGAGAAATGTTTAGACAGATATGTGAAGAGAGATAAGGGCATTTCTTAACCACTTGAAGACCAGGCTTTTTCTGGCACTTTTTGTTTACAAGTTTAAAATCAGTATTTTTTGCTAGAAAATTATTTGTAACCCCCAAACATTATACTTTTTTTTTAGCAGGGACCCTAGGAAAGAAAATGGCAATCGTTGCAATTTTTTATGTCGCATGATATTTGCGCAGCAGTTTGGAAAACTCAACTTTTTTTGGAAAAATACACTTTAATGGAAAAAAAAACACAACATTTACCCCATTTTTAGTGTAAAATGTGAAAGACAATGCCACGGCAAGTAAATACACTATGTTACCAAACGTATTGAGACGCATGCCTTTACACGCACATGAAATAAATCGGAATCCCAATCTTAGTCCGTAGGGTTCAATATTGAGTTGACCACCCTTTGCAGCTATAACAGCTTCAACTCTTCTGGGAAGGCTGTCCACAAGGTTTAGGAGTGTGTATGTGGGAATGTTTGACCATTCTTCCAGAAGCGCATTTGTTGGACAAGAAGGCCTGGCTTGCAGTCTCCGCTCTCATCCCAAAGGTGTTTTATCGGGTTGGGGTCAGGACTCTGTGCAGGCCAGTCAAGTTCCTCCACCCCAAACCCACTCATCCATGTCTTTATGGACCTTGCTTTGTGCACTGGTGCGCAGTCATGTTGGAACAGGAAGGGGCCTTCCCCAAACTGTTCCCACAAAGTTGGGAGCATGAAATTGTCCAATATGTCTTGGTATGCTGACGCCTTAAGAGTTCCCCTCACTGGAACTAAGGAGCCAAACTCACCCCCTGAAAAACAACCCCCCTCCCCCAATCGATTTGGACCAGTGCACAAAGAAAGGTCCATAAAGACATAGATGAGTGAGTTTGGGGTGAAGGAAATTGACTGGCCTGAACAGAGTCCTGACCTCAACCCGATAAAACACCTTTGGGATGAATTACAGTGGAGACTGCAAGCCAGGTCTTCTTGTCCAACAAATGCGCTTCTGGAAGAATAGTCAACCATTCCCATAGACACACTCCTAAACCTTGTGGACAGCCCTCCCAGAAGACTTGAAGTTGTTATACCCGCAAAGGGTGGGCCAACCCAATATTGAACCCTACGGGCTAAGACTGGGATGCCATATAGGTGCAGGCGTTCCAATACTTTTGGTAATATAGAGACCTACACAGAGTCCTGACCTCAACCTGATAGAACACCTTTGGGATTAGAGTGGAGACTGCAAGCCAGGCCTTCTCATCTAACATCAATGCCTGACTTCACAAATGCTCTTCTAGAAGAAAGGTCAAACATTTCCATAGACATGGTCGAGAAGGCCTGGCTCGCAGTCTGCGCTCTAATCAGTGGCGGCCGGTGCGTTGGGGGCGCAAGGGCGCCACCCCCCTATCCATGCGTTCGGCCCCCTAATCTGCATGCAGGGGCACCGGACGCATGGAGTTCAATTTATTTTTTTGGCGTCACCTGATTAGAGCCATAGGCTCTAATAGGGCGATGCAAAGGGTGGACCCGGGGTGCAGAGCAGTGCGTCCCGAGCCCACCCATTGTGTGACAATAGCGAATGATAATTCGCTATTGTCACACGGATCCTCCTCCTGGCCAATCAGGGAGCGTGTCCGATACGCGCTTCCTGATTGGCCGCAAGGCAAACCCCATGCCATTGGCCGTGGAGGAGGCGGGAGTGGGAGGACTCGAGGAGACGCCGGGGGATTGAAGAGAAGCCGGCCGCCGGGACACTGAGGAGAAGGCGCCGCCGCGGCTGCTCCAGGGCTCCAGGTAAGTGCACTGGTATGGGGGGGCACACTGCATTGAAGGGGGCACTCACGCACGCTGGTCTCTGCATTGAAGGGGGCATGTATGCTGGTCACTGCATTGAAGGGGGCATGTACGCTGGTCACTGCATTGAAAGGGGGCATGTACGCTGGTCACTACATTGAAAGGGGGCATGTATGCTGGTCACTGCATTGAAAGGGGGCATGTACGCTGGTCACTTTATTGAAAGGGAGCATGTACGCTGGTCACTGCATTGAAAGGGGGCATGTACGCTGGTCACTGCATTGAAAGGGGGCATGTACGCTGGTCACTGCATTGAACGGGGGCATGTACGCTGGTCACTGCATTGAAAGGGGGCATGTACGCTGGTCACTGCATTGAAAGGGTCATGTACGCTGGTCACTACATTGAAAGGGGGCATGTACGCTGGTCACTGCATTGAAAGGGGGCATGTACGCTGGTCACTGCATTGAAAGGGGCATGTACGCTGGTCACTGCATTGAAGGGGGCATGTATGCTGGTCACTGCATTGAAAGGGGGCATGTACGCTAGTCACTGCATTGAAAGGGGGCATGTACGCTAGTCACTGCATTGAAAGGGGGCATGTATGCTGGTCACTGCATTGAAGGGGGCATGTACGCTGGTCACTACATTGAAAGGGGGCATGTACGCTGGTCACTGCATTGAAAGGGGGCATGTACGCTGGTCACTGCATTGAAAGGGGGCATGTACACTGGTCACTGCGTTGAAAGGGGCATGTACGCTGGTCACTGCATTGAAAGGGGCATGTATGCTGGTCACTGCATTGAAAGGGGGCATGTATGCTGGTCACTGCATTGAAAGGGGGCATGTATGCTGGTCACTGTTTTGAAGGGGGCACGCTGGTCACTGTTTTGAAGGGGGCACGCTGGTCACTGTTTTGAAGGGGGCACACTGGTCACTGTGCATTGAAAGGGGGCACGCTGGTCACTGTGCATTGAAAGGGGGGTCACTGTGCATTGAAAGGGGGCACGCTGGTCTCTCTGCATTGAAAGGGGGCACGCTGGTCTCTCTGCATTGAAAGGGGGCACGCTGGTCTCTCTGCATTGAAATGGGGCACACTATAACCTAATTACTGAAGGCCCCTTTCACACTTTTGCGACCTCAAAGTCACGCAATTTTTTAAGCCGGCCGCCGGGACACTGAGGAGAAGGCGCCGCCGCGGCTGCTCCAGGGCTCCAGGTAAGTGCACTGGTATGGGGGGGCACACTGCATTGAAGGGGGCACTCACGCACGCTGGTCTCTGCATTGAAGGGGGCATGTATGCTGGTCACTGCATTGAAGGGGGCATGTATGCTGGTCACTGCATTGAAAGGGGGCATGTACGCTGGTCACTACATTGAAAGGGAGCATGTACGCTGGTCACTGCATTGAAAGGGGGCATGTACGCTGGTCACTGCATTGAAAGGGGGCATGTACGCTGGTCACTGCATTGAACGGGGGCATGTACGCTGGTCACTGCATTGAAAGGGGGCATGTACGCTGGTCGCTGCATTGAAAGGGTCATGTACGCTGGTCACTACATTGAAAGGGGGCATGTACGCTGGTCACTGCATTGAAAGGGGGCATGTACGCTGGTCACTGCATTGAAAGGGGCATGTACGCTGGTCACTGCATTGAAGGGGGCATGTATGCTGGTCACTGCATTGAAAGGGGGCATGTACGCTAGTCACTGCATTGAAAGGGGGCATGTATGCTGGTCACTGCATTGAAGGGGGCATGTACGCTGGTCACTACAATGAAAGGGGGCATGTACGCTGGTCACTGCATTGAAAGGGGGCATGTACGCTGGTCACTGCATTGAAAGGGGGCATGTACACTGGTCA
This sequence comes from Pelophylax lessonae, assembly GCF_965119305.1. Taxonomy (NCBI): domain Eukaryota; kingdom Metazoa; phylum Chordata; class Amphibia; order Anura; family Ranidae; genus Pelophylax; species Pelophylax lessonae. Next base: position 48,270,482 of record NC_138778.1, on the reverse strand, counting down.
CTGCGTTGAAAGGGGCATGTACGCTGGTCACTGCATTGAAAGGGGCATGTATGCTGGTCACTGCATTGAAAGGGGACATGTATGCTGGTCACTGCATTGAAAGGGGGCATATACGCTGGTCACTGTTTTGAAGGGGGCACGCTGGTCACTGTTTTGAAGGGGGCACACTGGTCACTGTGCATTGAAAGGGGGCACGCTGGTCACTGTGCATTGAAAGGGGGGTCACTGTGCATTGAAAGGGGGCACGCTGGTCTCTCTGCATTGAAAGGGGGCACGCTGGTCTCTCTGCATTGAAAGGGGGCACGCTGGTCTCTCTGCATTGAAAGGGGGCACACTATAACCTAATTACTGAAGGCCCCTTTCACACTTTTGCGACCTCAAAGTCACGCAATTTTTTACAGCGTTTTTTGCTGCAAAGCAATGCCTATTACATTTTTCTGTTCCCCCCCCCCCCCCAAAAAAAAATTTTGAGCACCAGCCGCCACTGGCTCTAATTCATCCCAAAGGTGTTTTATCGGGTTGACGTCAGAACTCTGTGCAGACTAGTCAAGTTCCTTCACCCCAAACTCGCTCATCCATGTCTTTATGGACCTTGCTTTGTGCACTGGTGCGCAATCATGTTAAGACAGGAAGGGGCCATCCCCAAACGGTCTTGGTATGCTGACGCCTTAAGAGTTCCCTTCACTGATACTAAGGGGCCAAGCCCTGCCCCTGAAAAACAACCCCACACCATAATCCCCCCTCCACCAAATGATTTGGACCAGTGCACAAAGCAAGGTCCATAAAGACATGGATGAGGGAGTTTGGGGTGAAGGAACTTGATGAAATAGAGCGGAAACTGCAAGCCAGGCCTTTTCTCCAACATCAGTGACTGACCTTACAGTGTGCTTCTGGAAGAATGGTCAAACATTTTCATAGACACACTCCTAAACCTTGTAGACAGCCTTCCTAGAATAGTGTAGAAACCTAACGTGACACTTTAAAACTGCACACACTCGTGGAATGGCAACAAGCTACAGTATGGGCGGTGTAGTGGTTAGCACTTTCGCTTAGCAGCAAACAGGGTTGCTTATTCAAATCCCAACCACGACACTACCTGCCTGGAGTTTGCATGTTCTCCCTGTGCCTGCATGCATGGGCTGACTGGCTAGTTTTGGACCAGGGGACAAGTACAACCCAGAGGCCCATGGTGCAATGACTCAGCCCCTTCCCGCTCTCCCTTTTCCTGGCCCCCACCTGACCCGCATCGCAGGCTAAAGTTCTGCTCCATGTACTCTCTACACACCGATGCCAATGCTGGGTTCTCGACCTGGCCAGCAGGGGGTGACTGGGAGGAGCTGGAGCACCTTGGACTGGGCTGGCCAGGGAAGGAGATTCTCTGATGGGGCATGCAACCGGCCTCTGCTTGGACACAGTGTACACTATCCATGCCGAGGAGGAGGGGGGGGTTTAGATCTGCGCTCTATCCCGGTCTTCATCCCGCACTCAGTAGATCACCAGCGGGGTCTTTTTACTTCTCTTCACCTGGAATCCTTTAGACTTTTTACAGGGCATCATAGTGACCCAGAGGGCAATTGCCCCCCTGCCCCTGTCTGCCTGTTAGTCCTCCCCTGCCTGCGTGTGTTTTCTCTGGGTACTCTGGTTTCCTCCTACACTCCAAAGACATGCTGTGAGGTAAATTGGCCCTAGTATGTGTATGTATGAATCTGAGTTAGGGGCCCTAGATTGTAAGCTCCTTGAGGGTAGGGACTGACGTCAATGTACTATGTATATGTAAAGCGCTGCGTAAATTGACAGTGCCATGTAAGTACCTGAAATAAATAAAATACTTAAAAATCTTCATAGGCAAAGCTTTTACAGGTTACCTGTTTAGAGTTACAGAGGAGGTCTAGTGCTAGAATTATTGCTCTTGCTCTAACGTTCGTGGAGATACCTCACATGTATTGAGCGAATACCGTTTACATATGCGTGTGAGACTTACATATGCGTTTGCTTCTGCGCGCAAACATGGAGGGATGGGGACTTTTTACATTTTTATTTTTTATTGCCTCCATAATTCAGGGACACAATCTCCCTCAATTCCCTGTACTACAGAGTAAGTACAAAACTCCCCCACAAGGTCTATTTCCATACCGCCAAATTACCTCATATCTACAACAGAACGCGCCCCCACATATAAGTCTGCCGAGGGCAGCTTGGGATTTTCTGTCTTCCGACATACCCGCCCTGAAAGACATCACAATATTCTATAGATTATTGCATGATAAGGGCACATTTACTAAACACCCGGTGCTCAAAAGATGGGAACGAGACTTGCAGATTACCTTCTCTGATACTCAATGGCGACAGGCCATCCACTACAACCAAACAGCCTCCAGAAGCACGAGCTACTGGGAACTTTCCCAAAAAATCCACCTTAGGTGGTACATGACCCCTGTACAACTGAAGAAATTTGGGAACGTAGACGACGATCAATGCTGGAGAGGGTGCTTATCTACAGGCTCATTATCGCACATCTTATGGACCTATCAACATATTAAATCTTTCTGGAATAAAGTTTTTACCTTTATATCTGATCTCACAGGCATATTAACCACTTCCCGACCACCCGCCGCCTTTTTACTGCGGCAGGGTGGCTCTCCTGTGCAACCCAAACGTAGACCTACGTCGGTCGCGCGTAGGAAGCTAGGGGGCGAGCACGCGCCGGCGGCGGCGTGCTCCTGCCCCCACTGGGCAGCGGGGAAGCCGATGCACTGGTCAGGCGGCTCCGATTGCCGCCTGACACCCACGATCGCTCCCCGCTGAGAGAGAAGGACGGTCGGCCGGCTGTTGTAAACACAGCTGACTGTTCTACTCCCTGAAATGATCACAGAGCTCCTGGGATCCTTCTATATAGGATCACATGTCTCTATGGTCATTTCACAAGCCTTGCCCCCCACAGAGTCACTCCCCTAGGCTCACATTTAACCCATTGATCACTCTTAGGGTTAACCACTTCCCTGCCAGTGTCATTATTACAGTAACAGTGTATATTTTTAGCACTGATTACTGTAGTAATGTCATTGGTACCCCCAAAAGTGTCAAAAATGTCAGTTAGGGGTCCGATCTGTCTCCTGCAATGTCGCAGTCCTGCAAAAAATCGCAGATTGCCACCATTACTAGTAAAAAAAAAAACAATAAAAATGACATAAATCTTTCCCGTAGTTAGTAGACACGTTAACTTTTGCGCAAACCAATCAAAATACGCTTATTTCGATTTTTTTTTTTTTTTTACCAAAAGTATGTAGCAGAAAACAAATTGGCCTAAAATGTTAAAAAATTCAGATTTTTACATTTTTTTTTTGAGAATGTCATATAACAGAATGTAAAAAATCTTATTTTTTTTTTTCAAAATTGTCACTCTTTTTTTGTGTATAGCGCAAAAAATAAAAATTGCACAGGTGATCAAATACCACCAAAATAAAGCTCTATTTGTGGGAAAAAAGGACATTAATTTTATTTAGGTACAGCTTCTCATGACGGCGCAATTGCCCGTTAAAGTAATGCAGTGCCGAATCGCAAAATAGGGCCTGGTCATTAAGAGGGCAAATCCTTCCGGGCTTAAAGTGGTTAACAAAACCATCCCAATCAATAGCAATTCTTAGGCATTACCTCATCCCCACCTCAATTCAGAATTGTGGTTATGCACACTCTGTTTGCTGCCAGACTGATTCTGATTATGAGGAAATGGAGGCGACTGATAACTCCGAACATTTCAGACGTTAAAATTCACCTAAAACTAATCTATGAATATGAATGTTACAGGGCCCTCAAAACTGATTCACTCATGAAGTTTAGCCGCTCCTGGGAGCCATGGGTACAAATACGTGGTTAGGTATTCGATTGAATCTTTCTATATTCTGTAATATACCTATGTGCTTATTAGAAGTTCAGCACGAATATCTCTTTGATATGCCTCTGTTACTCTTTGTTACACTTATATTTTTTTTTTTTACAATTGTATATAGATATTTCAAGACTCTCTATATAATATTGCCTTAAGTTTCACTTGACCCTCCCTTCTAGATTGTAAGCTCTAATGAGCAGGCCCTCTAATGGCGCTTTTCCACTGCATGGAACCGAACGGTTCGGCACGCTTTTGTGCTTTTCCACTGCTGGTACCGCATGGTATAGTGTAGGAACGGTTCGGTACGGTACGGTACGGTGGGGCTTTTCCACTGCATGGAACCGTACGGTACAGTACGGCTCTGAAAAACAGTACCTACTCGATTGTGGTTCCAACAGGTACCAAACTGGTACCATATCCCACAATCCTTTGCATGCAGTCACTACTAGCCACTGATTGGTCAGAGAATCCCACCCACCCCGTTGTTATCCCACCCACTTAACTTTAGTACTAATTTAGTGGAAAAGCAAACCATACCGTACCGAACCGTTCCAACACCGTACCATGCGGTACCAGCAGTGGAAAAGCAAACCGGGCCAAGCAGGGCCGAGTAGAGCCGAGCCGGTACTTGCAGTGGAAAAGTGCCATAATAAGTGCCTCCTGTACTGAATTGTATTGTAACTGTATTGTCTTCCCTTACATTGTAAAGCGCTGCGCAAACTTTTGGCGCTATATAAATCCTGTATAATAATAATATTAATAATAATAATCTGTGTGACTGCAAAGTTATGTTATTGTTGTAAACTTTTAAAATCAATAAAAATCATTTACATTTTTTTTATTATTTATTTTACTTTTTATTTTTACAGTGTCCCATTAATTATTTTTTCAACACTTTTACTCCTATTACAAGGAATGTAAACATCCCTTAGTAATAGAAATAAGGATGACAGGTCCTCTTTATAGAGAGATCTGAGGTCAAAGAGACCCCAGATCTCTCCTTTATCTTTGAAAGCAAAAGATGAAAAAAAAATGTTTTTTGATCTTTTGCTTTAAAAAAAAAAAAACTTTTTTACTTTCCAGCCTGGACCTGAAGTGACGCCATGATGTTGCTCTGGCCCTCCAAGGCCATAGATATGATCAAAGTGGAGCTACTCTTTAAACGCCTGTGTGGCCAGCCGGCGGTAGCGTCATATCGTTTGTTGGGCAAACCGGCGGAAACGGTAAGCCCGAGAGACACCGGCAAGCAGCAGGAATGGGGGGGTTGTCCCCTCCCACCGCTTCTGAAAGCATTCAGCATTCCAGCGGCTCATGAGCAGCTTGAACCGCTTTAATGAGAAAGCCAGCCGCCGGCTATAAAAAACAATACCGGGTTATGGCTAATATCTTCAGCCATAATCCCAGTAAACCACTTGCAACCCGCAATGAGTATATACTGTACGTATTGCGGTTGGCAAGTGGTTAACGCTGACCTCTGGGCTAAACAAATATTGTCTAACTACAGAAGACATATTTATTCTTACTTGAATCTTGGAGGACTTTGTGTATTTCCATCAGACCTGTGCAGTAATCGTGCATGAAACTACTCCTAAGCTATACTTGGGCAGGAGCTTCCTGTAATAAAGACCTCTCACTGCTGCTGTCTTTCCTTGTGCAGGGTGACTGGTCTTGTCTCCACCCTCTCCTGTAGTTTTCTTCAGGGAGCCTGTAGTGGGTGGAGCCCACTGGGTCCCTCCCACATCTCTGCTTTCTGCACAGATTATGTCCTGCACAATAATTCTGTGTTGCAAGGGTGTTTAGAGCACACAAGTGGATTTATATAGTTTGCGGCTATTGAGGAATATATTTATTCTTGTTTTGCCAGAGTTTAGCTTGAAAGTTTATGTAAGGCCAACATTTTTTTGGATAGAGTAATGATCGGTTAAACCCCTGTGTTTTTTACTGTCTTGTTAGGGAAATTTACCTATAGTCCTGTCCTAGGGACACAACAGGAAGTGAGAAGATATCTCTAAAAGAGTAAATCCTCTTTTAGACTGTTATCACGGGTGCAGGTGTACCCTTTGGTGGTTTCAGAGGAGCAGCAATGATAGCTGCATATCTGAACGAGTCGTAAAAGACTGCAAGTTAGAAAACCAGGATATGTAGAGAGGGTGAATTTGTGGAAAAAGTAAGGTGATCTGCTGACTTGGCACCATCGACAGGCAGCTTAACTCTTCAATAAGCCACAGAAGTTGAATCTAGTTTGGAAGTGGAGAAGTTTAGTGAGTAGCTTCTTTGAGGTCTGGGGTTTTATAGGTGTGATGTCCATCTCACAGTTGGGTTCTGTAACGGATCAACCGGCACCCCGACCGGGTACCTACATTGACGGATGCTCCTAGTGCTTCCCGAGGGCTCCAAGCACTCCACCAGACACCGTTACCACTTCAGACCACACGAACCGCCGCAGCTTGGTTAGGGTCTCGCCGTCTCCTACCCACCCTGGACCTACGACAAGGCTCCAGGTTTCTATGGGTGAACCTCTCTTTCCCCAGAGAGTGCAGCAGAACAAGCTCTTACACAAGCTCTTACAAGAACTTAGTGATTATCCAAGGGAGTATGGAGGACATAGCAATCCCTTGTAGCCGATTCCCCCAATGAGAGACAGGACTCTAGATTGAGGGTGAAGTATATCTCTTTATTGAACAAGAAACATACTTTTATACAGGTTTCCACACAAGGTTACTGCCCAAGTGGACCTTGTTGGGGACATGACATGACATTCACAATCCAATAGGAATAGGGTTTTACACTCAGTCATTCCTCTACAGTGTACACAATCCCTCCCCTCTGGCTGAATACATTATCTTATGCAGATGAAAGTGTATACAGGAAAAGAATTAAACCTAAACTAATTATCTGGCCATCTGGGCAGAACATTGTGAGGTCAGGTCATTAGCATTAGACAATGGGACGGCACAATCCTCATTCCCTCCTAATACACAACAATAGGACAAGAATGCTAGTGACAGTCTGTGTGTCTCTCTCACATTGAAGCTGGAATACACATTATCTCAATACATAAACCATAGGAAAAACCTGTCTGACATTGAGGATATGTAATACACACGTTATTTGGGAATTACAGATTTCATGGCAATGGGAATAAATCTTCATATTTCTATTTGAAGATATTGCTGACAAATATGACTGTCCCATCTGAAGCAATTCAAACCATTAATTATCGGTTTTCACTTCCAGTGATGGTGAATACCATCACAGGTTCTTTAATTTTTTTAAAGGCTACCTAATGCTAACCTGTCTATGTCTGGTGATGTCTACTTCACTTGACTACAAATCCAAATTGTTGTCAAATTTGTGTTGGATCCATTAGAAATTCTGTATATAGCTGGTCAGATCAGACAGTGCACAGTCCACATGGGCTTTGCTGGTTAACTGCAGACAGGAAACAGGAACTTTAATCAGTGAAAAGACATGGATCATACCATAGATGCAGCTACAAACTTATAAAGATTGCCATCTACTGGTTGACAAATATTTCTCTACTAAATACTGCAGACAGGAAACAGGAACTTAATTCAGGGAAAAGACATGGAGCATACCATAGATGCAGTTACAAACTTATAAACATTGCATCAACTGGTTGACGAATATTTCTCTACTAAATACTGCAGACAAGAAACAGGAACTTGATTCAGGGAAAAGACATGGAGCATACCATAGATGCATCTACAAACTTATAAACACTGCCATCTACTGGTTGACGAATATTTCTATACTAAGTACTGATGTACAGTAGTCGTTGCACAAAATACAATTCTGTATTCCAACAGGATGATGCAAGAATTTCCGGTCTATACTTTTCCTATGGTCTGTTGGATTTTGCATCTGTGAAGTTCAGGCAGCAGTAAGAAGGTATACACAAGCATGCTTTGCATCACAGCACAGCAAAAATGATCCCCTCAGTCCATTTAGTGCCCCCCCCCCAACTGCTCCTCTAAGCTGCCAAGGAAGCCATACAGGGTATACCAATACCGTGGCTGGGACACTTTGTATCACAGTGCACTAAAAATGATCCTGTTACATTCGGCAGCACCGCCCGCTGTACGCGACGCATGCACCTAAAGGAGACTGCACCACAACCACATGCATTTCACTGGTTCAGGCTGTTAGGAATTAAAACAGGAGGTGAAGAGGTGTCATAACGCCTCCTCACCACCTGTCAAATGCCCCCTGACAAGCCATCCACTGTAGATCGCTCTACAGAGGGCTAATGCTTCCATAAATGAGCACTAAAAGATTGTGCTTTCAGCAATGTAAATCTCATTGCACTACTTGCATTGTGTCCCTACGCATACACCTACGTTGTGAATATATTGATATATGGTATCAGGTCTGACCAGTCTGGGCAGGTGTGACCACCACCTCCTTCCATGTCACCTGTTTTCTAATGAATCACCGCGCTCCACTTAGGTTCTAGTTGGCCAGACTACCTAGCAACCAGCAAAAATACACTTGTGACCTCCCACTAGAAATACAAAGCTGCAAATATTTATTTAAGTGTGATTATAATGAAGTAAGGTGCGGGTCAGGGAGCTTGTACAATCAGCTGGTAATTCAGCCTGGAGGTAGGGTTGTTTTTGTCTGGCGAGGTGTTGTATAATGCGATACTCGCTGCCAGTACAAGTGACTCGTGTGCAGAGCTAAGGGTGTAAAAGCTGCCTCATGTTCAGGTTGTAAACAATGTCAACCCAAAGTAAAGGTCAGGAAGTCATCGTTTGTGAAGGCTTTACAAAGAGATGGGGCCCGCAGGACAATGCACATACACAATGTGCACCAATGTTTTTGCAGGTGTTACCTCTATAGGTGGATATTGAGTTAATCTAAAACTAAACTCCAGACTGATACAAAAGACATAACTTATAGGCATAGTCCACCTGATGTAATAAATGCACCCATATTATTAAAATGAAAAATGTGCATTTATTGAATTTTTGCATTAAAGCCTGCATAGCATTGCAACCGCGATCAGTGCTCCTGCACTGTTTACTTCCAGTCTCTCTGATCCCAGCCTGTAAAAAAGAGAGAGCAAGCAATAAAAACATGAGAACGAGTCTATCTCTTTCCCACGCAATCCAAAACAAAAATAAATGTTACATTGACATAAAAAATGTATCTGTTTTGACTACTTAGGTTAAAAACATGGGTACATAGCAATGCAAAAGCAGAGGGCAGGCTCACTTGTACCAATGCAAAAGCAGAGGGCAGGCATACCTGTGCCAATGTAAAAGCAGAGGGCAGGCTCACCTGTACCAATGCAAAAGCAGAGGGCAGGCTCACCTGTACCAATGCAAAAGCAGAGGGCAGGCTCACCTGTACCAATGCAAAAGCAGAGGGCAGGCTCGCCTGTACCAATGCAAAAGCAGAAGGCAGGCTCACCTGTACCAATGCAAAAGCAGAAGGCAGGCATACCTGTCCCAATGCAAAAGCAGAGGGCAGGCTCACCTGTACCAATGCAAAAGCAGAGGGCAGGCTCACCTGTACCAATGCAAAAGCAGAGGGCAGGCTCACCTGTACCAATGCAAAAGCAGAGGACAGCTCACCTGTATCAATGCAAAAGCAGAGGGCAGGCTCAACTGTGCCAATGCAAAAGCAGAGGGCAGGCTCACCTGTACCAATGCAAAAGCAGAGGGCAGGCTCACCTGTACCAATGCAAAATCAGATGGCAGGCTCACCTGTACCAATTCAAAAGCAGAGGGCAGGCTCACCTGTACCAATGCAAAAGCAGAAGGCAGGCTCACCTGTACCAATGCAAAAGCAGAAGGCAGGTTCACCAGTACCCATGCAAAAGCAGAGGACGGCTCACCTGTATCAATGCAAAAGCAGATGGCAGGTTCACCTGTACCAATGCAAAAGCAGAGGGCAATCTCACCTGTACCAATGCAAAAGCAGAAGGCAGGCTCCCCTGTACCAATGCAAAAGCAGAGGGCAGGCTCACCGGTACCAATGCAAAAGCAGAGGGCAGGCTCACCGGTACCAATGCAAAAGCAGAAGAAAGGCTCACCTGTACCAATGAAAAAGCAGAGGGCAGACTCACCTGTACCAATGCAAAAGCAGAGGGCAGGCTCACCTGCCCCAATGCAAACGCAGAGGGCAGGCTCACCTGTACCAATGCAAAAGCAGAGGGCAGGCTCACCTGTACCAATGCAAAAGCAGAGGGCAGGCTCACCTGTACCAATGCAAAAGCAGAAGGCAGGCTCACCTGTACCAATGCAAAAGCAGAGGGCAGGCTCACCGGTACCAATGCAAAATCAGAGGGCAGGCTCACCTGTACCAATGCAAAAGCTGAGGGCGGCCCACCTGTATCAATGCAAAAGCAGATGGCAGGTTCACCTGTACCAATGCAAAAGCAGAGGGCAATCTCACCTGTACCAATGCAAAAGCAGAGGGCAATCTCACCTGTACCAATGCAAAAGCAGAGGGCAATCTCACCTGTACCAATGCAAAAGCAGAGGGCAGGCTCCCCTGTACCAATGCAAAAGCAGAGGGCAGGCTCACCGGTACCAATGCAAAATCAGAGGGCAGACTCACCTGTACCAATGCAAAAGCTGAGGGCGGCCCACCTGTATCAATGCAAAAGCAGATGGCAGGTTCACCTGTACCAATGCAAAAGCAGAGGGCAATCTCACCTGTACCAATGCAATAGCAGAGGGCAATCTCACCTGTACCAATGCAAAAGCAGAGGGCAGTCTCCCCTGTACCAATGCAAAAGCAGAGGGCAGGCTCGCCTGTACCAATGCAAAGCAGAGGGCAGGCTCACCTGTACCAATGCAAAAGCAGAGGGCAATCTCACCTGTACCAATGCAAAAGCAGAGGGCAGGTTCACCTGTACCAATGAAAAAGCAGAGGGCAGGCTCACCTGTACCAATGCAAAAGCAGAGGGCAGGCTCACCTGTACCAATGCAAAAGCAGAGGGCAGGCTCACCTGTACCAATGCAAAAGCAGGTGAGTGGGCGAATTTCTACAAGTGGGATACACTTCTGAATCTACACTTCAGAGAATGCACAAAGTGAATGAACACAGAAAAGGCTGAGATACACACCACATAGACTGCAGGTGATCTTTTTATTCCTTCAGCTCTCTTCTTGTAAAATGCAATTCGTACCACTCCTTCTGACAGCCCTGTCCTTTATCCTCAAACTCTCTCTGCTTCACCCCTCTTCTCCACCCCACAGCTTATATATATCACCCTCACTCCTGTCCTCACCTTATTACTGCACTCACCACCTCCTGCTATTTCTAAACCCGCATGCACATAACTCCTCCAGGACACTGAGGCATGTCCCTTCATATAAATCACACTCTCATATTACCACCCTCACCTTTCTGCTTCTCCTAGCCTCTGGAGACATTTCCCCAAACCCTGGGCCTCCATCATTTACCCATGCTCAACACACCACTTACCCTACACCCCCTGGCTGCAGCCACACTCAGCACAATCTAGTTCCCATCTCTCTTCTTCCCAAGACCGAACTCCCTTTCTCTTGCGCCCTCTGGAACGCCCGCTCTGTCTGTAACAAACTCACCTCTCTCCATGACCTTTTCATCGCTAACTCATTTAATCTACTCGCCATCACCGAAACCTGGCTGCACGAATCAGACACTGCGTCTTCTGCTGCCCTATCCCAAGGTGGTCTTCTATGGACTCACTCCCCTAGACCCAATGGACGCAAGGGAGGGGGTGTCGGGATCCTTCTAGCCCCACATAGCACCTTTCAGGTATTTCACCCACCTCCCTCTCTGTCACTATCCTCATTTGAGGTACACTGCATTCGCCTTTTCTCCCCGGTCTCTCTAAGGGTAGCTGTGATCTACCGCCCCCCTGGACCAATATCAACCTTTCTTGACGACTTCTCTGCCTGGCTACCCTTCTTTCTCTGTTCCGAAATCCCCACAATCATTCTCGGCGATTTCAACATCCCTATTAATATTAACACTCCTACCACTTCCAAACTTCTCAGTCTAACCTCCTCCTTCGACCTGAAGCAATGGATACATGCTTCTACTCACTCTGAAGGCAATATCCTTGACCTTGTCTTCTCCTACCTATGCACTCCACACTACCTTTCAAACAATCCTTTCCCTCTCTCTGATCACTACCTTATTAATTTCACTCTCTCCCTCCGCCTCCTCTCCCTCTAGCTACCGTACAGTTACCCGCAGAAACCTACACCATCTCAACCCTTCTCTTCTCTACTCTGCTACCGACCACCTCTATGACAAAATCGCACCCCTGTCCTGCGTCAACCTAGCCACCTCTGTCTACAACACTTCACTCTTAGCCTCCCTGGACACACTGGCCCCACTCACTACACACCGAATCAGGCCCCGACCCTTTCAACCTTGGCAAACCAAAATCACCAGAAGTCTGAAAAAACATAGCCGTGCTCTTGAGCGCCTATGGCGTAAGACTAGGTCTCAGAAGGATTTCAACCAATATAAATCTGCCCTCCAAAAATACAATTCCAGTCTCCACACTGCCAAACAGGCCTACTTTATCACTCCCATTAACAGCCTGTCATCACGCCCCCGGCAACTCTTCACTACCTTTAACTCTCTACTCCGTCCTCCACCACCCCCTCCCACCGACTCACTCACTGCCCAGGAGATTGCCTACCACTTCAAACAGAAGATTGATACAATTCGTAAGGATATCGTTACTGTTCAGACACCTTCCATACCTTATGCTTCATGCCCACAGGTGCGATCATTTCTTCCCTCATTCAACCCCGCCACTACAGATGAGGTTGCTAACCTACTTGCTAACGTCCACTTAACCACCTGCCCTCTGGATCCTGTTCCCTCGCAAATGCTACGTTCACCCTCTGGCCCTATTCTACACTCTCTAACCCACATCTTCAATCTCTCCCTCTCTTCTGGCATCTTCCCCAACGCTCTAAAACACGCACTAGTCAGCCCTATACTCAAAAAGCCCTCACTGGACCCAACCGATCTGAACAACCTACGACCTATTTCCTTGCTCCCCTTCTCATCCAAACTCCTCGAACGTCTAGTCTACAACCAACTGTGCGACCACCTTGCCATGAATAACCTCCTCGATCCCCTTCAGTCCGGATTTCGGCCTCAACACTCCACTGAAACTGCTCTCCTAAAACTGACAAACGATCTACTAATGGCCAAAACCGACGGACACTATTCTGTGCTCCTACTTCTGGACCTTTCTGCTGCCTTTGATACGGTTGACCATCCCCTCCTACTCAAAAAACTCCATGCCTTTGGTCCCTGTGACCGTACTCTTCAATGGTTATCTTCCTACTTATATAACCGCACCTTTAGCGTTACCTACAATTCTACTTCCTCCTCTCCTCTTCCCTTCTCTGTTGGGGTCCCCCAAGGCTCTGTTCTTGGACCCCTCCTATTTTCAATCTACACCTCCTCTCTGGGTCAGCTGATAGCCTCCCACGGCTTCCAATACCATCTCTACGCTGATGATACCCAAATCTATCTATCCACCCTCAGCTCTCTCCCTCAGTCTCCACATGTATCACTAATTTACTATCAGATATATCAGTCTGGATGTCTCATCACTTCCTCAAACTCAACCCATCCAAAACCGAGCTTATAATTTTTCCTCCACCACGTACCCCTTCCACTGATTTCTCCGTCAATATCAATGGCATTACTATCAGCCCATCCCCGCATGCCAAGGTCTTAGGTGTTGTACTGGACTCTGAACTCTCCTTTAAACCCCACATCCAATCGCTGTCCAAATCTTGCCGGCTCAGCCTCCGCAACATCTCCAAAATACGCCCCTTTCTAACCAAAGACACAAGAAAAATCCTAGTTCACTCCCTGGTCATCTCGCGCCACGACTACTGCAACTCCCTTCTCATTGGCTTACCTCTACACAGGCTATCCCCCCTTCAATCCATCATGAATGCTGCCACCAGACTCATCCACCTTACCAATCGCTCAGTGTCCGCTGCTCCTCTCTGTCAAGCCCTCCACTGGCTTCCGCTCACCCAACGAATTAAATTCAAAATACTTACAACATCTTACAAAGCTTAGCCCCCAGCTACATCACTAGCCTAGTCTCAAAATACCAACCTAATCGCTCTCTTCGTTCCTCTCAAAACTTCCTGCTCTCTAGCCCCCTCGTCACCTCCTCCCATGCTCGCATCCAGGACTTTTCCAGAGCCTCTCCAATTCTATGGAACTCCTTACCCTCATCTGTCCGATTATCTCCTACTCTATTAGCTTTTAGGCGGTCTCTGAAAACCCTCCTTTTCAGAGAAGCCTATCCTACCAACACCTAACAATGTACCTCCATTTCCTCCATCAACCCATCCCCCACGGTTATTGCCATTTGTTTCACTTGACCCTCCCTTCTAGATTGTAAGCTCTAACGAGCAGGGCCCTCTAGTTCCTCCTGTTTTGAATTGTATTGTAACTGTATTGTCTTCCCTCACATTGTAAAGCGCTGCGCAAACTGTTGGTGCTATATAAATCCTGTATAATAATAATAATAATAAAAAGCAGAGGGCAGGCTCACCTGTACCAATGCAAAAGCAGAGGGCAGGCTCCAGGTAGATTATACCTTGTTTTTTCAGGACAAATTGTTCTTTTATCTGGTGGTAAATAGTAATGAATAGCTCCTGATTTTTCTTTATTATTATTATTATCATAGGAAAACTGGCCCACAATTGTAAAAAAAAAAAAAATATTACTTTAGCTGTATATTTCTTGTTACTACCATAACCTACCACCAAAGAGCAACCCAAAATAAACTCTCCTGCTCCGGATGATCACAGTGATACCACTTATGTGAATGTTAGTTGCTGTATGTACCGTAGTACAGCCCAAAAACAATAGTGTGCATTTTGCTTTTTTTTATCCTACCTAAAACACACTAATACTAATTTAAAAAATGTTTTTTTTAAAAAAAAAAAAAAACATCCTGCCCAAAATATGCTGACCATGACCTTTGACCCTTACTTGACCTAAACACTAACCCTGGCACTGACTTAAATCCAACTGTGATCTAGCTATTTGATATTTATTTATTTATTTACATTTACAAAATTTCCAAAATGCAACAGTTTCGGGCAAAGTGCTTAAAGCGAAGTTCCACTTGGGCCGCCTAGGCGTAGAAGTACAGTGATTAGCTCATCTCTCTGTTCCTCTGCTCTGTCCTCCTATCAGCATGCTACTTGTCAGTCAGAAGTGATTGTCTTCTTGTGCTGCTTCTCCCTCTCCCAGTCAGAGCTCAGTTGTACAAAGACTAATAAAAAGGCAGATACCTGGTCAAATTCAGGTACACATTTACTTGATATTAGATTGATTTTGATTTTTGCCTGCAATGTATAAGAAAACATACTTCGAAGGGTGTTTTTTGCCGTGTATTAAAAGCATTCCAAGTGATACAATCATAGAAATAAACTGGTTCCATTCTGTCATTGATTTTAATGCCATCACTTAATTTTCAGTTTAAAATACGTGTAGTGTTTATTTAAGGTGCTTATGAATCCACTTCTTGGGTGTAATGCTGGGTGTAGTTCTTCTTAAATGGTTATTGAGCTACGTAAATCAATACTCATTTGGGAAGTAGCTCAGTGCTGGCCTCCCATTTAATTTTCTGCCCTCTGTAAGTTTAAGTCTATACTTTAAAGCTGGTATACAGCGATATATACTTGAAAGGCGTATATAGAAACAATTTTTTGTAATTTTGTCCAACCAGTTTTATTATCCAGGCACTCCGGTCAGACAGCATACTCAAGCAGAAGCAAAGCTTGGTCAAGAACACACCCTTACCTGCTGATTGGAGAATGAAGAAGCATGAGCACACTTAGGAAGTCATCACTCTACTCACTCTGCTCTGTCCTCCTGTCAGCATGTGTAATGTTGCAGAACCTCATTGGTTCCTAGTGCTGCCCCTTCCTCTCCATATCTGAAATCTGCAGTGCAAGTGATTACAGAGGCTAATATTAATTCAGGTATTTGTACTACTTGCATATTAAATGCTTTTAGTTATTTTTTTAGTAACCACTTCCCACTGACCCATACCTAGAAATGTGGCCTCTCGGCGGGTATGCTTTAATGCCAAGAGGCCGCATGTAAGACCATTACTGTGCTGTGTGCGGACTACCTGCGGGCAGGTGCTGGAAAGCTCCTGTAACGGAACTGTGACCCCACAATGCGTTTGCGTGCTTCCGTCAGAATACAGCTTCCTTCAGTCCTGAACATAGATATCAGATGTTACAGCACCCCCATACAAAACCAGCCAGGACTTAACTTGTATACTGTAGATCTGAAACAACAACTTTTATTGAACAGACTCACACATAATATATACCACACAGGAGGACATCCCCCTCCAGATCAGATTACCCCACCAGGTCAGGTGCCTGATTACATTATCCTATGCAGATGAAATTGTGTACAGAAATATAATTAACCTGAACTAATTACCTAGCCATCTGGACAGAAACAATATGTGAATGGGGAATGCAGACCCAGACAATGTTATCATTAACTTGTTAATTAACTCAGCACTGCAACAAGGCCAAAGCAAAATACATCGCACATTATCCTAAGTATAAACACAGAACCCACAGTAGACAATAGGTGAGTAAATCAGCATAATCAACAATGTGTGGAAGACAGGTGGTTGAGCTGATGATATTAGCATCTGCTATGAGTCTGACTGTGTGGAGCAGTCTCTAATTGACGATAGGCAGCTAGGCCTTTAACATGGATCCTAGGCCTAGAGTCCCAGAGTCTTCATATATTCCTTGAGATATATTGTTGACAAATGTTACTGTCCCATTTGAGTAATCCAAACCATATTATCAGTGTCCATTAAGTCCATAATTTTCTAGGTCACCTGGGTGATTTACACATAAGAGGGGCCTAGGGAGCTGAGAGAGGGATTTGCCTACCTCTCTAAGGGAAGCTGTGTTCCACGAGCCCCCCAACCAAAGTCACAGCTCCAAATACATACTTTAACCACTTGCCGACCAGTCACATTGACTGTACTGCGGCAAAGTGGCTCGTTATCGTCTGGCGACGTAGACCTACGTCACCAGACATTCCCCTCTCTCTGCGGCGCGCGCCCGCCGCCGGAGGCTCGCTCCCGCTGTATTCAGTTAGTTCACCTTTACAGATTTTACAGACTTAACACTGGACCCCTTAACCACCACCCCCCTCCTCCCTCAAGCCCCCGCTGAAATTACCACCCATGATCCTGAGCTGTCAAGGCTCCCGAGCGTGTTCTGGGGCGTGCATGCAAGTCGCTGGCACTTGATGTCCACTGGCACCCAGCAATTGTTTGGGATAGAAGCAGAACAGCGGTTTGCCTATGTAAACAAGGCAGATCACCGTTCTGTCAGTAGGGATGGTAGTGATCTTGTGTTTCTGCTAAGCAGGAACACGGATCTCTGCCTTCCCACAGTACAAGCACCTCCCCCACAGTTAGCAAACACCCCCTAGGCACACATTTACCCCTTTGATCGCCCCTGATGTTAACCCCTTCCTGTAGACAATATAACTTTTGCGCACACCAATCAATATACGCTTTTGGGAATTTTTTTTTTTTTTTTTACCATAAATATGTATATTGCCCTAAACTAATGAATAAATTAGATTTTTTACATTTTTTTATTGGATATGTTTTATAGCAGAAAGTAAAAAGTTTTGTTTTGTTTTTTTCAAAATTGTTGGTCTTTTTTGTTTATAGCGCAAAAAGAATAAATAAAGAGATGATCAAATGCCACCAAAAGAAAGCTCTATTTTGGTCAAAAAAAGGACAACAATTTTATTTGGGTACCCACACGACCGTGCAATTGTCAGTTAAAGTAAAGCAGTACTGTATCTCAATAACTGGTCTGGTCATGAAGGGGTACATGCAGAATTCAAGTACGGTACAGCAGACAGAGAGGCTGAAGCAGATACCGGCTTTATTAACCAACAGAGTATAATGGCCGGAGAATGATGTTAACAGTAATAACAGATTACATAGGTTTACAGCAAAGTTAACTGCAACGTGAAACTTAAAATGGCGCTCCCACCAACGCACACACAGAAATACAGGCTACTCTGTTATATGATCCTATCTGATTCCCGCTAACCGGGACACGTTGCTGCAACGCTCTGTCTACAGAAACCTGCTCTATGCCCTGCCACAGGTTAGCACCGGTGTACACTCACAGTTCTGTAGGTACAGCTGCTTTATCTCAGTCTCTGTGATGGTGGATGTAGTCAGGTCTCTGGATCTGTCCCTTGCTGTCTGTAGCTGCAGTCTCTTATGCACTGGTCTGGGTTTCTTTGCAAGTAGTTTATCTTGTTCTGTCACTTGGAGGTCACTGCAGTCTGGCCCCTTGCTCTGTAACTGGCTTGAGGTGCTCTGGGATGTTCTCTCCTCTCTTCCTCGGGTTCTCAGCTGCTGTCCGTAGTATCACAGTTCAGTTCTGTCTCCTCTGGCAAGATCCTGTTGCTCTGTCCCAGGATTATACAGTCTATATGCCCTCTCAAGGCCACAGCATGCAGTACCTTTCCTCAGCTCAGCACAGCCATAGAGAGACAAACACACCCTTCCTGGAACTTCCTGCTTCCTCCCTTCACCTAAAGCAACAACAGTGACATCTTGTGGCTGAAAGATGCATGACAGTCTGTGGGAATTTCTCAATAGAACTACAGTGTAATGGAGTTAGTCATTCAAGGGGCTGACCCCCTACATGCCTCCCCACTTAACGATGGTCGTCCTTGGCCATCCTATATAGTCCATGCGGAAGAAAGTGATTATTACAATCTCTAACAGCAGCACAACATTGTCCACAACACATACAGGTGGACCAAACAAACTGATCAGCATTGTACCTGTTTGGTGGAACCCCTGCAGTAGACCTATTGGATCTCCGGAGGTCTTGACTATCTGTGAGGGACTGACTTTCCTCATTGGGAGCTGCCAACCTGGGTTCCTCCTCATTGCGAGCCGGTGGTGGTTCTGTAGCATAAGCTTCATCCCCTGTGGCCTGGGGACCTTCCGTAGTGTCAGGAACAATCCCCCAGTCTTCATCATTGTTTTCATTGGAGATAATGAGTTCTGAGGACGGGACAGGAAGTGTTGTCTCTTCAGCAGGTTTGGGATCTTCAGACCGACATGGCCGTAACATATTTCTATGTAGGATCCTTGAGGCAAACTCCTCATTTTCCACCCGTACTTCGTAGACCGGGCCATTGGGGTACACTCTCCTGATCACTTTGTAAGGTTGTACCTCCCAACGCTCACTCAACTTGCCTCTGGGACGTTTCTCCCGCACCAGTACCCGGTCTCCAGGTTGCAGCGGAACCTCCTGGAGGGGAGGACGGTCAGTATGAGTTCTCTCTTGCAAACGCTGGCCTGCTAACCGGCGGATGGTCTGGAGCCGCTGACGGTGTTCTTTCACCCATGAGGTGGTCGATCGTTCTATTAAGTCCTGTGGTTGTTCTAAATTCAGTTCAACAATTTCCCGGCCAGCTCTGCCGAACAATAGCATGTACGGAGTATACCCGGTTGTGTTGTGAACCCGATTATTGTAAGCCCAGACTAATTCATGGAGGTAGTCTGGCCAGTGCATCCTTTTGTCTTCCTCTAATGTCCTCAACATCTGAAGCAGGGTCCGGTTGAAGCGCTCGCAGGCCCCATTCCCTTGGGGATGATATGGAGTTGTCCTGGATTTTTCAATGCCATACAGTCGATGTAGCTCCTCCATCACTTTCCCTTGAAAGCACGCTCCTTGATCTGAATGGATCCGCTTCGGACACCCGTAGACTCGGATGAAATCTTGACAGATGGCCTGAGCTGCAGATTCAGCTGTCTGGTCTCGAGTTGGGGTGACCACTGCAAATTTAGAGAAGTGATCAATCATGACCAGGCAGTATTGTGGACCTCTGGCGGATTGTCCCACGAGAAGATAATCTATCATCAATACTTCCAGCGGTTCTTTGGTCTGTATGGGCTGCATGGGTGCCCTCTGTTCGGTGCTTTTGGTGAGTTCACACATTCGACACTGCCGGCAGACTTCCTCAACCGTGGCCTCCAGTCGTGGACAATATACATAGCATTGCAGCCACTGGAAGGTCTTAACTGGCCCGAAGTGAGCTCCAAATTCATGAGCCTCCTTGGCTACTTCTCGTGCCTTGCTTCTGGGTATTACTACCTGCCACCTTGCCTCTATATCAGCAGGCTGCTGCCACTTGCGGTACAAAACAGCTCCATGAATTTCCAGTCTATCCCATTGGTGTAGAATGGACTTCATCTCGGCATCAAGCTCAGTCCTTTCATCTCTGTCAGGTTTTCTTTGCTGGGACACCCAACCTTTCATCTGCCGCAGTCCGACATCTTCATCCTGTATTCGGCCCCATTCTTCATTGGTTCTTCCTAATGCCTTGGGTAGCACTCGGGCCTCCCCACTTGTCTGTGCTGCAACTGCTGGAGGTGTGAACCTGCGGAAGTCTGGAGTTTCATCCTCTTCTTTTTGTTCATCCAGATCCCCTACTGGAGTCTCAAAAGTAACCCTCGACAGACCATCGGCATTAGTGTTCTCTGTAGCAGAGCGGTAGCGGATCGAGAAGTCATACTTGGCAAGGCGAGCTGTCCAACGCTGCTCCAGGGCTCCCAGCTTGGCAGTATCCAGATGGGCCAGGGGGTTGTTATCGGTCTGTACAAAGATCTTAGCCCCTGTCAGGTAGCCCGCAAATTTTTCTGTCATGGCCCACACCAGGGCAAGGAGCTCCAGCCGGAAGGAACTATAGTTATGAGGGTTTCGCTCTGTATCCCGCAACGACCGACTGGCATAAGCGATAACTCTTTCACGTCCTTCTTGTACCTGTGACATTACCGCCCCAAGTCCATAGAGGCTGCCATCAGTCGATAAGAGGAATGGTTTGTCAAAGTCAGCATAAGCCAAGATGGGGGCCGATGTCAGGGTTTCTTTCAGGGCCTGGAAGGCCTCTTCCTGCTTCTGTCCCCAGGGGACACTTTGACCCTTGGGCCTCCCAGCTGTTCCTCTTTGCAGCTCATTCAGAGGGCCCGCTATCTTTGCGTAGTCTTTGATGAATCGCCGGTAATATCCGGTCAGACCGAGGAAAGCCTTCAACTCCCGCAGTGTTCTGGGCGCTGGCCTTTGTTGTATGGCAGCCAGTTTGTCTTGAGATGGCAGCACCCCATCTTGGGACACCGTATGGCCTAGGTACTCTATCTTCCTCTTGAAGAGATGACACTTCTTTGGCTTTATCTTCAGGCCATGGGATCGCAACCGCTTGAGTACCTGTCCTAGTCGGTCTAGGTGTTCTTGAAAAGTAGCGGAGTATACAATGATATCATCCAAGTATATCAAGGTTGCTTCAAAATTCAGGTCTCCCAGACACCGCTGGAAGGTGCTCGGGGCATTGGATAGCCCGAATGGCATTCTGTTAAATTCGAATAGTCCCATGGGGAGTATGAATGCAGTCTTGGCCCGGTCCTTCTCGGCCACCGGTACTTGCCAGTACCCGCTTGCTAGATCCAGGGTGGAGAAGTATTTAGCCCGCCCTAGGGCTGGCAGGGACTCCTAGATGCGTGGCAGAGGATATGAGTCTCGTGTGGTGCATGCATTCAACCGCCGATAATCCACACAAAATCGAATAGTGCCGTCCTTCTTCTTGACAAGCACCACTGGGGCTGCCCAAGGACTTTGACTACCTCGTACCACTCCGGAATCTATCATCTGTTTCAACAATGTCTTCACTTCCTGGTACAACTTGGGCGGGATCTGTCGATATCTCTCCCGGATTGGGGCAGCGTCCCCGGTCGGTATCTCATGTGTGATAGCATCTGTGCAGCCAAAGTCATCGGCATGGCGGGCAAACGCAGCCTGATTCTCCCACAGCATGGCTTCAACCGCCCGCAAACGGTCTGGACCGAGATTCCTCACATCTATCTCCATTTGGTCCACAATGGTTCTCCCATTCAATTCTGGGGTCGGAGCCTCTTCGGGTCTGGCAGTAACTGCCAGTGTCCATGCAGCATTGCCTGTTGGAGCTAGAGTCACTTCTTCCCGACTTAGCACTTCTCCCCGATGTAAGTACACACGGGCCAGTTCTACTCCAGGCGCCAAAGCGACTTCCAGATGTCCCACATTCACAGCTCTTATGGGTACTCGTCCATTCTGGACCACTGCCAGTGTCCGGGCCACTAGGGCATCCTGACCTAGTTCTCCTAGTCCCCCTGGTTCGATGATCACCTCCATACCTTCAAGGTTGCGGAAGGTTCCCACAGGCAGTGTCAGTATAGTCTCCCAACCAGGAGGAAGACTGAGGGTAGCCTTTCCCGACACTCGGATAGTTCCCACGGACTGGTGTACTGGGACACTCTTCTGTGTCCCACAGAACCTGATCAATGGTTGGAAAGCTTTTTGCGTGGGTTTGTGTGGGGTGGCTTGCTTCCAATAGCCAGGTCCCCGTTTAATGAACATGATCTGATCCAACTCTCGTAGAATATGCATGCCCATTATAACCGGTACATCCTCCTTGAACGTCTCGGGGACCAGCAAAATGCCTTTTCTTCCCACTACCTGTCCACACAGCCGTACGTTCATCCACACGACTCCCGTGACCGGAATTTGCTGATGGTTCGCAGCTGTAACTCGGACCAATGTCTCTCGTTCTGGCTTAGCCAGTGCTTGGAAGTAACGATTGAAGTATGACTCAGGCATGGTCATCACCTGTGATCCGGTATCTACTAAGCAGTTGACTGGGATTCCTTCAAATTCAGCTTGTATGACGGGGCACCCTGCGACCAGGTGTTCAGAGCTGTGCTGGGTGTCTTGACTCTCCACCTTCCCCTCAGTACGCCCCACTACTGCAGGGGCCGGTAGTTTAACGCCGGCTCTGAGCGTCTAGATAGATCACTCTGACACTCTCTGGCGAAGTGTCCTTCTTCTCCGCACCGCCAGCACTGTGTCCCTGGACGATAGTCTCTCCGCCTGCGTGCGGGAGGCGCCCTGGCTGGCCTTGTTGGAAGATATTGAGGAACTTGGTGTGATGGTGAACTCGGGTAAGGATGCTGTGGTGTAGGAACCAGTGGGGCAATCTGATAGGGCGGTTGTTGGGCCGGATAGGCAGCCCCAGGGGAATAGCTCGACTCCATTCGTCTTTCCATTTGTGTCAATTTTTCGTGCATAGCACTCAGGGAGCTTTGCAGGTCTTGTACCACTTTAACTAGGACCTCTTCCTTCCCCACAACCCCAAAGGGTGTGGCGGTCTGGGTCCGTATCACTCCGGAGGCATAACTTTCTTCTTTACTGCGTGCCACAGCCTCCGCCAATATTTGCCGAAAGTTCAGAGTAGGGTCCACCCTGACTCGCTCCCGCAGAACCTGTCTCAGGGGAGAGCTGAAGAGTCCCAGAATAAACTGTTCCCGCAATATTCGGTCGGCAGATCCCATGCCAGATACTCCGTCTGCCTCCTTTTTCTGTACCTCAGCCAATACTTCTTGTAGAGCCATCGCATATTGTGAGACCCCTTCATTTTCTTGCTGAACCCGGTAGAAGAATTTCGCCCGGAGGTGGCCGGCACTAGCTGTTTCACCGTATATTTCTTCCAGAAATCGCACAATCTCTTGCAAGGTGCTGCGTGTGGCTTCTGATTGTAGAAACACATTCTTTCGGGCCTCACCCTCCAGGGCAGCCAAAGCAATTTCTACCTGTAACTCTGGGCTGACATTGTAAATTCTTGCAGCGCTCTGTAATCTTGTCACCCAGTCTGACAGTGACATGTTCTTGCCATCAAATTTTGGCAGCAAGTTAAACAGCATGCCCATAGGGAGGGCCCTTGCAGGGGTTCCACCATTGCCTGAGGTACTCACATTAGCATCATGCACATTTCCTTCAGCCGCCTCCATCTCTGTAACCGTACCCTGCTCGCAGCGCCACTTGTAGCGGTCAGAGGAGTAGGGGACCGCAATGCAGAATTCAAGTACGGTACAGCAGACAGAGAGGCTGAAGCAGATACCGGCTTTGTTAACCAACAGAGTATAATGGCCGGAGAATGATGTTAACAGTAATAACAGATTACATAGGTTTACAGCAAAGTTAACTGCAACGTGCAGTGGTGTATTTAGGTTTTGTGCTGCCCTAGGCCGGACTAAATTCGTGCACCCCCTAATTTAACTACGACCCACCCCTTCATGTAAATGCCACACCCCTTCCTGTTTCGCGCAGCCGAGCCAACATGCCGCAGTAAAACTGCAGCGGGCGGTCGGCAAGTGGTCAACCACTTGCTGACTACCTTCCGCAGAATTACTGCGGAAGGCTGGATCGGCTGCGCAAACCAACTGGGTACATTGGTTCGTAGGAGCACTGTTGGGGGTAAGCGCGCGTTCCTGCCCTCAATAACTGAACGATGGTCAGCTATTGTAAACACAGCTGACCGTTCTTCTCTCTGGAATGATCATAGAGCCCCTGTGATCCACCTACTTAGGATCACAGGTCCCATCCCCCATACAGTTAGAAAACACCCCCTAGGCTCACACTTAACCCTTTGATCACCCACAGTATTGACCCCTTCCCTGCCAGTGTCAATATTACAGTAACAGTGCATATTTTTAGCACTGATTACTGTAGTAATGTTACTGGTCCCCCCAAAAGTGTCAAAAATGTCAGTTAGGGCTCCGATCTGTCCGCCGCAATGTCGCAGTCCCGCTAAAAATCGCAGATCACTGCCATTACTAGTAAAAAAAATTAAATAAATAAAAATGACATAAATCTTTCTCCTAGTTTGTAGACACGATAAGTTTTGTGCAAACCAATACAAATACGCTTATTGGGATTTTTTTTACCAAAAATATGTAGCAGAATACGAATTGGGCTAAAAGGATGAGACATTTTGAGTTTTAATTTTTTTTTTTTTGGGGAATGTGATATAGCAGAATGCGAAAAAAATTTGTTGCTCTTTTTTTGTTTATAGCGTAATAAATATAAATCGCACAGGTGATCAAATACCGCCAAAAGAAAGCTTTTTGTGGGAAAAAAAGGACATCAATTTTTTTAGCGTACAGAGTCGCACAACCGAACGAATGTCAGTTAAAGTAACGCAGTCCTGAATTACAAAAAGTGGCCTGGTCATTATGGGGGAAAATATTCCAGTCCAGAAGTGGTTAAAGCTTGTAGCAGTTTGCAGTACATGAACTTTCACTGCATGTGAACTGTTAAATGCATTTCTATTGGTTTCAGCATGCATGGAGCAGGTTGCACATGCTGAAACTAATGCAAACTCATTTAACAGTTCACATGCAGTGAAAGTTCATGTACTGCAAAGTTTAAATGGAATTATTATTTGTAGCCATAGCAGTGATAACCTAAAATCGGGATTCCTACCTACCTGCTGTCGGATGTCTTGGGGGTTCCCTTGTCCTCCTCTCTCTCCTCCTACATAGACCTGCCCTGGGGAGAAGTTAGTATCCCTTACATGCAGTGCGGAGGATGGTAGGCGGAGCTACAGGCTCCGCCCCACCCACTGAATTAAGTGCAGCCGATCTGGCCAGTCACTGGCCGCTCTATGGGGGTGCCAGTCCCTCCCTCCCTAGCAAGTTCGTACGCCTCCCTCCCTAGCAAGTATGTACGCCTCCCTCCCTAGCAAGTTCGTACGCCCCTTCACTGCCGAAAGCCGGAGACTGTGTGTGTAAAAGAGGCGGCAGGAGCAGACAAGCAGACGGGACTCACAGAACGGATCAGGTTTTTTTTTTTTTCATGCGGGGGTCGGCTTTTTTGCTGCCCCCCGCAAAGTGCCGCCCTAGGCCTAGGCCTTGTCGGCCTAGGCCAAAATACAGCAGTGGCAACGTGATACTTAAAATGGCGCTCCCACCAACGCACACACAGAAATACAGGCTACTCTGTTATATGATCCTATCTGATTCCCGCTAACCGGGACACGTTGCTGCAACGCTCTGTCTACAGAAACCTGCTCTGTGCCCTGCCACAGGTTAGCACCGGTGTACACTCACAGTTCTGTAGGTACAGCTGCTTTATCTCAGTCTCTGTGATGGTGGATGTAGTCAGGTCTCTGGATCTGTCCCTTGCTGTCTGTAGCTGCAGTCTCTTATGCACTGGTCTGGGTTTCTTTGCAAGTAGTTTATCTTGTTCTGTCACTTGGAGGTCACTGCAGTCTGGCCCCTTGCTCTGTAACTGGCTTGAGGTGCTCTGGGATGTTCTCTCCTCTCTTCCTCGGGTTCTCAGCTGCTGTCCGTAGTATCACAGTTCAGTTCTGTCTCCTCTGGCAAGATCCTGTTGCTCTGTCCCAGGATTATACAGTCTATATGCCCTCTCAAGGCCACAGCATGCAGTACCTTTCCTCAGCTCAGCACAGCCATAGAGAGACGAACACACCCTTCCTGGAACTTCCTGCTTCCTCCCTTCACCTAAAGCAACAACAGTGACATCTTGTGGCTGAAAGATGCATGACAGTCTGTGGGAATTTCTCAATAGAACTACAGTGTAATGGAGTTAGTCATTCAAGGGGCTGACCCCCTACACGCTCACAGACCCCCCCGCGCGAGTGACCGGCAGACCCAATGTCCGCCGGTCACTCGCGATCGTCGGTTACCCCGGGAGAAAGGCAGGCGGCTAATGTAAACAAAGTCGCCTGTCATTCTCCCCTGTGTAACAGCACAGATCATACGGTCCTGCTATGTAGGACCGTTGATCTCTGCTGTTACATCACAAGCCACATCCAATAACAGTTAGAAGCACGCCCCTAGGGACACACTTAACCCCTCCTTCTCAAATAAAGTTAACCCCTTTACTGTCAGTGTCATTTTTACAGTAACAGCGCATATGTATAGCACTGATTACTGTAGTAATGTCACTGGTAACCCCAAAAGTGTCAAAAATGTCAGTCAAGGGTCCGATCTGTCCGCCGCAATGTCGCAGTCCTGAAAAAAAAATCACAGATCGCCGCCATTACTCGTTAAAAAAAAAACAATAAAAATAACAAAAATCTTTCCCGTAGTTAGTAAACGCAATAACTTTTGCGCAAACCAATCAAAATATGCTTTTTGCGATTTTTTTTTTACCAAACATAGGTAGCAGAAAACAAATTGGCCTAAAATGTTAAAAAATTTTGATTTTTACATTTTTTTTGGGGAATTTCATATAAAAAAAATGTGAAAAATATTGTTACTTTTGCAAAATTGTCGTTTTTTTTTTTGTTTATAGCGCATGATCAAAAAATCGCACAGGTATTTAAATACCACCAAAAGAAAGCTCTGTTTGTGGGAAAAAAAGGATGTAAATTTCCTTTGGGTACAGCGTCGCACGACCGCGCAATTGTCCGTTAAATTTACGCAGTGCCGAATCGCAAAA
Source organism: Pelophylax lessonae (assembly GCF_965119305.1). Lineage (NCBI taxonomy): Eukaryota > Metazoa > Chordata > Amphibia > Anura > Ranidae > Pelophylax > Pelophylax lessonae. The sequence goes on along the minus strand of NC_138778.1, from coordinate 48,243,203 downwards.
TAGGCCCTGGTCAGGAAGAGGGTAAAATCTTCCGGGGCTTAAGTGGTTATTAAAGAAGAATTATACAAAAAAAATTGACCACTACTTTTCCTGGATACTGGCTTTTGAAATATGCAAATGCAGCCTTTTAGAAATTGGATGAAAGGTTTAGTACTGGGAAACGCCTTTTAAAAGATAAATAGTGCATTTTATATACAACTATATACAGTAGATCAGACCAAAGTGAGGGACAAATGAGGAGGAAAGGGGGACATAGGGACTTTGTTGCAAGTCAGGGGCAGTCCCTCGACAGTTGGGAGCTATGTAAAGCCCATTGACGCAGGCCCTAATGTAGCCACCACACCTACAATAAGTACTGGGATCATGCATGTTAGCAGCCTGCTAGAGGACAGGGCTGTGACCTTCTCCTGAATCATTTAGCCATCAGTATATTCTGTTCTGTCTTGTACTTCTAGTCTGTTTCACAGAAGAACTGACTCATCTGGGGACATGACGTACTTTGCAGAGAGATCACTGCTTACTGCTTATCCACAGGGAGCTTAGGCCCTTCTCTGTAGTGTGCTGGCAGAGAACAGGCTTTTCTATTAAGACAGAGAAGAACAGAGGGGCGCCAGACTAAGTGCAGCATTAAAACGAAAAGTTTAATTGAGGGTAAGACAAATGGCAACTCACAAATGGATGAATAATACAGGCATATGTCATGGTAGTGTGGCAGCATCGGCCATTGGTGCCTGCAGATGATAGTAGAAGAGGCCGATCAACATACAGTATCTCGCAAAAGTTAGTACACCCTTCACATTTTTATATATATTTTATTATATCTTTTCATGTGACAACACTGAAGAAATGACACTTTGCTACAATGTAAAGTAGTGAGTGTACAGTTTGTATAACAGTGTAAATTTGCTTTCCCCCTCAAAATAACTCAACACACAGCCATTTATGTCTAAACCGCTGGCAACAAAAGTGAGTATATCCCTAAGTGGAAATGTCCAAATTGGGCCCAAAGTGTCAATATTTTGTATGGCCACCATTATTTTTCTCAGGAGGGCCTTAACCCTCTTGGGCATGGAGTTAACCAGAGCTTCACAGGTTGCCACTGGAGTCCTCTTCCACTCCTCCATAATAACATCACAGAGCTGGTGGATGTTATAGACCTTGCGCTCCTCCACCTTCCATTTGATGTTTGCCCCACAGAGGCTCAATAGGGTGTTCCCCAGTGTCATGTGACTCATTAGTGTCTCAGGTGTTAATGGGGAGCAGGTGTGTTAAATTTGGTGTTATCGCTCTCACTCTCTCATACTGGTTACTGGAAGTTAAACAGGGCACCTCATGACAAAGAACTCTCTGAGGATCTGAAAAAAATAATTGTTGCTCTACATAAAGATGGCCTAGGCTATAAGAAGATTGCCAAGACCCTGAAACTGAGCTGAAGCACGATGACCAAGACCATACAGCAGTTTAACAGGACAGGTTCCACTCAGAACAGGCCTCGCCATGGTCGACCAAAGAACTTGAGTGCATGTGCTTAGCGTCTTATCCAGAGGTTGTCTTGGGAAATAGATGTTTGAGTGCTGCCAGCATTGCTGCAGAGGTTGAAGGGGTAGGGAGTCAGCCTATCAGTGCTCAGACCATACGCCGCACACTGCATCAGATGGGTCTGCATGGCTGTCGTCCCAGAAGGAAGCCTCTTCTAAAGATAATGCACAAGAAAGCCCGCAAACAGTTTGCTGAAGACAAGCAGACTTAAGCCCCGTACACACGCGTCGAAAATTGGCAGGGAATTTTCGGCCAACGACCGATCTGCCGATTTTTGACTTGTTAGTATGATGCTTCCGACAACCAACTCAGACTTTTCGGCCAAAAAAAATCTGGTGTGCAGACTATAAAATTTTTGTTGGCCGTCAACACAACGGCCGATTTTCGTGCAGTCAGTGCAGATTTCGACAGGGAAAAATCTTATGAGCAAGTATGGGCATGCTCAGTGAAGAAAGAACACAAAGAAAGCAAACCAACACATGACATCACTTCTGAAGTAGAATTTTGTTGGCCAAGAAAATTCGTGTGCAGTCTAGGCACATTCCAACCAACAAAACACAACTTGGACAAAAGTCGGACGATCGGTCGGCCGATAATCGTTGCGTGTGTACGAGGCTTAAGGACATGGATTACTGGAACCATGTCCTGTGGTCTAATGAGACCAAGATAAGCTTATTTGGTTCAGATGGTGTCAAGCGTGTGTGGCAGCAACCAGGTGAGGAGTACAAAAAATATAGTCCAGTTTTCTTTAGTTTTCACAATATAAACATAGGCAGCAGCACATAACTGGCTCAAAAACACAGAAAAGAGCACTTTTAACGACTCTAGTAGGCCATCCATTTACAAAAAAAACACATTTTTATGAATTGATAGATTTAGTAAAGGAGCTTGGATTCCCAAGCATCAGGAGACATAAATTTGAGAAAGTAGTTCTGCCTTCAGATTACTGTAAAAAAAATGTTAGATTAAAAAATAATTTTTTGCAAAAGAAAAAAAACAAACATGTTATAAAGTAAAATATTATAACTAAGGAAATTACCTTAAACAACCCTTAACCACTGGCACGTGCCATAAATTACTGCATGAGAAAATGCGGTAATTACCGAACAATCGAAAAATATCACATTCGTTATGTAACGCTAAATTCTTAGTGAATTGAACATTCACAATAGTTTTACCGCATTTTTTTTTTTGTTGTTATTTAACTCTTATTGAATTAACCCCACACTATTTGATTTCAGAAATATGTTTACAAATGAATTTGAATTGAATTCGATGTAAAATTTGATTAATAGAATTTCAACAAAATAAAAAAAGAAGTTATAACTGTCTGTTCTATGCAACAATATTTCACAGAGCAGTCCCTTTCCTCCCCCCTTGGCAGTCCCCCACTGGATGTCAACTCCTCTCTCCTCCTTAGCTGCTAAGGTGCTAAGGGGGGCACCCTTGCATGTACTCCTGAGCTGGGCTGTGTGCATCTTTAGACACTCACACAACCGAATTCCCTCCTCACAGGATTTGCCACAGGCTCCTGCTGCTTTAAAAGTCTCCTGTGAGACCAGGAAGAGAGCAATGGTGCCACAGCAAGGACAGCTCTGGATCAATGAGAGGAGTTACGTAGGTGTTTAGGGATTGAATGGGGGGGGGGGGTGGTGGTGGTGCAGAACAAGTAGTGGGACATATTTTACCTTAAAGCAGAGTTCTGCCCCCCCCCCCCCAAAAAAATTAAAAGTCAGAAGGTACAAATACTGTAGCTGCAGACTTTTAATATTAGAACACTTAGCTGTCCAGGGACCCTGCGATGTCGGAACCCCAGCCGATTTTCGGCTCTTGGGTGTTGCTGTCGCTATTTGTGGTGAGGGAAGCCTTTCGGCTTCACAGCTGGTTCCCTACTTTGCAGGTGCGAAGCGCCCTGCACTTTCTAACTGGCCCGGTGGCAGGGGAAGGAGGAGGGGGCCAAACTTCCACAGAACTTCTCACGGAAGGAGTCTCACGGAAGTGGGGACAGGTACCTGTCAAAAACAGTTGCCCCCTCCCCTTTAAAAGAAAGCACTTTTGAGTGGAACTCTGCTTTATTGCAGGGAATGCATTAAGGTATAAAACATTTTTACTTTAGAACCACTTTAAATAATACATTTTTAATGGAGGTCTAAACATCAGACACGTGAGGAGTAATAAGGGCCAGTATCTCAAAATGAGGGACAGCTGGGAGCTATGTCAATCTTCACTTTCACTAACGGCATAAATGTGCCGCAGCTTATGACATTTTCTTAAAGTAAAGATTTACTTAGAAAAACTAAATTAGAAATGTTAGAGAATAAAGTAAAAGGATTGAAAGAAATTCTAGAGCCCTTTTTAGACAATACGGAATACAAAGATAAAATGAAAAACATCCAGGACCATATTGCCAAATTAGATAAAGACATACAGAAGAAGAAAATTAAGAAATTTCATAGAGATTGCAATGACTACAAACAGGGTAATGTATATAAATGGCAAGAGGATTTGGTAGAGAACAACGAACAATCTAGAGAAACGACACCTGAAAGAGAGGTAACTTTCACTTTTCCCACAGAGACCCCAACAAGAACACCTATGAGTGATCCACAAACCCCAATTAGGGATAATAGAAACACCACACCATACCAGCAATCCCCTAGGTACAATGTGCCCACACACAACAGATATGAACCCATCTCCCCGGCCAGCCCTGCCTCAAGGGAGCACTATCAAGATGAAAGACAATATGACAGTTATTATAGAACCCCTTATAGAGGGGATTTTTGGGAACAGGGTCCAGGGAGACCTCCTGGGAGAGGACGAGGAGGATACAGAGGAAGGGGACAATATTGGGGTCCGCCAAGGGGCCAACAATATTGGAGACCGAGAGGCCCATACAGGGGCCCATACAGAGGACACAACACACACCCTCCCCAAGGGGCACCACAGAGGAATTACAACACCCAACCACCCCAAGGAGGAGAGGGAAGAAGAGAGGATGTAGGGGAGGACAGAAGAAAAAGGAAAAGAGACGCTTAGGCGCAGGAATTTTTAACCTTAGTAATAAAGTTTTTAATGATGATGAACTTAAGATTTTAGATAAAGGTTTAAAGTATGCACCACCCAAACAGTTGAATAAATTTAAGACTTTTATTGACTTGCATAAATTTGTCCGAGTTTTAAATATTAAGAAACATTTTTTTAATAAACCGGCTACGAGCACTTTAGAAGAAGATGGTTATGTGCATAGTGGATTAAGGAATAAGTCCACATTCAATCCCAAGAACTCCAACAATCACTGCTTAGAGGTATTCAAAATGATGGTCGAGCAAGATATAGAGAACATATCCATACATCCTATCAAAGGCAGTAAGGAAATGAAACAAAGTATAAAAAAACTAGAGAAGGCCAATGATATTATAATAAGACCTGTGGACAAAGGTGGGGGAATTGTGGTTATGGATAAAAAGAACTACATAGCTGAACTGAACCGCCTAGTAGAGGATAGAGAAACATACACAAAATTAAAAGGTGATCCAGTGAAAAAACTAAAAGCTATGCTGACAAAGAAAATAAAAAAGGCACAAAAAGATGGGATCCTAAATAAAAAAGAAGCCAAATATTTAATACCTGAACAGCCTAGGAAACCGATTATATATCATAATCCTAAAATACATAAAAGCACCACCAACCCCCCAGGATGTCCCATCATTAATGGTGTGGAGTCCATTTACTCTAGAGTGGGGGAATACGTGGACTATCACTTACAACCCATTGCACAGGGCTGCCCAGCATATCTCAGGGACAGCAAAGATTTGATCAATCAACTATCTACAATCAAAATCTCAGAAAATACTATCTTAGCTAGTATAGACGTCAATTCCTTGTATACAAACATTAAACAGAAGGATGCCAGCAAAGCCGTAGAATTGGCATTAATAAAAGAGAAAAAGCTCCCACAAAAACAAATTAATTTTATTTTGGATATTCTTAATATGGCAATGCAGAACAACTACTTTTGGCATGATGGACAGTATTTTAATCAGACAAAAGGTGTAGCCATGGGGGCCAAGTACGCCCCCACAGTGGCTAACCTGTTCATGAGTAAATGGGAAGCGGAAACAATTTTTAAAAAATCCCATACCCCTCTCAAGATGTATAAGAGATACATTGATGACATTTTTATTGTATGGGAGGGGTCACATGATTTTAAATTTTATGTCTGAAATTAATGATAATATTTATGGTATTACTTTTACGGAAGATTTTAGTACTAAGGAGGTGAATTATTTGGATCTTACTATTTTTAAGAATGGCTCTGACCTTTTTACAAAGACATATTTTAAAAGTACAGATAGGAATAGTTATATTCCAACTAGTAGTGGCCATCACCCGCAATGGATTTCGGCCATCCCAAAGAGCCAAATACTTAGAATAAAAAGGAATTGCAATAAAGAGAGTGATTTTAATGAGCAGTCTGAGGTTTTGATTAACAGATTTGAGGAAAAAGGATATAGAAGAACGCAGCTGGATAGAGTGAAAAAACAAGTTGAGAGATTAGACAGGAAAGAATTATTGGCTGACAAACCCAAAAATAACAAAAAAACTTTTGACATTGCATTTTGCACGGAATTCAATCAACAATATAGATCTATAGAGAAAAGTATAAGAAAACATTGGGATATTTTGTTAAGGGATCCTATTTTTAAACAAATGTTGCCGAGCAAACCAAAAATAAACCTTCATTTATAGAAGACCTCCCATTTTGAAGGACAGAATTGTTAAGAGTATTCCGGATCCTCCAAAAAAATTGGTAACTTTTTTGGACAGAACAGGCTTTTATAAATGCGGCAGGTGTGTAGCCTGCAAGACTTGCCGCAAAGATGAAAGGAGAAGCATTAAGCACTTTGAATCCTGGACCACAAAGAAAAAATATGAGATTAACCAATTTATTAATTGTAGGAATACGCATGTGACATATCTGTTACAATGTGAGTGCGGCCTGCAATATGTGGGCCGCACCACAAGAGAATTGAGAGTGCGGTTGAGGGAACATATAAGTAATATAAAGAAAGGGTTCAGTAAACATAGCCTTTCCAACCACTTCAGACTATACCACAATAAAGACCCTCGTAAGATGACTTTTTGTGGTATAGATAGGATTATTCCTCATTGGAGAGGGACACACTTAAAAAAGGGCAGTGACTCAAAATGAAACCTGGTGGATTCAACAGTTAAAAACCATGGTCCCTGCAGGTCTTAACGTAGAGCTGGATATTAACTGTTTTATTAATAATTTTTAATGATAATACTTTTAAATAATTTTAAATAATTTTATAACTGATATGCTGTATAGCGAGTTTTTTTAGAATATAAATTATTAGTATAGAAATTTTAGCCTTTCTAGCGAGGGAAATTCCAGACATATAGGAGTATTTGTGAATATTACATCATAATGAATGGTCTAATGTAATGGACATGGAATTACAGTACATTACAGTTATTTATATATCCTATTATTATATTTATATGTCTTTCAGAGATAAGATAGCTGGTATAGGCTGATAACATAATTACCTTGGATTTATGGAGCTTAAGTTATTTATGGGGTGGGCATACAGTTATTAGGTCAGTGTATGTGGATTTATTGATATTATTATTATTATTAATCTTTTTATTTTAATATTTTCTTTTTTTTATTTTAATTTGTGAGGTGTATTATATGTGAAGAGTCACCGCAATTAGAATGCCCCCGGTTTTTAAGAGAATTAGGATTATTCATTTTTGAGCAGTATTTAATATTATGGCTAGGTGCAGGAAGTACAATATGAGAGTCTCAATATGGCGGCCGCCACGGAGTTTACATTAGAATGAGAGTTCCAATATGGTGGCGGTACTTCCGGTTTCGCCACTGAATTTTAACCACTTAAGCCCCGGAGGATTTGGCTGCTAAAGGACCAGGGGTTTTTTTGTGATTTTTTACTGCGTGACTTTAACGGACAATTGCGCGGTCGTGCGACGCTGTACCTAAACGAATTTGACGTCCTTTTTTTCCCCACAAACAGAGCTTTCTTTGGTGGTATTTGATCACCTGTGCGATTTTTTGATCACGCGCTATAAACAAAAAAAGAGCGTAAATTTTGCAAAAATAACAATATTTTTCACATTTTTTTATATGAAATTCCCCAAAAAAAAAAGTAAAAATCAAAATTTTTTAACATTTTTCGGCCAATTTGTTTTATGCTACCTATGTTTGGTAAAAAAAATCGCAAAAAGCGTATTTTGATTGGTTTGCGCAAAAGTTATCGCGTTTACTAACAAAGGGAAAGATTTTTGTCATTTTTGGTGTTTTTTTTTTAACGCGTAATGGCGGCGATCTGCGATTTTTTTTCGGTACTGCGACATTGCGGCGGACAGATCGGACCCTTGACTGACATTTTTGACACTTTTGGGGGTACCAGTGACATTACTGCAGTAATCAGTGCTATACATATGCACTGTTACTGCAAAAATGACACTGGCAGGGAAGGGGTTAACTTTATTGGACAGGGAGGGGTTAAGTGTGTCCTAGGGGCGTGATTCTAACTGTGTAGGGACATTCCTATTGGTGTAAAAGCAAAGATCAACCGTTCTACATAGTAGAACGGACAGATCTTCACTTTTACACAGGGAGAACTGACAGGCAGCTTGTTTACACAAGCTGCTCAGTCTTTCTCCCTTCACAGGAGCGATCGCAGTGTGACTGGCGGACATCGAGTCCGCCGGTCACACGCACTGACTTGTCTGTGAACGAGCCGCGGCGGGCGCGCGCCTCGGCGGGCGCGCGCCCGCTCGCTATAGGCTCGCAAGTCAGTGACAGGCGAGTGACGTACCGATACGTCACTCTGCCTGGCCGGGGCTGACCGCCGCAGTATATAGTCGTGCGGCGGTCGGCAACCGGTTAAACACATATTATTGTACATTTAGCCTTTTGCTAAGGAAAATAGTGTGGCGTGGCCCCGAGCTGGAATGTGGGCAATGACATATAGGAGAGATGTGTATGCTCATGTTGGGAGTGTTGGGAGGAGTAGCCAATAGTGAGGCGATGTGCGGGAGGTGCGTCATTGGGTGAGTCCCATTATGATGGCGTCACTTCCAGGCTCGTCACGTAAATAAGACGATTATGGGAGTCCCAATATGGCGGAACTATTTCCGGTTTCGCCACCGGAATATAAAGACACACTACTGCAAATAGCCTTTAGCCCATTATTTAGGAATATACATTGCTGACATCCCGAATTACTAAATGAGCGAAGTGGAATAGCGAAAGGTGTGGGGATAGCGCTTGTGGTTATTACAGAGAGGGTATAGCAAGATGGCGACGAACAGGAAGTTCGTCATCATAGGAGTCCCAAGATGGCGGCATTCCACTTCTGGTTCCTCTAGGTGTCAGTAATCATGTAATTATGTTACCTTATAAATATAGTACATATCTGGAATGGACTTGCTTTTGATAATGCTCTGTGTGCGGAGCGAAACGCGTCAAGCCGTCCGTCCGAGTACGTACTACGCCCGACCGCATCCATCTTCCAGCACACGGGGACACGGGGAATGAGTACAGCCCTTTGAATGGCAACCCGTGGGATGATTTTATAGGCGTTTGAACCTCTGCTACATTGTAAATGTATCTTGTATTGTGTGCATCGAATAAAGTTGTTACATACTTCACGATGCCAGCATCTCTTTCTTTTTTGAGCAATACATGGATGTTGTGATCTACAGTAAAGCGGTTGAGTTGATGGTCCAATAAGGCTCTTCTCATCTAAAGAAAATTCTGAAAGCGGTGTATTATTTGGCTTCTGGTGAGTAGGGGACCGAGAGGGGAGCACCTACCTGTGTATTATATGAGCACGCAGCACTTTGGACTTATGTTTGGCACAAAGACTGTCACAATTTGAACACGTGATTAATTGAAGGATTTTATTTCACATTTATTACCTTCACGTTTATGATCTATGTATTAATGTATATTGATTGGTATTTATGATATAGGAATCGTGTATTTTAAGTTAAGCACTAGCATCTTACATATATAATTTATACACAATATTTATTGAGATTTATTTATTAGTTTGCTCTGTGAAGCAGCGCAGGTATTTTTTCACTATATGACATTTTCTTATTGCAACTCCTTCTCTATGTGGATATTATCATCATTGCATGGCTGATCACATCACTGGCTTATATTAGCTTTCCCCTGGATAAAGCAGACCATGCCGTCTTGCACGCACAGCAAATCACTACTGTTTACCAACTTTAGATCATCTTACATAACGTGGAATTTGTAAGGTGGGGACATTATTTGGCAGTACTTCTTGTCAACATACCAGTTTTACTGACAGCAACAGAGCACTGACAGAATACGCACGTCTTTCCTCGTAAACACCTTGTTACTCAGAAACAAGAGATTCAGACAAAGACATAAGGCAAGAATGTGTGGAGAAAAGGAGGAACGAATTCCATATCATGAATAATTGCAATTAATTATATACTATATGGCCAAAAGTAGGTGGACACCCTACACACACCCACTCCAACCAAGTAAGAACAGTTTGGGGAGGTGCCTTTCCTTTCAAGCATAAAGTGCCCCTGTACATAAAGCCAGCTCCATAAAGCTATGGTTTAATGAGTTTGGTGTGAAGGAACTCCAACGTGCCATGACCTCAACTCCACTGAACTCCTTTGAGAAGAACTGGAACACCAGTTGCAAGCCAGGGTTTCTTGTTCAATATCAGTTCCTATCCTCACAAATGTTCCTAAAGCTGGGTAAACACAAGCTGAATGTCGGGAGACAACAGCCAGCTTACAAAAAAAATAGCCAACATTTGGCCCTTGTGTATGTTGGTTTGTCAGACGTGCATGCTGGAAAACCAGCATCCGACTGACTCACGATCAGTGCTCTCAGCCAATGGCAGAGGGTGCTGATCGGAGTGTTCTGGCGGGGGGGGGGGCTCTTTCCCTGTCAGAACAAAACAGCTCAGCAGGGGGAGGGGGGGGGGGAATGGGCATAAGTTCCTACAGGCACACTCCAAAATTGTGTGGAAAGCCTTCTCAGAGGAACGGAGGCTGTTATAGCATAACGGGATGTCCAACAAGCTCATGTAGGTGTGATGTTCAGACAGCAACAAACTTTTAGTTAGAAATTAGAGAGCTGCGCTTACCCCTTAACCTCCCTGGCGGTATTCCCGAGTGTGGCTCGGTGTGGGATTTCACTGCCATAAGCGGTAACCCAGAGCCACACTCGGAGTGCCGCCAGGGAGCATGGCTGGATCCTTGTAGAGGGTTACTTACCTTGTCACCGGGATCCAGCGATGTGTCCCTTCGGCATACGGCGTCTGGATCTTCCGCCCGATGCTGTAGAGCCCCGGCTTCCGTCTCCTGTGACGTGACGCTCGCAGGGGGGTGGAACCGGTGGCAAATTTGAAAAGTTATACACACAAGCACACTGATTTCATTGCAAAATAAAATAAACTGATATTAGTTTGCCCCCCAGTGCCCTTTGCTGCAGTTTTACTGTACTTTATATATATATATATATATATATATATATATATATATACGGTGCCTTGCAAAAGTAATCGCCCCCCTTGAACTTTTCAACCTTTGCCACATTTCAGGCTTCAAACATAAAGATATAAAACTGTAATTTTTTGTAAAGAATCAACAACAAGTGGGACACAATCATGAAGTGGAACGAAATTTATTGGATATTTTAAACTTTTTTAACAAATAAAAAGCTGAAAAATTGGGCGTGCAAAATTATACAGCCCCCTTAAAGTGGAGTTCCACCCGAAATTTATACTTACCTTCATCTTCTCGCTCCCGGTCACCTGAAAAACAAATGGATAATCGCAATTTTTTTTTTTTTTTCACTTACCTTTTAGAGAAAATATACTCACCTTACTTCCTTCTTCCTCCCCTCGGCGGCCACGGCGATTCGTCACTTCCTGGCTTTTGCAATGATTCCTGGGAGCTGAACGTCATCGCTCCCAGGAATCATTGCGCCTGCACCGGCCCCGACGTCAGTTCCGGGGCGCGCGCGTCATTCCCTTCTAAACAGCTTCTGGGCATGCCCAGAAGCTGTGGAGGGATGACGCGCGCGACCCGGAAGTGACGTCGGGGCCGGTGCAGTGCATCGTGGGACCGAAGAAGGAGGAAGAGGACCGAAGAGGACGCGAAAGAGGATCGCGCTGGCTTCAAGCTGCCCACACCCGAGATGGCAGCGCTGGAGAAGACAATTTCAAGGTAAGTATTTCTCCTGAAAGGTAAGTGCAACCCGGGACAGATCAGAGGCTAGCCATTGTGGAATGTGCTAGCCCTGACTGTCCCGGGGGTATTTTTATAAAAAAATGTATAACTAGGGTGGAACTCCGCTTTAAGTTAATACTTTGTAGCACCACCTTTTGCTGCGATTACAGCTGTAAGTCGCTTGGGGTATGTCTCTATCAGTTTTGCACATCGAGAGACTGAAATTTTTGCCTATTCCTCCTTGCAAAACAGCTCAAGCTCAGTGAGGTTGGATGGAGAGCATTTGTAAACAGCAGTTTTCAGTTCTTTCCACAGATTCTCGATTGGATTCAGGTCTGGACTTTGACTTGGCCATTCTAACACCTGGATATGTTTATTTGTGAACCATTCCATTGTAGATTTTGCTTTATGTTTTGGATCATTGTATTGTTGGAAGACAAATCTCCGTCCCAGTCTCAGCTCTTTTGCAGACTCCATCAGGTTTTCTTCCAGAATTGTCCTGTATTTGGCTTCATCCATCTTCCCATCAATTTTAACCATCTTCCCTGTCCCTGCTGAAGAAAAGCAGGCCCAAACCATGATGCTGCCACCACCATGTTTGACAGTGGGGATGGTGTGTTCAGGGTGATGAGCTGTGTTGCTTTTACGCCAAACATAACGTTTTGCATTGTTGCCAAAAAGTTAGATTTTGGTTTTATCTGACCAGAGCACCTTCTTCCACATGTTTGGTGTGTCTCCCAGGTGGCTTGTGGCAAAATTTAAACAACACTTTTTTATGGATATCTTTAAGAAATGGCTTTCTTCTTGCCACTCTTCCATAAAGGCCAGATTTGTGCAGTATACGACTGATTGTTGTCCTATGGACAGAGTCTCCCACCTCAGCTGTAGATCTCTACAGTTCATCCAGAGTGATCATGGGCCTCTTGGCTGCATCTCTGATCAGTCATCTCCTTGTATGAGCTGAATGTTTAGAGGGACGGCCAGGTCTTCGTAGATTTGCAGTGGTCTGATACTCCTTCCATTTCAATATTATCGCTTGCATAATGCTCCTTGGGATGTTTAAAGCTTGGGAAATCTTTTTGTATCCAAATCCGGCTTTAAACTTTTCCACAGCAGTATCTCGGACATGCCTGGTGTGTTCCTTGTTCTTCATGATGCTCTCTGGGCTTTAAACGGACCTCTGAGACTATCACAGTGCAGGTGCATTTATACAGAGACTTGATTACACACAGGTGGATTCTATTTATCATCATTAGTCATTTAGGTCAACATTGCATCATTCAGTGATCCTCACTGACCCTCTAGAGAGAGTTTGCTGCACTGAAAGTAAAGGGGCTGAATAATTTTGCACGCCCAATTTTTCAGTTTTTTATTTGTTAACAAAGTTTGAAATATCCAATAAATTTCGTTCCACTTTTTGATTGTGTCCTACTTGTTGTTGATTCTTCACAAAAAATTACAGTTTTAAATCTTTATGTTTGAAGCCTGAAATGTGGCAAAAGGTCGAAAAGTTCAAGGGGGCCGAATACTTTCGCAAGGCACTGTATATATATATATTGTGACAGGTGGAGACTCTGTCATGGTGAAAAGGGTCATGTAAAGGACACAGAGTGTGCATATTTGCTCTGTGCAGGACTACAGAGCGTAGTTATGCAGTGGAGAAAACTGCTGTTGCAGCTTTCTCCAGGTTTTGGTTTACCTGAAAGGGGCTCTGTAGTTTGGAGATTTCAAAGTGTCTTGGGAGGGATGGAATCTCCAACTCTGTGTCCAGGTTTTGCTGATTACAAGCAGGGTGTGTGCTCAGGTACACACAGCCCTTATAATCAAGGTTTAGGAAGACATCAGGGCTCCCAGTTGGAGACTGTTCCAGCCAGCAGACAGGAGGTCTGTTCGTGGGGAGTCGGGAGGACTCCGATACTCTCCGGGAGTCAGTGGCTGCAGGTGGCAGCCGGAGCACATGTGTGTGCGTGCGTGAGACAGGAGACGGCCTGAGGACCAAGGCCACAGTGAAGCGGTTAGCTTTGAGGAGTTCATGGTCTGGGGACCAGCATAAAGTGCTGAGGAAGACTGCACGAGAGCGAGAGAGCCAGGTGGGCTAGTATTTTGTTTTGTACTTACTGGCGAAGAACCCCTGTGTGGGAAACTGTTATGGATTTTCCTTATTGTTTACGTTTGCCTTTTAATAAAAGTGGGCTGCCATGCCCTTAAAAATGTATACCTGACTGCAGTGAATCACTGAAGAAATGCATCTACTGCTGAGCTGATTGTCCCCCATGTTACAATTGGTGCTCGGATGCGGGCAAGCTGATGGTGGAATCCAGGTCTGCGCTCCACAGTGATTTCAGGTCAGGAACGGTTGGCTGTGTGCAGAAGTGCAGCCAGGCAAAAGGCATTGCGTGTTGCAGGTGGTGTACCTGTGAAAGGAAAGTAAAAAAAAAAAAAAAAAATTTTTTTCTCTCCTCTTTCCTGCTGTGAACTGTTGCATGACTACAAGTATGGAGAGTCCGCCAATGTTTGAGTCTGCGGTGGACTGGTGCAAGCAGCACCTGGCAGCACTGGACCAAGCCAGAGGAGAAAGCAAGCCAACCTTCAGTAAGAGAGAGCTGCTGGGTATCCATACCTGGGAGAGGGGTGTTGTTGCCCCTGGCAACGCTGCTGCAGTTAAACCAATAGCTGTGGTGGGAAAAGTGAATGTGTCACAGCTTGAGACTGGGTTCAGCAGAGGAAAGCCTGTGATATGCACCAGGAAAGTGGTTGTCCCTGGCAACAGTAATCCTGGCAGACAACAGCATGTGGAAAGGAGGAGTATGGTTGTCCCTGGCAACAGGAATCCAGGTGGACAACAGCGTGTGGAAAGGAGGAGTATGGTCGTCTGTGGCAGCAACGTCCAGCCCAGCAGGGATGTCTGGGATCCAAGGAGTCCGTCTGCTGATGATCGTGACCAGTGGTATCCTGCAAAAATGAGGGAGCATCAGTCATCAAGGAGATGCCAAGGAGTTAAAATTCAGCGTCCAGTACCGTGCTTGGAGTCTGGTCAAGTAGCCCATGGGATGTTTACTTGCCCTAGGTTCTGGAACACCGCTGGAGAGTCTGAAAAGGCTGCAATGCCGAATTATGGCCACAAAGAGGCAGTAGCTTGTGAGGATGCAGCTGAGAGACCACGCACTCAAATGAAGCCAAAGTTACCTGCTACAGGATATGGTAAGACTGTTGCATTTTGTGGGACTGGTTCCAGTGCAGTGGGAGTCCGTCCAGCGGGGAGATCCGCACAAGGTGTGCAAATGGACTTGCTGCAGTGTCATACCCAGAGCAGTGGGGAGACACAGGTTGAAGCTCAACCTGCAGCAAGGTTAAAGACTCAAAAAGACTTGAGGACTCTGTATGTGCCTGGTATAATACAGCAGAGTGCTGGGAGAGATGTACTAGGGGTGACCAAAACCGTCTGGGTGCCAGGTCCCCTAGTGACAGGTGCTGCAGAGATGCCCAGGGAAACCTCCCATGAGCCCGCAGGGGTGAGGTATGTGGTTTCCCAGGACAACTGTGGAGCCGCCCTAGTGGGCAAAAGTACCTCTTGGGAGAGGAAGGGTGGTGTGCTGAGTAGCACACAGGTTGCAGTTGCTCATGAAAAAAGAGAGCCTGCTAAAGCTCTTAACACTGTGTGTATAAATGCTGATAACGGTATTACTGTTGATAAACATACTTATGTTGGTAATGTGTTCACTAGCAGCGAGAAAAGGGGGATGTCTCCCTTAGCAACTAGAGTGAGAGCCTCTGGGTTGTCCATGGAAGTCTCTGGGGGTCTCCGTGTGTTGGAGCCAGAGATTGTCCATGACAGCACTAATACTACTCTGGTGGGGCAGAGTGTAACTGGACCTTCTAGTGGGAATGTGTTAGTGCAAGCAGAATCCCATGTGCCTCCTAGAGCAGGTGATGCAGTGCTGCAGAGCACCTATGATGGAAGCACAATGGATTGGGATAGCTGGGGAAAAAATTTGATAGCCATGTTAGACAAGGCTCTGGCAGGTGAAAAGGGTGTGGAAACAACAACTGCTATGCCAGAAGGAGGGATCGCAGAGCAGCCGGTGGCTGAGGGAGCATTGGTGCCTGCGATAGTCGTTCCCTCCCAGTCAGAAGGACCGATTAAGGGCGCATGCATGGCAGATGTGGTATCCACCGCCCAACCTCTTAATGCCAAGTGTCAAGGTGACCATGTGACTGGTGTTGACGTGCAGAGGCTCATTGTTGAGTTGGAGGGGATGAGTGGGAGATGTACACCTGACAGTGTTCCAGGGGAGCACCAGGTTGTAATGATGGCTACCTCTGGTGAGGGGGAGGCCCCTTTAAATGTCTCAACCTCTCAGGCTGCAGTGGATGAGACCTTCCACGTCAATGGTGAGGGAAAATTCCCTAAAAATGTGTTGCATATTGATGCAGAATGCATTGAAGTGACAAGTGTGTTGCTGGAACTACTTGAACTGGTGAAAGCACATTCCTTGCATACCTGGGTGCCTCCATTCCAGTCGGGTATATTTGTATCGCGGTGTACCCATGGGTGGAGCCAGGTAGTACAAGCTGTGCTGGCTAACCTAAATCAGAAGTTGAACAAGTTGGTACGGTGCTTTTTAATAGTGTGGCAAGTGATCTCACAGTCCCCTGTGAGGGTGCTTCCAGATACGGTTTGGTATGGAAGGTGCTCTGGAGAGCTGATGGAGACCTTGGAAGTCTCTCCGCCTGATGCGGTGACAGAGAATACTTCTGCTAGTGCAGTCCGAGGTGTGGCTGAGCAGGTGTTAGTAAATGACGCGGATACTGTCTCACCCACTAGACCTCATGTGATGGAAGGGCTGAGCGTGGACCAGCAAACAGCAGAAATCCTGTCTCTAGTTCGGGTAGAAATAGATAAAGGAAAACTGGGTATCCAGAAGTGTAGGACCCCATTGCGATTCAGGATAGGGCGTGCCTGGAAACGCACCCGGAAAAAAGATTGGGCCCACGCAGCTGGTAGCTGGCACAGAGGTGTCCCGATCAGGAATTCGGGCTGGTGTGTTCCGCCCCCTACTGGGTCGAAACAAGGGGGGGGATATGTGACAGGTGGAGACTCTGTCATGGTGAAAAGGGTCATGTAAAGGACACAGAGTGTGCATATTTGCTCTGTGCAGGACTACAGAGCGTAGTTATGCAGTGGAGAAAACTGCTGTTGCAGCTTTCTCCAGGTTTTGGTTTACCTGAAAGGGGCTCTGTAGTTTGGAGATTTCAAAGTGTCTTGGGAGGGATGGAATCTCCAACTCTGTGTCCAGGTTTTGCTGATTACAAGCAGGGTGTGTGCTCAGGTACACACAGCCCTTATAATCAAGGTTTAGGAAGACATCAGGGCTCCCAGTTGGAGACTGTTCCAGCCAGCAGACAGGAGGTCTGTTCGTGGGGAGTCGGGAGGACTCCGATACTCTCCGGGAGTCAGTGGCTGCAGGTGGCAGCCGGAGCACATGTGTGTGCGTGCGTGAGACAGGAGACGGCCTGAGGACCAAGGCCACAGTGAAGCGGTTAGCTTTGAGGAGTTCATGGTCTGGGGACCAGCATAAAGTGCTGAGGAAGACTGCACGAGAGCGAGAGAGCCAGGTGGGCTAGTATTTTGTTTTGTACTTACTGGCGAAGAACCCCTGTGTGGGAAACTGTTATGGATTTTCCTTATTGTTTACGTTTGCCTTTTAATAAAAGTGGGCTGCCATGCCCTTAAAAATGTATACCTGACTGCAGTGAATCACTGAAGAAATGCATCTACTGCTGAGCTGATTGTCCCCCATGTTACAATATATATATATATATATATATATATGTGTGTATGTATATATATATATATACATATACATACATATATACACGTATATCTATATATATATATATATTTATAAATATATATATATATATATATAGATATACATATCTATATATATATATATATATACACACGTATATATATATATATATATATATATATATATATACTCTTTAACTTATTTATAGTTATTTATTATATTATAATTTTTGATTTTGTGTTTCAAACTTTATTATATCCGAGATGTTATAAAGAAGAACGCACAGTAAAAAAAAATCATATGTAAATAGTTGGTTTGGGCTGCTCGTCCTTAAGAATTACATGCAAAAGAATTGTACCGCTTTCAGCACCTAAAATCGGAAAGAATCATACCGCCAGGGAGGTTAAAATCTAAAACCTCAAATAATGTGATTGTAACACTACTCCCTTGGGAGCTGCTGGTTACGGGTTCCCCTGGGTTACCATTAGCAACAACAGAAGAGTCTGGCATTATTCCAAGTGTTTTACCTCAGACAAGAAACAGTCCAGTATCTTTGGTTTTTAGGTTTTATTTGGAACTTGGATAGAAGAAGGGAATGAGTGGGATACTCCAACTTAAAGAACTATTCACAATAGGCTGGGACAACTTGAATAGAGCTGAATAGCGCTGGTTACGGCTAGGCCGCTGTTTCACTTTGCCCTCGGCTGTGAATGAAGTAATAGAGTTTCCTGAGGTAAACTGTATCCTGAGGTAAACTAATCTTCAGGGTTAACTACTTGGCACCCCTTTCCTGTAACACTCTGTGTGAGTTGGCTCCTTGATCCCCTGACTTCTCTGAAGTTCTGAAGTGGTCTCCTCTCCTAGGCAGACCCTTGAGCAGATCCCTCAGTACTCATGATACTGTTTTTCCCAAAGTCTTCTGCCCAGCAGCTCCACTGGTCAGCACACTGAATCCTCCGCAGCCCAGCTCCACACCTGGTTCAACAGGCCGACTGCCTGAACCACCTTCCTCACATCAGCAGGAGGAGAGACAGCCGTCCACCTCCTACTGGGACTTTGCTCCCGCCAAAAGACGCCCTGTCACATGCCGTCTCCGTATTTATGGGCAATCCCAGGATGCATTGCAGCAATGCCCTCCCACTGGGACTACCATAAAACACAATGTGTCACTTGCTAGGTTTCCTCCAACAAGCTCCTTCATTGGACACGATGGGGACACCTCCCTTAGATCCAGTGAACCTAGAACACCTAGAAACACATGACAGGCAAACTAACAGATCAGGCTCTCCTGATAAGCAGAACAGAGCCACCAAATGTGTTTTCCTGGCACCTACCTAGGAGGGTACTACATGATAAATATATATTATATATAAACAAAGTGCATAATCATGAACAATGCAATCACAAATGTGCACCATCATAAAGAGCTTCAAAACAGTGCATAACATAAAAAGTCCATCCAAATTTTCAAAGTGAACTGCATAAATCCATCCATGTGCCTACTGGGCGCTTCTACCCCCTTCCTGCCTTTTCAGCTTTCAGTGCTGTCACACTTTAACCACTTGCCTACTGTGCACTTAAACCCCCTTCCCATCCAGACCAATTTTTAGCTTTCAGTGCTCTCAAGCTTTGAATGACAATTGCGCGGTCATGCTACACTGTACCCATATGAAATTTTTATCATTTTTTTCACACAAATAGAACTTTCTTTTGGTGGTATTTAATCACCTCTGGGTTTTTTATTTTTTACAAAAAAAAAGAAAAAAGACAGAAAATTTTGAAAAAAAAAAAAAGTTTTTCTTATTTTCTGCGAGTAAATTTTGAAAATAAATTTTTCTCCTTCACTGATGTGCGCTGATGAGGCGGCACTGATGGGCACTGATAGGCTGCACTGATGGGCACTGATGAGGTGGCACTTATGGGCACTGATGAGGAGGTACTAATATGCCGCACTGATGAGCACTGAGAGGTGGCACTGCTGGGCACTGAGAGGTGGCACTGAGAGGTGGCACTGCTGGGCACTGAGAGGCGGCACTGATGGGCGGCACTGATGGGCACTGATAGGCGGCACTGATGGGCACTGGCGGATGGCACTGATGGACACTGACGGGTGACACTGATGAGCACTGATGGGCGGCACTGATGAGCACTGATGGGCAGCATCATCAGTGCCCACACTCAGTGCCCATAGTGCTGCCAGTCAGTGCTCATCAGTGCCTAGATGAGCAGGCACTGATGGGCACTGACTGACAGCACTATGGGCACTGATTGTGGGCATTGATGGGGGGCACTGATGGCGGGCACTGTGGGCACTGTGTGTATGTTTTTTTTTACCTCTATTAATCAGGGCACTGGTGATCGCTGCCCTGATTACATTTGTTCTGTGTCCCCGGCGCTGTGCAGCTCTCCCTCCTTCCTCACACTGCAGGCTCAGTGTGAGGAAGGAGCGCTGGCGATGAGAGATGATCTCATATGTTTACATATGAGATCATCTCTCATTGAACGGTCCGATCACGTGGTGAATGGCCGCTGTGATTGGCCGTTCACCACGATCTGTGATCGGCTGTGTCCAAGGGACACGGCCGACACAGATTTTCCCCAATGCGCGCTTGCGGGAGCGTGCGGGGAGACTGTTTCTGGGAGGCCGTATAAAGACGGCCTCCCGAAAATGTGAGTCCGCGCTGCAGCCGTATATAGGCTGTAGCGCGGATGGGAAGTAGTTAAAAGAAAATGCAAAACTGTACCCATATGAATTTTGTTTATTTTTTTCCCCACACAAATAAAGCTTTCTTTTGGTGGTATTTAACCACTTCATCCCCAGAAGGTTTTACCCCCTTAATGACTAGGCCATTTTTTTGCGAATCGGCACTGCGTTGCTTTAGCTGACAATTGAGCGGCTGTGCAACACTGTACCCAAATACAATTGATGTCCTTTTTTTCCCACAAATAGAGCTTTCCTTTGGTGGTATTTGATCACCTCTGCGGTTTTTCCTTTTTGTGCTATAAACAAAAAAAGAGCGTCAATTTTGAAAAAACACCAATATTTTCTACTTTCTGCTATAAAACATTCCAAATAATAAAAAAAAAAAAAAAAAAAAAATTTTTTATCAGTTTAGGCCAGTTTGTGCTACATATTTTTGGTTAAAAAAAAAATCACAAAAAGCGTATAATAATTGGTTTGCACAAACGTTATAGCGTTTACAAACTACGGGATAGAGTTTTGGACTTTTTATTTTTTTTATTAGAAATGGCGGCGATCAGCAATTTTTAACGGGACTGCGACATTGCGGTGGACAAATCGGACACTAAGTGGCACTTTTTTTGGGACCAGTGATATTAATACAGTGATCAGTGCTAAATAAAATGCACTGTTACTGTATAAATCAGAAAAAAGAATGGGTTCCCCTATGGGTGGGACTTTTAAGGCACTGATGTATCAGAAAATACACATAGGTAAAAATAACAATGTCACTTTATTAAATGTAATTATACAAACAATTTTTAAAACATAGAGAATGGCAGCGGGCAAAGTTGGATATACATCACATTACAAAGTGAAGCGTTCACCATAGGACCCCCATGAATAAACACCCGACGCGTTTCGGAGACACACTCCTTCTTCAGGGGTGTCTTGGGAGGGTGGTCTGTGAATGATCAATGCAATTGTATATATTATACATGTTGATAAATTCAATCTTACAAGAAAGAATAATAAAGTCAAAAATTTATGCACTTACATGGTTCACTGTAATGGTAAAACGAAAATGCCTGCCTGCACGGCTAAAAAACAGGACATGAACGATGCCAGCGTGGATTTATGGTAAGCCAGTCAGATTTACTAGAATCGGTTTCAACCAGAAAAGAAGGAATTCTTTTGATTTGTAGAGTTGGAATCCAGTCAAGATTGCTTGCTCCCAAACCAATATATCAGTCTGGGTGGGGACAGCTGAAATCCCAAAAAGAGGCAGTCCTGCTGTGCATAAGCCAAAAAAGGGTTCGTGTTAGACAATATGTCATTTGGCCAAGTTTAGGGACAAAGACAGAAAGCCCCAACACCAAGAAAAAGGGGGGGGGGGAAGGAAAAAATTCTGTCCGGGGATCGCCTGCTAATATGGGTGACAAATTCTGTGAAGTGAAAGAGGTAATCCTGGAGGCCTCCCTGTTTCTCAAAACATGCCCAGTAAAACATTAAATATAAGAAAAAGAAACATATGTATATAATACAAATGTTTCTCTGTATCAGTGTTGCAACTAACTCGGAAACAGAGGGGCCGGCAAGGATATATATCACAGAACAGAGTTGTCCAAAAGGAAAATTGTAAGTGAAAATACCTTTTGGAGTCCAGACTTGGCCAAGAAAATCAAACGACAAAGTAGATGTTGCTCCACGCTCGGCAAAGGAACATATGAGTCCGACGCCGGGCGTGGAGTATAAATAGAGAGATTTTAATCAGCTGTGAGCAATCTCAGCTGAACGGCTATAGCGTCCAGCTGACCGCCAATAGGATTTCCTGAGTCACATGGGCCGGAACCACCCCCCAATGGAAGAGATCCGGCGGAAGTGAAGAGTTGACCTCACCGCCGGAAATGATCCGGCGGAAGTGACGTCGGCCCATGCGTCTCACCGACACGGCTCGGACTTCCGCCAACGCCGAGAGCGTCGGACGGAGTCTGTTGGGCATGCGCAATGGGATTAACCCATTGTCCAATGGTAAGGGACTGCTGCCATCATTGGCGGACGTCACAAGGTGGCGTTCGCCTTACCGTGCCGGGCTGTACCCATAGCATTAACAGAGAGAGTGGCTCTCTGCTAACAAAACTTGACAAAATATAAGGATTCATATCAAAAATGTGTATTACCGATCTATTAAAGACACTGTAGTAATTCAAAACATGTCTATATATAGATTGTCAATCATTTAAACAAGGGTAGAGAAAAAACAAAAAACAAAAAGTTGGCATCCATAATTCCACGGAGGCAGGTAGATGTTCCTGTGAATCACAAAACAACATATTTAGTACAATAAGGTAATCACACAGATTAAATAATAAAGGGAAAAGAGGGAAGGGGGAGATAGGGAAGGAAAATAAAGAAAAAAGGGGAAGAGATATTAATACATGAAGTGGGTGTATAGACAGACTCATTATATTGTAAGGTCTTGGTAAGGTTGGAATTAAAAATAAAAAGAGGGTTCCCTTTATAAGGCAAATGATGGAGCAGGATATATAACATGGGGGGCAGGAGAGAGGTTGGTTAGCTCTCCATGCCTCCTGAGGTGAATCCCTCAAGAAATGGCTTGAATGAGATCATCTCATTTAGGCCAGGAGGCTCTGTGGCCCTCAAACGGTAAATCCACCGCAGTTCAAGTTGAAGTAGAGTCTTGTTCCAGTCCCCCCCTCTTGAACTGGGGTGGACTCTGTCTAAAATCAAAAATTTAATTTTTGGAAAAATCCCTGCGTGTACCAATCTGGTATGTCGGCCAAGTGGGAGATCTGGGTTGCAGGTTTGCATACTTTTTATGTGTCTATTGGCCCTTTTGGTGAAGTCCAGCTTTGTTTTGCCAACATAAAAGCAACCGCACCCACAGAGAAGTAAATATACCACCCCGTGCGTGCGGCAGTTGGCAAAGTGCTGGGGTACAAAGGTTTGCCCATTCGGGAGAGTGGGGTTTTTTTTTGGTCAACATAAATTTACAGTATTTGCAGGCCCCGCATATAAAGGTGCCTTTAGCCTTGCATGGATCTCTCCCATTATAGGCTGTATATTCGCTGCGTACCAATTGATCTTTCAGGGCAGGGACTTTTTTGAAGGTAATCTGGGGGGTAGGAGGGACATGTTTGCCCACGATGGGATCGAGGGACAACAAGTGCCAATACTTCCCCACAATTTTCCTAACATCAGTGTGTTGTTCTGAGTATTTCATGATCACTCTTAATGTTTGATTGATTGGTCGTGTTGTGTTTGAGGTTATTAGTGAAGTTCTATCTTGCATCAGGGCCTTTCTATATGCCTTTTTCAAGGTGGTGGGGGGGTATCCTCTGTTTAAAAGTCTCTGTCTTAGGTCATCAGCTGCCTTTTGAAAACTAATAAGATCTTTGCAGTTACGCCTAACTCGAAGGTATTGTCCATAAGGAATGGATTGTACCAGTGTGGATGGATGAAAACTTGAGGCGTGGAGGATGGTGTTGCCAGCAGTGGGCTTGCGATAAAGCCCACTGTGGAGAACACCATCCTCCCCCCTGGTGACTGTGACATCAAGGAAAGTGACACAAGAGATGTCATATTGCATTGTAAAGGTAAGGTTGAATTCATTTTTGTTGATACGGTTCATAAAAGCATCAAGAAGCTCGGCCGGTCCATGCCAAAGCATGAACACGTCATCGATGTATCGGACCCATAATCTAATGTGGTCCGTATACATCGAGAGCATATCATCATTTAGAAGGGCTTGTTCCCACTCCCCCAGGTACAGATTGGCGTAGGATGGGGCACAACAAGTGCCCATCGCTACGCCCTGTACCTGGAGGTAGTGGGAACCATCAAATGTAAAAACATTATGAAATAATATGAATTGTAAAGTAGACAAAATAAACTCTCCGTATGCATCCAGAATTTGATTTTCTGTTAGTGTGTGTCTGATGGCCGAAAGGCCACGATCATGGGGAATGGAGCTATAAAGTGCCTCAACGTCTATTGTGACTAGGAGACACTCATCTGGGATCCATATATTTTCAATTCTTTGTAAGAAATGTATCGTATCACGTACATGAGATGGTAGTTGTGTGACCAGTGGTTTCAAAAAAGAGTCGATAAGTCTACTAGCGTTGTCTGTTAGAGAGCCTCGCCCTGAAATAATAGGGCGCCCTGGTGGATTAGTGGCGTCCTTATGTATCTTGGGGAGGGCATAAAATGTCGGGGTAATAGGAAAGGTTGTGCGTATAAATTCCCATGTGTGTTTGGGAATGACTTCGTTTAAGTAGGCAGTATCGACCAATTTGTAAAATTCGAGCTGATATTTGTTAATAATATCAGCTGGAATTTTCCGGTACCAGTTATGATTCCTCAGAATTTTTTGGCACATAGTCACATAGTGAGCATTATTCATGATCACCACGTTCCCGCCCTTGTCAGCCTGTTTAATGGTAATCAAATGATTAGTTTTTAGGTTTTCAATGGCCTGTCTTTGATTGAATGTTGTGTTTGTTTTGGTAGGTTTTTTAATTTTGAGTTTTTCAATATCTTTTGTTACCAAGCTGACAAAGGCGGCAACGTGGGGATTAGAAGTATAGGGAAATTTGTCTGACTTTTTCCTCAGTTTAAAATCATCTCTTGAGTGTATGGGTTTTTTAGAATCTAAATCGGTCAAAAGGGACGGTAAATCAATTCTGTCAATAAGGTCCTCGTTTTCCTCTAATAAAGAGATAAGTGTGTCTAATATAGGGTCTTTGTCAGAATGTATGATATTAGATGGATTCTCTTTGTTGAAGAGGATTTTGAAATTCAATTTACGAGCAAAAAGATTTAAATCTTTAATAAAATCAAATTTGTCTAGCTTTCTACTTGGGCAAAAACTGAGGCCTTTTTTAAGAACATCGATCTCATCTTGGGACAAACAGTGATCTGAGAGATTAATAATTGAAAGATCAGAAAAAGGAATTTCAGTGGTGGGTGCTTCAAGGGAAGGTGGTGCCGTAGGTAAGTTTATAGGGGAGTGGTGGGAGTGAAGGTTGGTGCTCGTGCATGGATGAGCTCTAAAAAAGTAGTGTCTTGCAAATTAATTGTGGAGGCTAAAGAAACAGGTGCTGGGTTCAAATTAGAAAGAGATGTGTTAGCATCAGAGTTTGTGCTTTCTTGGGGTGTATCAACATTATGATTTGGTTTTTGTGTTGTGGGTTTAAATAGAGATAGGTTTGATCCTGTGTCGTGTTGAACATTTGTTTTTTTGGAGGATTGTCTAAGCACGTGTTCTTCATGATGGGCCCGTTTGGTTGTTTTTGGTTTAGGCACGTTTGAAGGGCCATTTCTGGAGACATTTTTGGAAAGAGGTTGAGGAATAGAGGGACGATGTTCCTTTTGTGTCGATGGGAGGTGGAGAGATTTGTTTGTATTCCATCTATATGCTTTGTTTTGGTCAAAAGCAATGGTGTCACGCGCTAGTTTTTGTTGTTTTTTTATAAGGATATTGCGATTAAAGACCTCTAAATGGTCTTTAAGCTGTTTTTCTTTTATCGAAAACAGTTTGTGGGATTTATATTTTTGGAGCTTTTGACAGAGATTGGTAATTTCAATATCTAGCTTAGAGGCGCGAGTGCTATACTCTGCGATGAGAAGGGTCATCAAGGTGGCTGAACATTCACTCAAAGTGTGTTCCCAATTAGTTTTGAACTCAGGACTCAGGTCCTCAAGAAGAGGAAACACCTGCATTCTGAGGCCAATTGGGTTTGTCTTATTTTTAATATAGTCCTTAAAAGATTTAACATGCCAAAAATACGCGGACTTTTTTTCAAGGGTTTTGGATAACTGAAAAAATAGTGTAGACAAATCAGCTTCTACATACTCTTTGTCTCCAAAATCTTGTAAATATCCAGCCATCAGTGATTCCCACTCGTCGCCTACATACACAGACATGTCTATATCTCACAAAGAAAGGGGAAAGAGGAGATTGAATCAGAGAGAAATGTGTGTGATTACACAAAATTTTTTATACAAGGTTATTGACAAAATTGAACAGAATTAGATCACTAACGTGGTCAGAATATATTTGTAAATTTAAATTGGGAAAACGCCACATGAACAAAGACGGGGAGTGGTATTTGCTACCTGGATAGATTAAACATATGTAGTTCATGTGGAGTGGTCCCTAATGTGCCACATCCCGAATGTAAAATCAGAAAAAAGAATGGGTTCCCCTATGGGTGGGACTTTTAAGGCACTGATGTATCAGAAAATACACATAGGTAAAAATAACAATGTCACTTTATTAAATGTAATTATACAAACAATTTTTAAAACATAGAGAATGGCAGCGGGCAAAGTTGGATATACATCACATTACAAAGTGAAGCGTTCACCATAGGACCCCCATGAATAAACACCCGACGCGTTTCGGAGACACACTCCTTCTTCAGGGGTGTCTTGGGAGGGTGGTCTGTGAATGATCAATGCAATTGTATATATTATACATGTTGATAAATTCAATCTTACAAGAAAGAATAATAAAGTCAAAAATTTATGCACTTACATGGTTCACTGTAATGGTAAAACGAAAATGCCTGCCTGCACGGCTAAAAAACAGGACATGAACGATGCCAGCGTGGATTTATGGTAAGCCAGTCAGATTTACTAGAATCGGTTTCAACCAGAAAAGAAGGAATTCTTTTGATTTGTAGAGTTGGAATCCAGTCAAGATTGCTTGCTCCCAAACCAATATATCAGTCTGGGTGGGGACAGCTGAAATCCCAAAAAGAGGCAGTCCTGCTGTGCATAAGCCAAAAAAGGGTTCGTGTTAGACAATATGTCATTTGGCCAAGTTTAGGGACAAAGACAGAAAGCCCCAACACCAAGAAAAAGGGGGGGGGGAAGGAAAAAATTCTGTCCGGGGATCGCCTGCTAATATGGGTGACAAATTCTGTGAAGTGAAAGAGGTAATCCTGGAGGCCTCCCTGTTTCTCAAAACATGCCCAGTAAAACATTAAATATAAGAAAAAGAAACATATGTATATAATACAAATGTTTCTCTGTATCAGTGTTGCAACTAACTCGGAAACAGAGGGGCCGGCAAGGATATATATCACAGAACAGAGTTGTCCAAAAGGAAAATTGTAAGTGAAAATGCCTTTTGGAGTCCAGACTTGGCCAAGAAAATCAAACGACAAAGTAGATGTTGCTCCACGCTCGGCAAAGGAACATATGAGTCCGACGCCGGGCGTGGAGTATAAATAGAGAGATTTTAATCAGCTGTGAGCAATCTCAGCTGAACGGCTATAGCGTCCAGCTGACCGCCAATAGGATTTCCTGAGTCACATGGGCCGGAACCACCCCCCAATGGAAGAGATCCGGCGGAAGTGAAGAGTTGACCTCACCGCCAGAAATGATCCGGCGGAAGTGACGTCGGCCCATGCGTCTCACCGACACGGCTCGGACTTCCGCCAACGCCGAGAGCGTCGGACGGAGTCCGTTGGGCATGCGCAATGGGATTAACCCATTGTCCAATGGTAAGGGACTGCTGCCATCATTGGCGGACGTCACAAGGTGGCGTTCGCCTTACCGTGCCGGGCTGTACCCATAGCATTAACAGAGAGAGTGGCTCTCTGCTAACAAAACTTGACAAAATATAAGGATTCATATCAAAAATGTGTATTACCGATCTATTAAAGACACTGTAGTAATTCAAAACATGTCTATATATAGATTGTCAATCATTTAAACAAGGGTAGAGAAAAAACAAAAAACAAAAAGTTGGCATCCATAATTCCACGGAGGCAGGTAGATGTTCCTGTGAATCACAAAACAACATATTTAGTACAATAAGGTAATCACACAGATTAAATAATAAAGGGAAAAGAGGGAAGGGGGAGATAGGGAAGGAAAATAAAGAAAAAAGGGGAAGAGATATTAATACATGAAGTGGGTGTATAGACAGACTCATTATATTGTAAGGTCTTGGTAAGGTTGGAATTAAAAATAAAAAGAGGGTTCCCTTTATAAGGCAAATGATGGAGCAGGATATATAACATGGGGGGCAGGAGAGAGGTTTGGTTAGCTCTCCATGCCTCCTGAGGTGAATCCCTCAAGAAATGGCTTGAATGAGATCATCTCATTTAGGCCAGGAGGCTCTGTGGCCCTCAAACGGTAAATCCACCGCAGTTCAAGTTGAAGTAGAGTCTTGTTCCAGTCCCCCCCTCTTGAACTGGGGTGGACTCTGTCTAAAATCAAAAATTTAATTTTTGGAAAAATCCCTGCGTGTACCAATCTGGTATGTCGGCCAAGTGGGAGATCTGGGTTGCAGGTTTGCATACTTTTTATGTGTCTATTGGCCCTTTTGGTGAAGTCCAGCTTTGTTTTGCCAACATAAAAGCAACCGCACCCACAGAGAAGTAGATATACCACCCCGTGCGTGCGGCAGTTGGCAAAGTGCTGGGGTACAAAGGTTTGCCCATTCGGGAGAGTGGGGTTTTTTTTGGTCAACATAAATTTACAGTATTTGCAGGCCCCGCATATAAAGGTGCCTTTAGCCTTGCATGGATCTCTCCCATTATAGGCTGTATATTCGCTGCGTACCAATTGATCTTTCAGGGCAGGGACTTTTTTGAAGGTAATCTGGGGGGTAGGAGGGACATGTTTGCCCACGATGGGATCGAGGGACAACAAGTGCCAATACTTCCCCACAATTTTCCTAACATCAGTGTGTTGTTCTGAGTATTTCATGATCACTCTTAATGTTTGATTGATTGGTCGTGTTGTGTTTGAGGTTATTAGTGAAGTTCTATCTTGCATCAGGGCCTTTCTATATGCCTTTTTCAAGGTGGTGGGGGGGTATCCTCTGTTTAAAAGTCTCTGTCTTAGGTCATCAGCTGCCTTTTGAAAACTAATAAGATCTTTGCAGTTACGCCTAACTCGAAGGTATTGTCCATAAGGAATGGATTGTACCAGTGTGGATGGATGAAAACTTGAGGCGTGGAGGATGGTGTTGCCAGCAGTGGGCTTGCGATAAAGCCCACTGTGGAGAACACCATCCTCCCCCCTGGTGACTGTGACATCAAGGAAAGTGACACAAGAGATGTCATATTGCATTGTAAAGGTAAGGTTGAATTCATTTTTGTTGATACGGTTCATAAAAGCATCAAGAAGCTCGGCCGGTCCATGCCAAAGCATGAACACGTCATCGATGTATCGGACCCATAATCTAATGTGGTCCGTATACATCGAGAGCATATCATCATTTAGAAGGGCTTGTTCCCACTCCCCCAGGTACAGATTGGCGTAGGATGGGGCACAACAAGTGCCCATCGCTACGCCCTGTACCTGGAGGTAGTGGGAACCATCAAATGTAAAAACATTATGAAATAATATGAATTGTAAAGTAGACAAAATAAACTCTCCGTATGCATCCAGAATTTGATTTTCTATTAGTGTGTGTCTGATGGCCGAAAGGCCACGATCATGGGGAATGGAGCTATAAAGTGCCTCAACGTCTATTGTGACTAGGAGACACTCATCTGGGATCCATATATTTTCAATTCTTTGTAAGAAATGTATCGTATCACGTACATGAGATGGTAGTTGTGTGACCAGTGGTTTCAAAAAAGAGTCGATAAGTCTACTAGCGTTGTCTGTTAGAGAGCCTCGCCCTGAAATAATAGGGCGCCCTGGTGGATTAGTGGCGTCCTTATGTATCTTGGGGAGGGCATAAAATGTCGGGGTAATAGGAAAGGTTGTGCGTATAAATTCCCATGTGTGTTTGGGAATGACTTCGTTTAAGTAGGCAGTATCGACCAATTTGTAAAATTCGAGCTGATATTTGTTAATAATATCAGCTGGAATTTTCCGGTACCAGTTATGATTCCTCAGAATTTTTTGGCACATAGTCACATAGTGAGCATTATTCATGATCACCACGTTCCCGCCCTTGTCAGCCTGTTAGACACACTTATCTCTTTATTAGAGGAAAACGAGGACCTTATTGACAGAATTGATTTACCGTCCCTTTTGACCGATTTAGATTCTAAAAAACCCATACACTCAAGAGATGATTTTAAACTGAGGAAAAAGTCAGACAAATTTCCCTATACTTCTAATCCCCACGTTGCCGCCTTTGTCAGCTTGGTAACAAAAGATATTGAAAAACTCAAAATTAAAAAACCTACCAAAACAAACACAACATTCAATCAAAGACAGGCCATTGAAAACCTAAAAACTAATCATTTGATTACCATTAAACAGGCTGACAAGGGCGGGAACGTGGTGATCATGAATAATGCTCACTATGTGACTATGTGCCAAAAAATTCTGAGGAATCATAACTGGTACCGGAAAATTCCAGCTGATATTATTAACAAATATCAGCTCGAATTTTACAAATTGGTCGATACTGCCTACTTAAACGAAGTCATTCCCAAACACACATGGGAATTTATACGCACAACCTTTCCTATTACCCCGACATTTTATGCCCTCCCCAAGATACATAAGGACGCCACTAATCCACCAGGGCGCCCTATTATTTCAGGGCGAGGCTCTCTAACAGACAACGCTAGTAGACTTATCGACTCTTTTTTGAAACCACTGGTCACACAACTACCATCTCATGTACGTGATACGATACATTTCTTACAAAGAATTGAAAATATATGGATCCCAGATGAGTGTCTCCTAGTCACAATAGACGTTGAGGCACTTTATAGCTCCATTCCCCATGATCGTGGCCTTTCGGCCATCAGACACACACTAATAGAAAATCAAATTCTGGATGCATACGGAGAGTTTATTTTGTCTACTTTACAATTCATATTATTTCATAATGTTTTTACATTTGATGGTTCCCACTACCTCCAGGTACAGGGCGTAGCGATGGGCACTTGTTGTGCCCCATCCTACGCCAATCTGTACCTGGGGGAGTGGGAACAAGCCCTTCTAAATGATGATATGCTCTCGATGTATACGGACCACATTAGATTATGGGTCCGATACATCGATGACGTGTTCATGCTTTGGCATGGACCGGCCGAGCTTCTTGATGCTTTTATGAACCGTATCAACAAAAATGAATTCAACCTTACCTTTACAATGCAATATGACATCTCTTGTGTCACTTTCCTTGATGTCACAGTCACCAGGGGGGAGGATGGTGTTCTCCACAGTGGGCTTTATCGCAAGCCCACTGCTGGCAACACCATCCTCCACGCCTCAAGTTTTCATCCATCCACACTGGTACAATCCATTCCTTATGGACAATACCTTCGAGTTAGGCGTAACTGCAAAGATCTTATTAGTTTTCAAAAGGCAGCTGATGACCTAAGACAGAGACTTTTAAACAGAGGATACCCCCCCACCACCTTGAAAAAGGCATATAGAAAGGCCCTGATGCAAGATAGAACTTCACTAATAACCTCAAACACAACACGACCAATCAATCAAACATTAAGAGTGATCATGAAATACTCAGAACAACACACTGATGTTAGGAAAATTGTGGGGAAGTATTGGCACTTGTTGTCCCTCGATCCCATCGTGGGCAAACATGTCCCTCCTACCCCCCAGATTACCTTCAAAAAAGTCCCTGCCCTGAAAGATCAATTGGTACGCAGCGAATATACAGCCTATAATGGGAGAGATCCATGCAAGGCTAAAGGCACCTTTATATGCGGGGCCTGCAAATACTGTAAATTTATGTTGACCAAAAAAAACCCCACTCTCCCGAATGGGCAAACCTTTGTACCCCAGCACTTTGCCAACTGCCGCACGCACGGGGTGGTATATCTACTTCTCTGTGGGTGCGGTTGCTTTTATGTTGGCAAAACAAAGCTGGACTTCACCAAAAGGGCCAATAGACACATAAAAAGTATGCAAACCTGCAACCCAGATCTCCCACTTGGCCGACATACCAGATTGGTACACGCAGGGATTTTTCCAAAAATTAAATTTTTGATTTTAGACAGAGTCCACCCCAGTTCAAGAGGGGGGGACTGGAACAAGACTCTACTTCAACTTGAACTGCGGTGGATTTACCGTTTGAGGGCCACAGAGCCTCCTGGCCTAAATGAGATGATCTCATTCAAGCCATTTCTTGAGGGATTCACCTCAGGAGGCATGGAGAGCTAACCAACCTCTCTCCTGCCCCCCATGTTATATATCCTGCTCCATCATTTGCCTTATAAAGGGAACCCTCTTTTTATTTTTAATTCCAACCTTACCAAGACCTTACAATATAATGAGTCTGTCTATACACCCACTTCATGTATTAATATCTCTTCCCCTTTTTTCTTTATTTTCCTTCCCTATCTCCCCCTTCCCTCTTTTCCCTTTATTATTTAATCTGTGTGATTACCTTATTGTACTAAATATGTTGTTTTGTGATTCACAGGAACATCTACCTGCCTCCGTGGAATTATGGATGCCAACTTTTTGTTTTTTGTTTTTTCTCTACCCTTGTTTAAATGATTGACAATCTATATATAGACATGTTTTGAATTACTACAGTGTCTTTAATAGATCGGTAATACACATTTTTGATATGAATCCTTATATTTTGTCAAGTTTTGTTAGCAGAGAGCCACTCTCTCTGTTAATGCTATGGGTACAGCCCGGCACGGTAAGGCGAACGCCACCTTGTGACGTCCGCCAATGATGGCAGCAGTCCCTTACCATTGGACAATGGGTTAATCCCATTGCGCATGCCCAACGGACTCCGTCCGACGCTCTCGGCGTTGGCGGAAGTCCGAGCCGTGTCGGTGAGACGCATGGGCCGACGTCACTTCCGCCGGATCATTTCCGGCGGTGAGGTCAACTCTTCACTTCCGCCGGATCTCTTCCATTGGGGGGTGGTTCCGGCCCATGTGACTCAGGAAATCCTATTGGCGGTCAGCTGGACGCTATAGCCGTTCAGCTGAGATTGCTCACAGCTGATTAAAATCTCTCTATTTATACTCCACGCCCGGCGTCGGACTCATATGTTCCTTTGCCGAGCGTGGAGCAACATCTACTTTGTCGTTTGATTTTCTTGGCCAAGTCTGGACTCCAAAAGGTATTTTCACTTACAATTTTCCTTTTGGACAACTCTGTTCTGTGATATATATCCTTGCCGGCCCCTCTGTTTCCGAGTTAGTTGCAACAC
Organism: Pelophylax lessonae; assembly: GCF_965119305.1. NCBI lineage: Eukaryota > Metazoa > Chordata > Amphibia > Anura > Ranidae > Pelophylax > Pelophylax lessonae. The sequence goes on along the minus strand of NC_138778.1, from coordinate 48,209,731 downwards.
TGATACAGAGAAACATTTGTATTATATACATATGTTTCTTTTTCTTATATTTAATGTTTTACTGGGCATGTTTTGAGAAACAGGGAGGCCTCCAGGATTACCTCTTTCACTTCACAGAATTTGTCACCCATATTAGCAGGCGATCCCCCGGACAGAATTTTTTCCTTCCCCCCCCCCCCCCTTTTTCTTGGTGTTGGGGCTTTCTGTCTTTGTCCCTAAACTTGGCCAAATGACATATTGTCTAACACGAACCCTTTTTTGGCTTATGCACAGCAGGACTGCCTCTTTTTGGGATTTCAGCTGTCCCCACCCAGACTGATATATTGGTTTGGGAGCAAGCAATCTTGACTGGATTCCAACTCTACAAATCAAAAGAATTCCTTCTTTTCTGGTTGAAACCGATTCTAGTAAATCTGACTGGCTTACCATAAATCCACGCTGGCATCGTTCATGTCCTGTTTTTTAGCCGTGCAGGCAGGCATTTTCGTTTTACCATTACAGTGAACCATGTAAGTGCATAAATTTTTGACTTTATTATTCTTTCTTGTAAGATTGAATTTATCAACATGTATAATATATACAATTGCATTGATCATTCACAGACCACCCTCCCAAGACACCCCCT